>NC_139223.1:64282246-64854022 GCF_055691185.1 Crinia signifera | reverse complement strand
GCATTCCACTGCTTTGTTTCATGTCCTAAAAATGAGTAATGCCTTTAATAAAATGAACAATATTAAAATCAACCTGTTAAGTCATAGGTAGCAGGATAAACTCAAATAGCATAAAAGAAAATAATGGTACCGACAATTTATGTTATTGAAAGTTAAAATAATAATCTCATTTAAAGTGCCCTAAGGGAGAAAAAAAATGATTTGCCAAATTTATAAAATGATGGCAAATACAAAGTAATGGTGCTGCTTAACTGCAAAAAAAAGGAAAGAAAGAATACAAAATAATTGAAAATTCAATCAATCTATCTACTGGAAGTACAGACAATGTTGGTTCAATATTAAATGTAGTTAAGTCAACTAAAATAATTCTGTTCCTCCTGCAAATGGAGTTACCGGTTTTGTACTCCCAATATAAATCTAAGAACACGTACTGAATATAAATGAATTTCACTACTCTTGGTCTGAATAGTACAAATTCAATCTCTAAATCACTATACTTACAAATACCAGTATCTAGACACGCTCTTTACTTAGCATTACAGTACATTTCCTTGAACAAAGCAAATTCCAAGTTAAAAAAGTAAACTAACAGAAAACATGAAAACTCTTTTAGAATTTTTGCTTTATTTAGAACTATATATTGAAGAAGTGGCAAAATCACTTACATAATCGGAGCCCAGTGGTTGTTATCATTGTTTGTTGGGAGGCTTGTCACCTAGCAACAGTTGTAGACACGCGCACGATGATTGGAAGAGGTTTGCTCCCTTGCCTTCAAGCATATGGGTAATTTAAATTCTGGGGTAGTTCAGACCTGATGCCATGGCTGCAAATTTACACAGCGGCCAATTATTGAAAGGCTTAAGATGTGTATGGGTCGCAATACGCATTTCCGAGGCCGTCCTGCGATGAAAGCCTGCTACTTTTTCAGGACACTGGTCAATCACAAGGTGATTGACAGGAAGTAGATGTGCCGAAAAAAACACTGGGAATGTCTTGGAAAACGCTAGGCGTGCCTGAGCATTTAAGGGGAGGGTGTGTGACGTCAGCTCCAGGTCCGGCAATGCCTTTATCCATTGCACCGCTGATCAAGTCTCTGGCTAACTGATGAGGCTGTTATGATGAGTTGTGGTCATATTTGCACCGGTGAATAGATGTGCAGCCATACACATCTATTTGCACAGCAAGAACATTAATTCGCAAAGCGAAATTTCAGTCTAGCGGAACAGTGGCTTAACTGAACACTGGCAGCTGCAAATCCAGAGCCATCTGAATGACCCCCTCTGAGAGAACTGCACACATCACAATTACGGTAGCCCAACATCGGATTTTACTGCTCATTTCTGTAAGGTTCAAGGAATTAACAATGCTAGTGGTTGTGAAGTGATGGCAACATGATTGTAACACTGACAGTTAGTGACTATTGTGCACAATTTAATTGCAGGCACAACAGTCATGCAAGGCATAATAATCAATTTAGCCTGCAGCAGGCAACACGAAGAGACCCAGTCAGTATAAAGGGTATACAACCATAAGTCACAATGTTGGGGATTGAGAGGAGGTAACCAGAACCTTGACCTTCTCTAGATAACGCAATATCTTCATCTAAGAAGGATGTTGTCAGAAAGAGTGAACTAGAATAAGGCCCTTAATAACATTACAATGGCAGTGATGACACATGATATCCCAGAAGAATATAGATATGAGAAACAGGCATGATTCCCGTGCTGTGCACTTTTTCATTAATTTTGCAGCATAGTTTGCGTATAGAGGCTCTTTAAGATGTGGTTGCTGTTGCTGAGAAAGAAAAATGTGTAGTGTCTTGAGCACTACTACTCCCAGCGCTGGTGAATACATAAATCAAAAAAAGTTTGAATATAGATGTAAAAAACTAACATCTGACTGCTGCAAATGATCTGTAGGATTTGGCAAAAAATCCTAATAGATTAAAGACAGGACAAAAATATAAGCGGTAAGATCACTGCGACTTGTGCAGTAAATAATAATAATATGATAGATCGTAAGAATGCACAAAAATATGGAGCGGTGGCTTGCCTTCACAAATAGTACTCTTACAATATAATTTATTCACAGTATTAAGCCAAAATTGCTGAGCAACCAAATTGCACCGTGTGTGCACATCTTTAAAGAACTTTTTTTTATTTGTGTACAACATTTACTTTCACTGGAAATTAGCTTTTTTTTTCACACACATTTTAATAAAACATATTTTATGTTCAATCAACGGAAGGATCCTGATGATTTGTATGCTGGTGATGAAAATGCTTTTTGCTGTTAGTTCATTCAGTCAATTAATATAAATGTGCCATTTAGGAAGTAGTCTGACAGTAGTAAAATAAAAGTCTGAGTTTTGGGATACGAACACCACAGCCATGCAGGTACAATATATGTGTGGGCGAAGGCTTAATACAGGAAGTGGCCGCTGTCTTTGATATGTAAATGACCGCCGGTGTGATCCAGAGCGCTTCTGTTTCTGCATTATTGTTCTGTGCATCAGTGAGCCCCAACCAAGCTGCAAGAACTCAATGACATAATGTGAATAGGAGTTTGTAATTTGCTATTGTACATGCCTTTCTTTAATTCACTCTGGTTCCTGACCTTTGAACCTGTTTAATAACTGGGACATGTTGGTATGCAATTCATAATATATATCAATGATATAGAAGTAGCCGAATACAAAATATCACTGTTTACCAGCAGATGAGGGGATGCTTATTCATATCGATCACAAGCACAAATTCCCATCAATCAAACATTATCTAATGTGGAATGTCATGTCATAGTTTGATACATAATAACCATGCATGTTTAGTGGCCCATTAAAGCAGGCACACAGATAGAGAATGAGAATACTGAAGTACTACTACCAGCATATAAGTATTACGTACAGATGGACATAGCAATGACATACCATGCTACTGAAGGGCATATTAGAACTGATGGGCACATTATTGGCTATTACCACTGATGGGCACATTAGTGACATACCGTGCCGCAAAGGTCTCATTTAATGAGCATTACTGCTGATGGACCTATTAATGGCCATTACTGCAGATGGACATACAGTATTATCAGGCATTAACATTGCTGGAAAACACTATTAGGCTTTAGTACTTATTGTTATATTAGTGAGCATTACTACTGATGGGCATATTAGTGTATACTGTACACATGGGTTGATTACACAATAGGAAATATATTGAACATGTTGAGCATAACCACTGGTTACAGACAGGTAGATTTATGTGAGTATCTAGAAAAGCCTCAAAGGCCATGTGACCTGGTGTTATTATACCCGATCTTCTGCCGCAGTGCCGCCATCACCAACGGCATACACACTTGCCAAGGCCAGAGGGAGGGAGTGACGGATGGGGGGGGGGGGGGGGGGGGGGGGGTGACAGAGGGTATCGTTAATGACCTGCGGGAGTGCACATTTGTGACAATATTCGCCAACTGATATTTTAAACATCGATTAGGGGGTGATTCAGGTTGGCTCACTAAGCAGCATATTTTTGCTGCTTTGCAAACCAGTAAACTCTGCCCTCCCCCGTGTGAATGTCTGCCCCTGCATGCAAATGGGTGTGTATGCTGACACATCCATTTGCATGTGACTGTATGGATGAACCATTGATGGTCAGCGACCTACAGTACGATTGTCACCGACAATCGCCCGCTCGCAGGTAAAACTCTGATCTGACATTTATGTGCCCCGGAGATGGCCCAACAGGGGGCGGGCACTGACGTCATGTGAAGTCAGCCGCCTGCCCCATGCGGGCTTCAAACCTGCCGGCATGTGCATGGGGACGCTCAGCGTCTTTCTGGGCGCACCCACCATTTTTGTGGGCATGCCCAGGAAATGCTGTGCATTCCCATGCTCCAACCCACTGCCCGCCTCCCCCTGTGCGAACGCCTCAGCGACTATGATAGTCGCCGAGGCGTTCGCACAGTGGCCCTGCACATGTGTATACTCACCCATATGCATGTGCAGAGCCGCACCATCGGTCCCCGGCGTGAATACTCTGAGGACAAATCAATGTTGAATCAGGCCCTTGGTGTGTATTGGGCTTATCCTTTAGGAGTGTATGAAACCTGTTTGGTTGACATTTGGGATACAGCTCCATACTGGTCACATTGCCTCATTTTGGATATATCATGGTTAGTACAGGAATGCCTTACAATACAAGGCATAATATGTCCATAGGCACAATAGTGAGCATTACTGTTGATCGCTTATATCGCTCAGCAAAATCGTTCAGCACACAGCGCTGCACAGCAATGTGTCAGCGATGTGTGTGATCGATCTGTCATCGCCAGTGTTCTCCGGTGAGAACACTGGCCCTGACCGGTGATCTAAGTAGATCACTATGGCCCCTACACACAGAGTGATGTCAGATCGCTTAGAAAATGCCCTGAAATCTCCCTGTGTGGGCCCCATTAGCTACTTAGTTAATCTTTATGAAATGAAGACACATAGGAGGTCATTCGCAGCTTTGCGAGTCAACAACCGCTGCCCGCAGGAACGCCCGCCCGCCGCACACATGCTGATTTCACCTGCACACATGCGAATGGATGGTTTACATAAACATCCACTCACAGCTTGCGTGCCGGAATGAAATCATTTGATGGTCGACGACCTTCTAATGATTTCTAAGGCATTTCCAGTTGACTTAGAAATGCGGCACCTTTGTACGAGCAGAGGGCGGACAGCTGACATTTGGTGAAGTCAGCTGCTTACCCACAGCACAGGCAAATTACCATGGGAACACCCATGAAATGCTGGTCGTTCCCATGGGCGGTACTCGTGTCTGCGGCCCATAGCCCCCCGCCCGCACTGCTCCATGCAAATGGGTCGGCGACTATACAAGTCTGCGTCTGTTCGCACAGATGGCCTGCACGTGTGCATGAGCGAAAATTCGCAACCATTGCGAATTCGCAACGGTGAGTATAAATTAGAATGACCTCCAAAATTCCAGATAAAGTGGTTAAAAACAGGAGTTCATAACTGTGCCAGGGCAGATACGAGAAGTCCCGCCAGGGGTCTCGCTCTGTGAATGAGGACACATCACATTAATGCTGATGGACATTATAGAGCCACATAGCATTTAAATGAAATTATTATTATTACGGTCTGTACCTTTTTCTGACACCACCAATATATTATGCATTGCTGTACAGATACATACTGCAATCACTGACATTTTTCCCTGCACCAGTGGAGTTTGACAAGACACACTAACGTAAATCTACCAAGTTTATTTTTGAACTGCATTAAAATATCTCAGTAATATAGAAAAATGAGCTATAGGAATAAGGGCCTTATTCTAGTTCACTCTTAGAGGCAAATTCCTTCTCAGATGGACAAAACCATGTGCACTGCAGGGGGCAGATGTAACAGGTGCAGAGATAATTAGATTTGGGTGAGTTATTTTGTTTCTGTGCAAGGAAAATACTGACTGTTTTATTATTACACTGCAATATAGATCTCACTTTGAAAAAACCCAAACCCAAATCTAACTCTCTCTGCACAAGTTACATCTGCCCCACCTGCAGTGCACGTGGTTTTGTCCATTTGAGAAGGAATTTGCCTCTAATACGGCCTACGCACATGCCGATATTAAGGCATTTTCTAAGCAATTTTGTTTAGTTTGGCAACGTCGCTTAGAAAATGCCCTCACATCTGTGTGCGTGTGGGGGCTATATCAACAGCAATGCGCATCGCCGCGCGTCTTTGTCGCTGGCCGAGATTGACGAACAGTGTCCATCAATATCGGCATCGGCAGGGTTCTCCCACCGGAGAACACTGGCGTTGTCTGCTCGCTTAGCACACAGAGCTGACAGCTCGCTCTGTGTGTGGGCTGTCAGCTCTGTGTGCTGAGCAGAACGGCCTGACATAGTACAGCTAGGTCGCCCTACACACATCTGCATGTGTGTAGGGCCCATAAGAGTGAACTAGATTAAGGCCCTAAGTTACTAAGGGGTATATTTACTAAATATGAAAAATGGCAAAAAATCAAATTATCATACCTTCCAACTTTGATGGAGGAGCAGGCGGGACAATGCTGATGTGCGCCGAAGGCGCGCCGAAATTTTCGGGGGGTGGGGGGGGGTGGTGGCCTAATTTTGGGGGCGTGGCCTATACTCGCGGCTCTCCCGCGAGGCCACGCCCCCATTTTGCCGCTATGGGGCCATGACCCAGAGGCTCTGTGAGCCTCTAGCCATGCCCCCAGCCCCCTGGCTGCGGGAATAGACGCTGTGCGCATGCGCACAGCGTTTATTCCCCGCTGCTTAGCAGCTGACAGGGGGGACTCCCAACAGCCTCCCCTCACCGCGGGACACTGCCGGCCACGGGAGGGACAGCGGGACAGGCCCTGATAATCGGGACTGTCCCGCTGAAATCGGGACTGTTGGGAGGTATGAATTATGTCTATATTTTTTTTTAGCATACAATAAAGAAAACATTGTCTGAATAAGATTGCTTGCTTTGGGCAACATCACTACTTGCATTTTTAGAAGCTTTATTAAATGTAACCCTGATTGTACAGACAGCCATATGTATATGAATGGCATACATGGCTAAGTACACTGGTGTCATGTTACTTTTGGATGACTTTTTAGTACAGATGGGTGTCTTAGAGTTGATGGCCATATATACTATTACTAATAGTACAGTGCATGTTAGAGGCACAATACCAATTATAGGTAGTAGTTACTATAAGCCAGTGGTAGCCAACTCCAGTCCTCGAGAGCTACCAACAGTTCACATTTCCAGACAACCTAGCTGCTGCACAGGTGCACTCATTACTCACTAATACATTTTAAAAGATCCACAGGTGGAGCTGATTACTTCACTTGTGATTCTGTGATGAGATCTGGAAAACATGCACTGTTGGTAACTCTTGAGGACTGGAGTTGGCTACCCAAGGTATAAACACTGAGCACAGAGACAACATGGTGATGGTTGTGGTGACATTGTGTGTGTGTGTGTGTGTGGGGGGGGAGGGGCATGGCATCAGTAATCACTGTACTAGACTCTCCACTCTTGTAGGGGACTATTCATCATCAGGGTCCTTGTGGCCACAATAATGTGCCCCTACAATAGGGTTACCAACTCATCCCTTTAATTCGGGACACATATTAATTACACAGGTTCTGTGGCAGTTTAAAACCAGGTGAAATGGAGTCTTGAAGTGTGGCAGTTTAAAACCAGGTGAAAGCCAGCCACAGAACCTGTGTAATTAATATGTGTCTCCAATTAAAGGGATGAGTTGGTAACCCTACCCTACAATCAGTAATGCTGCTACCTTTAGTAATGCTGCTTTATTCTTTAGCACAGTTATCTTATTCTAAAAATAATAACCTGCAACCTGACTCGGATAACAGTAGCGCACGCAGGGGGGTTTCTGAGTACCCAGAAACCACCCAGGAGTCTAAGGGCACTAGGCTGAAAGCTGAGGGTCCACTCTTTCCATGGGTTAAATCGGCCATTGGGAACCGGAGATATCTGACTTCAAAGCAGTGGTCCCCATCCAAGCCTGTTAATTGCTCTTCCCAGTTATTTCAAGTTATGTCTGACTTAGAGTTTTCCTGAGGATATATTCCAAAAGCTGGGACTCTCCCCCTTTGATGGACACTAGTAGCTTGTCTCTACTAATCCCAGAACCAGAGATATCAGCCTTCCAGCAGCTGGTTACTGCTCCAGCTCCACACACCTGGTATGTAGTTTTATATACTCGTCGGCAGATTGCTCTGCCTCCTGAACTCTGATCCCATAGTCCCCAATACCATTTGGTAGGTGGGATTCTCTAGTTTTTAATTTCATTAAAATCGAAGAAATCTATTTCCGGGAACTGGAGATATCTGCAATCAAGAAAGCTGTCCTCCCACCAGAAAATTATGAATATTAAGCCCACTCAACTATAAACCCCTCCTCTGCATATTAAACATTCTGTACAACCCTGGAAGTTATGTATCAGGGCCCCTTCATTCAGCCCAATGCCCCCTTCTCCCACCCCATCTCCCACCATCTGTGCAGTAAAGGGGTAATTAGTGGAAATTACTGATCCAGGCCCTACATGCTGAGCGGTTGATATAATACCCCCTACCACCCGCGGGACAGCAAAGCTTCCCCCACCCCTACCGCTGGAGGATCAGTAGGTACCCCAATACATTGCTATGCCCAGGGGTCCATACTGCTGTTGACGCCCCTGTATTTATATATAAGTGTATATATGTGTGTGTGTATATATATATATATTATTATTATTATTATTATTATTAATATACATTTGGTCTATCTATAATACTTTAACTGACCCGGCATATACTGGGTCACCTAAGTGTCCATCTCCGTGCTTTGCTCCGTCCCTCTGGAAACCCCCTTCTGAAAATCCTGCGTTTGCCACTGTCACTTGCCCCATGTTTCCTTATAATGAACATACTATAGGGGTTATTTTTGCTTGATGACAATTGGAATTAAATGGCCAATCACCTAGGTCACATGGGGCCTTATTCTGGTCTGTGCGTACTTTCCCGAATTCTTACGGATGGCGTTTTTTAGCCGTCTGCGCATGCGTGGGCAACGCTATGCGCATGTGCCACGCATGGTCTCCGTACTTGTTCTTACTAATACCGTACAGAAATGTGCATCGCAATCACTCGGGAGATATGGGCGTATTATGGGCGTCATTCAGAAATACACAGGGGCGTAGTGGGCTAAACTAGGCGTAAACATGGGCGTACACGAGGGAGTGCACTCATTCTGGTACGCGTGCATTCGGACAGCACACCGAATGCACGCGAACCAAAAGGCTAGAAATATGCGGTGTCCATAAGCAAGTATTGCTTTGCGGACACCACTCGGTCATGCGCTAGGCAATCGGAACGCCTAATCAGTACGGGCGCACCTCAACCAATGTCAGCTGAACACAATACAATCCACTCCTTTACTCATTACTCATTAATTACACGCTTGTCAGTGCTTCAATTGGAACCATTGCAGCTTAAATGGACCATTACTAAACACACACATATATGCTGCAGTTTGGACACACATTTACACTGCACCCAATGGACAGAACTTACTATCACTAATAGAAATATACATGTCACTTCTACATTTAACAATTCAACCACACATTTGGGGATCAAAATATACATTTATTAAAAAAACTTAAAACAGAAAATGGGAAAAGCATGTTTTTGGACACATGTAAGAAATTAATAAGGTACCATACCAGGAATGTACACAAAGAAAACAAAATAAAAACATGTATTCTTGACATACATAGCCACAGCAGAATCATTAGGAACACATCAGGTGGCTTCACAACAAAAGTATAGCACCAACACTTCAAGTACAGCAGACAGTAATGGTAGCCGAGAGAGGGCAACAGGGGAACCAAACAAGACATTCGAACCGAGGGCAAATGTGGGTACCCTCTGCATGGGATTGGACACAGGAAGCTGACACACACAGCTCAATGAAAGATTTGGGAAGACATAAGGATGGAGATTAATGCGGACACAAGTTCATTTGCGGGCACGTTTGGCCCTGGTAGGCTCCTTGCCACGTGCAGCAGCTCTTCGGCCACGGCCACGTTCTGATGGTGGCCCAGGTGGAGCAGATGCTGGTGAAGGGGGGGATGGTGTTCCCCCTCTGCCAGCAGGGAGTGCTGCTGGTGGAAATGCACCAGAAACGGATGACAATAGGGCCCTATTGCTGGAAACTAGCTCCACCATAAGCTCATTATGGTGGAGGAGGAGGTCATTTTGTCGCAGGGCTTGATCTGCCAGCACCTGCAGGCTCCCAGCTATTGTCTGCTGGGTGCTGGCCAAACCCTGCATGACCTCCTCGGTCCTACGCATCCGCTCTGATGCTAAGTCTCCCTGCTGGTGAATCTGCCCAAGCACCTGCACCCACCTGTCGTATTCCGGATCGGCCGGTGGCTGCTGCTGCTGCACATGGCTGCCACTGGTGGCAGGTGGCACAGACTCCGCCACCTCCTCAAGAGATTCTTGACCAAGCGGTGGGGATACTGGTGAAAGAGAAAATTACAATTACAACACATTCCAAGCAAATTAGTACCAACTACTTATGCCATGGCAAATAATTACCTTCAACAAAAGCAGCAAAGACTTCCGCTGGGGCCTCGCTATCCATGTTGCTCACCTCCTCTACTGCAATGCAGCACTCGGCCATCTCCTCCAGGGGGGTGAGCTTCAGGTGGCCTGGCATGGGGCCAGCCCCAGAGGTGTGGCTGTGTTCCCACCGTTTGGTCAATTTCTTCTTGAGGTTGGTTTTGAAGTCGTGCCACCTGCAATCAAAGTTTACATATTACTACATGTCACTCCTGATGTTTGCTGTAGCAACCATTGCAATCTGCAACAGATTACAACATGTGCTTCATTACACACAACTTACATTCTATTAAAATATCAAAAATACCCTTAGAAGATACATTCACACCCACCCCACAATAACTATCGATTAAATGACATTGCAATCATGTCTGTGGCTCCAAGCAACGTGACCGGCCATTTACCAACTCCATCTAACATCTAATTTTAATTTCTTGTACTGCTCAAATGTAACACACATTAACTTGCCTCTTCTTAACGTGCTCCGCCTCACGAACTTGTGGAGCTACCGCATTAATCTCCGCAGTTATGTCCTCCCAAATCTTCCATCTTCTTGTATGTGTCAACCTGTCCTGTGGACACTCGATTCAATCCCGTGCGCGGGGTACCAGTATGGCAAGCTCCTGCGGTTCGAATGCCATGTTCCTGCTGCTTGGTTCCTCTGTTGGCATCTTTCGGCCACGGCCACCTGTCGCTGTACTTGAAGTGCTGGCCAGGCTACTCTGTTGGGAAGCCACCTGCTGTGTTCCCAATGATTCTGCTGAGGCAGAAGATGGCCCAGCTGCAGATTGGGCTGATGTGGATGGCCCAGCAGCCTGCTCTTCTCCCACTGGCTGGTCTGTGGTGAGGGGCACATAGGAGGTGCTGGAGTCCAGGCGTTGAAAAAGTTCCTGGCACTCCTGGTCTCCTTCAGACACCCTGCGTTCCGTGCGGCAGCGTAGACCGTGCGGCGCATAGGCCACGCCCATACCAGCGGAAAAAAAAAACAGACATACTTGCTAAGTCTGATTTAGTAGTTAATGGCAGATTTGAACACCAATAAACACCTCAAACTGTGGCCAGACATGAAATGTATGTGTGAATGTACATTTGTACTGTGCACTTGTTTGGTATGTACTACTAATGACACTAACCCATTCCATATGTAAATCCAGTCCACCACTCAGGCAATAGTAATCAGTGCTTGCATCCAAATCACATGTGATAGGTCTCCAAATACTGGCTTGATGCTAGGTACATTGAATTCCACATCTCTAGTGTGGGCCGGTAGAAGGTAAGTGTTCACATGGCACCATGGCCTAATATTGGGAAATGGGCTTGCACTATTTGCTATGTTTCTGCTGTATAGCTTTCACTATAATAAAGCTGTCTAGTTTAGTACCTTGTAGAGTTAGGTGTAACTGGCTAGTGATGCACACTATTTCACCTGTTGTTTTCACCCATGTTTGGTGAATGTAATAGAATATATATAATGGGTTGCAAACTTCTTTCACCCTGTCTGTTTTGGAGATACTAAGTAATGGCATGGTCTGCTCAACTATGCAAAGCTACAGCAAGTGTTGTTGTGCGATGCAATGGTTTAGCCGTCTGTTGTGGTGCATACACGCTGTTAATGACAAAATGAACAATAAAGTTAATACCAAATATCACTCTGAACAACCAATTACAGGACATGATTGCTTGAATTGTGCCATTGCTAAGATGGCGGCCTATGGGAGAGCAGCCCCATTCTCTCCTGCAGAGCTGAGGACACTGGTCTCCGTTATGGAGACCAGGCTGGGGCGTGCGGGCCCTTTCATTACCAACCGGCAGAAGCGCCATGCATATGCCGCGGCCCGCAGGCGCATATTCGCGCGCACCCAGGTGTGCAGGACCATCGCACAGCTAGAGCGGCGACGGTCTGATGTGGCGCCAGCCCGAATTGCTCCAGAAAATAAGGGCCAGCATTGCACGATGTGAGTGTTTACACATTAAATGGCCAATTGTACATTAATGCTTCCATGACCTTTTTTTAGCCAATAAGGTAACATGGCTGATCACGAGTTAAACATGGCATACACTATATGTGTGGTACTTCATGTTTGACATGCTGTAATGTGGGTCTAATATGTCATTGTTTTTGCTGCATGATGAATGAACAAATCATGTGCCTTATTTAACACTCTGCATTTTGAATTTTCTTACAGCACGTGACCGTGCAAGACAGGCCCGTGAGCAGGGCCAGGAGGAGGTGGCACAGGAGGAGGTGGGCCAGGAGGAGGTGGCGCAGGAGGAGGTGGGCCAGGAGGAGGTGGCCTTGGAGGTGGTGGGCCAGGAGGAGGTGGCCTCGGAGGTGATGGGCCAGGAGGAGGTGGCCTCGGAGGTGATGGGCCAGGAGGAGGTGGCCAAGGAGGTCGTGGCCCAGGAGGAGGTGGCCCAGGAGGTCGTGGCCCAGGAGGAGCTGGGCGAGGAGGTCGTGGATGAGGAGGAGGCGTGTGAGGTGGTGGAGGTTGAAGGAAGTGGTAGGTAAACATAAGGCATCATTAATAATTGGTGGTGCTACTATTTGTTAGGTACCACTGCTGAATCTAGTGTGTTTTACTCTATTATTAATTAATAAACAAAAGTGGGTTACAACAGACACACTTAGGGGTTATAGGCCCAAGCTGACAATGTGGAATCTGGAGGCTCACGTAGGTGATGAGTTTTTATTTATGGAGGGTCTTTCTATACAAGCACAAATAAAACATCAATGGAGTATGGTCAGGCGTGATTTATAATGGAGTCACAAGTGGGCAGTTACCCTGGGCCCCCCTCTAGCCAGTTGGCCCGTGTTGTTGCCATGTATTTTGCAAAGCTATTTTGTAGGATGGATTGACTTTAGAAATTGTTTGGTGTATGGAAGCGGATTAGTGCTGCACTTTCACCTATCTGGCAATGTGACAATGATTCAGGAAGTAAGGGGTAGAGGGACTAGGCTAGCCTTTAAATGTGGTATCTATCTATCCATCCATCCATCCATCCATCTATGTATCTATCTATCTATCTATCTATCTATCTATCCATCTATCTATCTATCATGCAGTTTAGCTATTAAGCAGTGACATGCAGGTATATATGTATGGCAAATTGTGGAATGTTCTATTGGATGTAGCTTTCTAGTAGATTGGTGAGTGTTAAGGCAGGAGAAGTGTGAGTGAGGCTCAAGTGTTGTTATGATTTTGATACATACATTGGCAATTTTAACACTCACATATTCTGTAGTGTAAGCCAGTGTGTGTGTGTGTGTGTGTGTGTGTGTGTGTGTGTGGGCCCATCTTTTTTTTTGCCATTACAAACAGTATTGCCTATGTAATTGTTTGTATATATGAATTCTCATGCTGTAGGTACTTAGGATTGACTGTACAAGGTCGACCTGAATAGCATAATTAATGTTGATCCCCCTTTAACATGCCCACAGATGACCAGAGGCAAGAAGGCAAGGGGTTGAGAGGGGCCCTCCTCAGGCTGCGCCAGCACCTTCTCCACATGGCTGCAGAGGTCCAGAACGTGTGTGACCTCCTGGTCTGAAGACTTTATTTAATTGTTGTTGTTACATGTTAATACATTTTTGTCATAAAAGTTAGAAGTGGTCTGTGTGTTATTGTATAATTTTACAGTATAAGTATAAATATAAGTATATAAGTATAAATAGTGGTGTTTATTTATGTAAGGTGCAAAAGGGATATACAGTATATATAGATGGGTTTAGTGCATAAAAGTGGTTGAAAGTGAAGGGTAATGTAAAGATGTACATAGTGTGTTGATGTGTATGTGTGTGTTTGCAGGTGAAGAATAATTGATGATGTAATGTGCATACATAACACATGGGCGTAAAGGGGCAAGAAAGAATGTTGTGAACTTAGCATGATGTAAGGGTTAATCTAAAGTGGTATTAAAGTGTTTAATTATCAATTAGATAAATAATAGATGACCATTAAAAAACAATCCCTTTTGAATGAGGTTGCCTAATTGCATAAGTGGGTCATGTTACAGATTTGGGTGTTCTGATAATAGTGGTGATTTGTGCGTAAATACACCGCATCGGTGCGTACGGCCAGGTTCCCGTCCATTCTGACGCGGTAAGACCGTGCTTACGCTGTAAGACTGTGCCGAATCTGTGCGTGTCCACCGCACACGCAAGGTTTGTATGTCGTCCGTAAACACACCCTCTTCTTAACGAGTGAGTCCGTCCGAATGCGGAGGCTCGGTGGGCGTTTCTACGGACGATGTCCGCACAGCGTGGCGTGCGGCCCGCTACGTAAGAATTCGGGAAAGTATGCACCAATCAGAATAAGGGCCATGATGACATTCTATTATGAAAAAAAAATGTTCTGTGAAGTGTATAAAGAATCATATTCTATATTATTTTTGTACAGCTTAGAAAATTAAAGTAATACATTGTTATGACTTATTTTGTATTTGTTACCATGCTCTCATTATTTTGCACTCTTCGTAATTATTATTGGAACATTCTTAATAAGCAGAGTGAGGAAAAAAAGAAATTAATAACAAATGAATTACAATGTTGTACGTGTATTGTTTTCACAGTTATATTACCTTCTATTATTATGACCCCGAGGCAGGCGACGACTGCTGTCCCAGCAATCACCGTCAGAAACAAACCAATTGGAACAGCAGCCAAAGCAATAAAGACAAGGAGAGATAATGACATGAATGGACGTTCATCCAGGTACTGTCCAACAGGGGAGTTCATGAAAGCGACTACCTATAAAAGAAACATAGAAGAATAAGGAGCATGTCATTTTGGGTCTGGAACAAACCATGCTGCAATAGAAGGGGAGCAAATACTGTACTTTACATATATATTGTTTCTGTGGAGGGCAAATACTGGCAGCTTTTGCATGTACTGTAGATCACCGATGTTAAGACAGCTGTATTTTTTCACTGCAGTTTAGATTTCAGTTTGAACACACCCCACCCAAATCTAACTCTCTCTGCATATGTTACAGCTGCCCCACCTGCACTGCAATGTGGTTTTGGCCATTTGCATTCAGTTTTTGCTTTGCTAACAAATCTCTATTTACACAGTGGCCAAATCTCAATTCACCTTCTAAGGATATTTTACTATTGGGCCAATGTATTGGGCTGTAATGTAGCATTCCCCAAAGATAATGTGACTACTTCAAATGTACTGTATTGTACATATGCAAAATGATAAAATACTGAATTGAGTGTAAAATCATGTTTCTGCTTGTATGGAATTTCACAGCCACTTCTGGCCGCATCAGAATAAGGCCCTATATTCCCTGCCACAGGTTAATTTTGTCAGGCGCCAATTACCCTGCCAGTATATTTGTAGAATGTACCCATAGAAAAAAGCATGCCAGCATGGGGAGAATACACAAACTCCATACAGTTAGGGCCATGGTGGGAATGGAACTAAAGACCTCAGTGCTGTGAAGCAGCCACGCTAACTATTACACAATCCATGGTGCCTTCACAACTTAACCACATTGCACACAAATTAATTCCTTCCAAAAACTGGGAAAATATGAACATTATGAGGAGTAAAAATCTTCCACGATCTGGTACTACCACCAATTGTATTTACTGGACAGCTGGTAGCTAACATAAAAATGGGGCAAAGGGGCTTCAAAAATCACACAAGTAACTTTATAGCAATAGAAAGATGAAGTATTTTTCCTCTTCTGAGCAGGCTACATTGTTATCTACTAGGAAAGAGCTACCGGTGGTGCTGCAGCTGCATTACACTTGGGCCCCTAGAGACTAAGAATATGAGATGTTGCCCATAGCAACCAATCAGATTCTATCTATTCTCTTCTAGAAGGTGCTAAATTAATAAGAAATATAATCTGATTGGTTGCTATGGGCAACATTCCATCTGCAATAGACCTCCCATCTTAGTAAATTTACCCTTAACAATCCAATGTTATTAGGCTTTTATATGATTTTTTAAAATCAATAAAACTAATTTTAGACTAAACATAATTAAAAGATGCAAATGTTATTTTCAGAGAAACGCACAGTCAGTTGTTCAATAATGGGAAACTTGATGGTAGGCAGACTTAGCACCTCTCTTATCTAAATCACCTCCCTATATATCTATTGTATGTGTGATATGATGCATTGGTTCAGCTTACTTAGATAAAGACCACAAGCAACAGGAATGTTGAAAAAAATCAGGGATTCCTTACAATAGGCTTTGTTTTAAGATGTCACAGTGTTGTCACTTTAGTCACAACATATTAAAAAAAGCCATTGCACCAGCCGACGCTCATCTTCCTTCTATGGAAAGCCGGTAACCCCCTGTAAAATCAAATGGATGAATGGAAATCGCTCAGTGTGTATGCACTGAGTGATTTTGAGCCTAGAGATTTTCATTATCATCTATGTGCCCAGTGTGTATGCACCACCACGCATGCAATTGCATTAAATTTTTTATAAAGAAAAGTTACACTAAACATCAATAACATTTTGTAGACATTCACAGTTAATATACAACATTGAAAAGTTGTTCCCACAGAAGGGAAACAGCTCTATTATTATCTCATAATTGTTCTTGTCCATTTGCTTTATCACTCCTAATTATATACATTTTATGCCAAGTGGTTTTCTTCTGAATTCATATGATCAATGCACTGTAATTGCTCACTAATTAGCTGCTACTGGAACCTATATGGGATAAACCCTTGATGATGTAAATATTGTATAATTGCCACGGTTTGTGCAACCTGCAAGGTTTTCAGTACTGTTCTTAGTAATATAGTATATAGAAATATATTATGAATATTTGTAAAATATTAGAAATAGTTTTTCTTCACAGGTGCGGTGACAAGCGGAAGCCATCCTGCCCCTATTGCAGGTATTAGCAGCCCCAATAGTAGAGCATCAGTCACACTTGGATCCCTTTGTGAACAACACAGGTGTCTCCATTGCCTTTGGAAGCTCTGCTCATGGTTTAGGGCAGTATGATGGTATAATGGTTAGTATTACTGCCGCACAGCAATGAGGTCATAGGTGAATGAAAAGAGTAGGGGGCACATTTGCAGTTTTTACCTGGGCACCCTCCTTTCTAGCCAGCAGCCCAGAGACTATGGGCATAAGGGTCACTCACACTACACCCAATGTACAAATGCCACTGGGTCTCCGCCAACCTCTGGTTCAGCTGTTCCCTGGTGTTCCAGTGTATGTTCTCACAATACATAAAATAACCCTGTGTCCTGTTTTCAGCAACCGCCACTGGCCCACCCAGTGAACACAGAAAACCCTGACAGCCACTTATTGAGGTCCGTGGTTCAATTCCGACCACAGCCCAAAATGTGTTAGTTGACTGTATATTTTTCCCCTGCACTTGGGCAGCTTTCCTATGGTTATTCCAGTTTCCTCCCACAATCCAAAATATATACTGCTATTGTAGGTTATTGGCTCCCAGCAAAAATTGCTCTAGTGTGTAAGCGTGTGTGTACATGGGCATAGGGGGGAGGACTGCGCTGAGACTTGGGTCCCTCTATATGACAGATACACCTGTCGCAGAGTTTGAAGCAAGGTTCTAGTTTAGGACCATATATGCACACTAGGCTTGTTAAAATTAAATAATAATTTTAATCCTAAATCATAAAAAATATATGTAAAAAAACAATACAACAAATTATATAAAATATACAAAAAAACAATACACCAAATAATATATACCGGTAAAAACTGCTAATTAGCAGGGTAAACTTAGAGCATGCATTTCAGAGTGTTAGAGATGTTTGTTAGTCCATTTTAGTAACTGAGACAGACCTGGATTTTAGTTAATGTAACAGTCCCATGCAGTGATAGAATTCTGTATCCATTAAACACCAAATGGATACAGAATTCTATCAGCATTAAGGAGGTAACATCTTTCCTGCTACTCAGGTGGCCACCTGTATACCCACTCAATTTTGTGGAAAAAGGAAAAACACCACTGCTTGAAGTGAGGGGTTGGTAAATATATACCGGTAAAAACTGCTAATTAGCAGGGTAAACTTAGAGCATGCATTTCAGAGTGTTAGAGATGTTTGTTAGTCCATTTTAGTAACTAAGATAGAACTGGATTTTAGTTAATGTAACAGTCCCATGCAGTGGTTTAAGAATAGGGTTAGTAAACAATTTGATCATAGATGTAGGTATATTTACCAACCCCTCACTTCAAGCAGTGGTGTTTTTCCTTTTTCCAGGTCTGTCTCAGTTACTAAAATGGACTAACAAACATCTCTAACACTCTGAAATGCATGCTCTAAGTTAACCCTGCTAACTAGCAGTTTTTACCGGTATATATAAATTGGTGTATTGTTTTTTTGTATATTTTATATAATTTGTTGTATTGTTTTTTCACATATATTTTTTATGATTTAGGATTAAAATTATTATTTAATTTTAACAAGTCTAGTGTGCCTATATGGTCCTAAACTAGATCCTTGCTTCAAACTCTGTGACAGGTGTATCTGTCATATAGAGGGACCCAAGTCTCAGCGCAGTCCTCCCCCCCATTTGCTGAGGTAGAGTACCCACAGCTTGACTGCTGCTCAGATTTGAGTTCCCTCAATATAATAGATCTAATAAGTGTGGAGGGTCTTATTGATACATATTTTAAGAGAAATTGATGAGTCATTAATAGAATAAATTGTTCATTTTTTAAGAGTGTAAACTAGCGCACAGCCACATTTTTTTCTGTTGTTTTTCTAGCTGTGTACAAGGGCAGACTGGATTGGACCAGCAGAGGCCAAGCGGCTCTGATCCAGCTGATGCAGGATCCCGAAACAAATGTGCTTATTAATGGTGGATAAAAGGTGTGCCAAAATGGCTTCTTTTGAGGAATGAGCAGATTTTGTGGGTGATGATTGCTGCACTTGGGGAAGAGAGGGTGGAAAGAACAGTATTGCTCAATCTGTTGGTGTTCCTGGATCTCTTGGTGTTCCTGTGGATGCACATAAGGGCACCTGAGCATAAACTACCTCACAATGTAGAGACAATTGTTGCTTTTCCCATGTTTTGTGTGGTGCACATTATAAACAAACTGTACAAAAATGCATAAATCAATGTATGATAAAAACAAAATATTTGCCACTTCAGATAAAGACAATCTTGATGAACACCTTACTTTAAGAAATAAAACATAAACAAGGTTGAAACAATCAGGAAACAAGAGGGAAATGAGCAACTGAATAAATTAGACTATAGAGACGATAGTAGCTACCATTTTATATTGCTGTTCAGAGAGGCAGAGATGGGACTTCCATTGGGTGGGGCAAAGCTGGTTCTTGTTGTTCCATCTGGAGGATCTACGGGTGGTTCCAGTCGAGTTGACTCCCTTTAGATATATTTTTTATGTGCTATTACCATGTAGGATAACAATATGCAGTTATATGAATCAGAGTGGGTGATATTATCAAGTAGCATTAGGGACCAATGGTATCAAAGAAACTTTGACGCAGCCTGGTGGCTTAACCATATCTTTGCAAATATATGCAATGAATATCTCAGAATTTTCTATTATGTAGTGTTCAAGTCGTTTTGGTGTGCTGGGGAGTACAGTGACGTAGAAATAGCTCACAAAGAACCAGTGGTGGCTTGGAGTTGCTGAACCGCTGCCAGGACCTGCAGATCTACTTGCCTGAAGGTCCTGTCTAGCCTGCACCCATTGAAAATGTCCCTTCCAAAATGGCCAACGCATCACAGGGATGCTAGAGAAGATGGTAGCCATTTTGGCCGGGACATTTTTAATGAGAGCAGGCGCGATGGGACTGCAGACAAGTAGATTTGCAGGTCCTTACAGAGCTACAGACACAGCGGTGGCCAGAAGGGGGAGGGGATCCTTGACCCCAGAATTTTTCAGGTGGTGGAGCCCCAAGATTTTATGTAAGGCCACTGATACAGTATTGGTATAAAGTGGTTTCTGCTCAGTGTATCCACTTATATTAAACACAAGGATTTCAGTCGACAGCAGACAGATTACATGCTATTGCCTATGTATGTAAAAACATGTGTAGCAGCTGTTCATGTAATGTAGCACTGTTCTTTATAAATCACTCCTATTATGCATAAGCATAACCAGTTCAAATATACAGTACTGCACACATCTGTGCTAGTGAATAAAACACAGGAGACTGTACTGCACACATCTGTGCTAGTGCATAAAACACAAGACGTTGAGATGACCTATTCCGCATCTAAATCAGACCTGAGAATCTGCAGTCAGCCAATTTTCAGTCTGTAAAATCAGCATTCCGAAACCATCTCTTATATATTTAGCCAGATCTGTCACTCAACCCCTGTGGAGAACGTTCCTGTGTAGAACAGTTTCACTTTCATGTGTCTGACGTTCCACCCCCTTGACATCACCTCCCCCCGCCCAGCCAGGGCTACAGTACACGCCCACCATCCACCATTACTCCACAGCCACCATCCACCATTACTCCTGCACATCCCTACCCTCTGCCAGGACCCCCGCGACATGGGTTTTTTCACTGTTTATTGAGCCGACATGTGCCGACAGGCGGTATTTCATGCCCTACTATCCACTAGGGCGTGGTGGGAGAATAAAATAGTGTGCCGAGCGCAGCGAGGCACCGTGCCCGAAGCATAGCGAGCGGCTGCGGTACACTTCAAACTGTGTCCATGTCGACTGTGTCGACATTTCGGCCAAAAAACCGTGAAAAAACCCATGTCGACGTTTTGACTGTCGACATAGACTCTGTCGACCTAATGGCAGTGTCGACCTAAAAACATGTCGACCTAATGAGCTGTCGACCTAATGAGCTGTCGACCTAATGAGCTGTCGACATAATGACATGTCGACCTAATGGTATGTCGACCTAAAACCATGTCGACCTATTGAGCTGTCGAACTAATGGTGTAGATGTAATGGCTGTCGATGTAAGTGCTGTCTAATATCCGTCCCAGACCCGACCACCCCCTCCCGCGATTCGCTGGACCTCCGCGACCACCCCCTCCCGCGAAACGCGGGACCCCCGCGACCCTCCCGAAAATCGCGGGACCCCAGCGACCCCTCCTTCCCGCGAGCCCCCTCCCGCGATTCGCAGGACCCCTGCATCCTCCCCTCCCGCGATTCGCGGGACCCCTGCGACCCCCCCTCCCGGCATTAAAAGGGCCCCCCACGACCCCCCCTCCCGCGATTCACGGCACCGCCCCCCCTACTGTGATTTGCGACCCCCCTCCCGCAATTCGCGCTGCCCCCTCCCGCGATTCACGGAACCCCCCGTAGCGCCCCCCTCCCGCGATTTGCGGGCCCCCTCGGCACTTCTCGCGATTTGCGACCGCCCCCTAATTCACACATTCGGGGACCCCACCTCCCGCGATTCATGCCCCCCTCACGCAATTCACGGCACCCCCCACACCCCCCTTCCTGCGATTCGCAACCCCCCACGACCCCCCCTCCCGCGATTCACGAAACCCCCCGTAGCGCCCCCCTCCCGCGATTTGCGGGCCCCCTCGGCACCTCTCGCGATTTGCGACCGCCCCGTAATTCACACATTCAGGGACCCCCCCTCCCGCGATTCATGCCCCCCTCACGCAATTCACGGCACCCCCCCATACCCCCCTTCCTGCGATTCGGAACCCCCCCACGACCCCCCCTCCCGCGATTCATGCCCCCTCCCGCGATTCACGGACCCCCGCACCACCCCCCTGCGCCCACCCTCCCTTGATTCACGCCCCCCTCATGCAATTCACGGCAACCCCCCACACCCCCCCTCCTGCGATTCGCAGCCCCCCCACGACCCCCCCCTCCTGCGATTCATGACCCCTCCCGTGATTCACGGACCCCCGCACCACCCCCCTTGACTCACGGCACCCCACGCGCCCCTCCCGCAATTCACGGACCTCCGCAACCCCCCCTCCCGCAATTCACTAACCCCGACAACCCCCCTCCCGCAATTTGCGGACCCCCCTTCCCACGATTCAAGCCCCCCCGCGCCCCCGCCCACGATTTGCGGACCCCCCCCCTCCCGCTAACCGCGGATCCCCACACACCACCCCCCCTCCCGCAATTTGCAGACCCCCCAGACCCCCTTTCCGGCAATTCCACCCCCCAGCGGACCACCGTGGCCCCCGCTCCCGCATTTCACGTACCCCCGTGACAATGGGGGATCCTGTACCACCACAAGCAGGTACCGCCCCTAGGTGGGAAATCCGGCCCTGGCTGCCGCACTGCAGGTTTCCCCACTGCCCTCTGCACCAGCGCCACAACTTTTATCAATGTCTTGCCCACATACCACTATTATACAGCCTCCTGCTCTCATGCACGCTCACTCCCTCCCAGTGGGAGGAGACGCTCACCCACTGCCGGGAGCTGCATACTGTCCCCCACCCTCCTCCAGTTCTAGGGATGCCCATCGGCCATCAATGATTTTCAAATAATCGATGGTTTATGGCCGATGTTGAAGACTTTTGCCATCAATGTGGGAGGACACTGCCCTGCCTCCTGTTCTCCTGCCCCGTAACTTCCACCAGTGGAGACCCGCTCACCCTGTGTTGCCCACATTCCCCTATCATGCTTTACCGCCCAGCCTCCTGCTCTCATGCACCCTAACTCCCACCCAGTCGGAGGAGACACTGACTCCTGTATTTCTGTGCTGCCACGCTGGACCCTCACCCACTGGCAGAAGCTGCACAGTGTCCACCACCCTTTTTAGTCCCCCGTATGCCCACACACCCCTATCACTACCCAGCTTCCTGCTCTCCTGAACCGTAACTTCCACCACTGGGTAATCGCTGACGCTGTGTTGCCCACATACCCCTATCATGCCTCATATCCCAGCCTCCTGCTCTCATGCACCCTAACTCCCACCCAGTAGGAGGAGACACTGACTCAGGGCCACCGTCCGGTACTCCTGTGCTGCCACGCTGGACCCTCACCCACTGCCAGAAGCTGCAATACAGGGCATCTTTCATACAATTCTAACCATATTTCTCACAATACAAATGTTCACAAATTAAGGGGCGTAGCCCCTTACGCCGGTGTGAAGAGTGCCCGTAGGGCGCGATGAATCACCTAGTTGCTGTATAATGATGTTTTCATTGAAAATAAAATGTCTGCAAGTCCCAGTTTTCTAAGCTTTGGAGCTATAAATAGCGGAGACTCTTCCCGGCTAGAGTGCTTGCTCCTAGTCATCACTGTTTGCATTGAAGAACAAATGTTGTAGTGTGTGATAAGCCCCAGTAGCAGGAAATTGCATAAAAACCACTGTATGGCATAAAGTAATAAACTAAACAAGTGGTATTAACTAAAGCACTAAACTGATGTTTGATTTATCAGAGAAGGTTTAGACAACATAGGGGGTCGATCCTATTAAAAGTAATGTTCAATCTAGCACTCTGCGCCTTTCAAAACCCATGCAGTTCCTCTTTCCTGCCTGGGGTGTCGCTGTCTGCTGTGGTGCTTCTAGTACAGTTTGGTCTACATTGAGAAACAGGCCACAATGTGATATAGACACCACAGGAGAGAGTGACACCACAGGTAGGAAAGAGGAACTGCACAAGTTTTGGAAGGTTACAGGGTGCTTGAATGAACACTAACGTGCAAAAAGTGTGATGTGGTATGCCAGCGGCTTTTAAACACCAGCAATGGCCCACATTTTCTTCTCCCTTCGAGGGCTAGTTGTAACCCGAATTCATTACAAATTGTTCGCTACCCAATAAGGCAGTAGCACATTTCTGTAAATTGTGTCCGCCATAAAGTGGATTGATCCCATCAAATAGATGTGTCTTTGATTGCAGTTGTCTAATTACACTATAAGGAAGTATGCATATACCCCTGTTTATAAGGAGTTTATAAGAAGATGTATCAGTACAAAGAACAAAAGCACCGTCCTATTGATCTTTGAAATAAGAGTTGGGTGACAATTACTAATTAAAGTAAGAAACCTGCAACAGATCAAAGTGTGTTCAGCTTCTTTGAGGAATACCAAATGTATAAAAGAGCACAGCAGTCCAGCTATTTATTGACCAGAACAGGGTCATAGCCGAGACCAGGATGAGCTGGCACTTCCAACACTAACACACAGTATTCTGTGATGAGGGCTGCCTGAGATTTATCTGGCACTGATGCTAAATGGCAGCGCCAGGCATGTGAAGGAGTACCAGGGCCCTCTACATGCATCCCAAATATGGTGAGACTGCTAAGTGTTTCCTGAACCTTGATTAACCCTTTGAGTGCCAATATCTCTGTGAGAGATGTGCAAAATTTCCACTAAAAGTGCCAGCGTCGCTCACATTCGTTATACAAATTCAAATAAAAAATGTTGTGTAAAGAAAAAAAAAAAAGATTATGGGTGAAATTTAATAGGATGAGAGATTTGGTAAGAAATCTCCAGTTTTTTTAAAGCGGCAATCATTTACACTGCAAAACCAGTTTGATTTTGAAGTGTAAATGATTGCCGCTTTAAAAAACCTGAAGATTTCTTACCAAATCTCTCACTTTCTGAATCTCTCAACCTATTACATTTTCCCTATATTTCCTATATAAGGTAAATATAAAAGGTAATTGTGATGAATCAAAAGGTTTGCTTGCCAACTTTCACACCTATTTTGACAAATTCACTTGGCACTCAAAAGGTTACTATATGTGATCTAATGAAGCAAGTAATCCAAATATACAAACTATAATAGTTTCTTTATTCCCATATGTAAATGACAAAGTAATTCTTCAACATTAGTGATGCTGTATCAGTTTCGAATTGCTGACGACTGGAAAAAGCAACCACTGTAGCCAAGCAAGGATGTTGCTGTTTCCAGAATATGCTCAATGGAGTTTATCGCAGGAATGCTCATCAGCAGGGTCAGGGCCTTCCACAAAACCTAGTTACATTGGGACCTATATAATAATTTCCCAATCCCTGGAAATGTCTAAACTATTTTTCTGAGAGCTGTGGATGTTTGCATAGCCCACATACTCTCCATTCCTCCCCCTATTCCCTAAGCCCCTAAAATATAAAGCAAGAACGGCATAGTGCAAATGAGTCCCTAGTTCTCTCACCTAGGAGTCTAGGTCACCTTCACAACCCTCATCATTTTATTTCATCACAGCAGGTCAGATCCCATGGTGGTTATTGTAGTTCACATCTTGTTCTGACCTATTTGTTAGCCTTTTGTAATTTATTCTGCCTGTGTGTGTGTGTGAACATTTGGTTATATACTGTAGGAAACATCAAACAAAATCATATCAAGGGCTGTTACAATGATGGGATACATAAGGTTTATCAGGAGAGACTTCAAGAGCTTTATAGTATTACAGAATAGAAATAGAAGATTAATTTTCATCAAAGTATTTAAAAAATCCTGTTTCAAAATGTACAATGAATGAAAACAAAACGGTAAAAAAAAAATATTATCATATTAAAGAAAGTGATAAAATCCACAGAACAGTCTCCACAAAGTTACTGATTGGTTGCTATGGGAAACATCTGATCTTCAATAGAAATGCCTTCTTGGTAAATTTACCCCATACGGAGCAATAACTAGTACAGTAAAATAACTCAAGAATACATAGGGCAATTATATTGCTATTTTATAGACATAGGTCTGAACTATGAACATTTTACACATATTTATTTGTAGAATATTATCCCATACTTACCTACGCTCTCGGAATGGCCGAGAGGGTCCCGAAAATCAGGTCCCCCTCCCGGCACAGCATAAGGGTGGGCGAGACTCCCACTTTAGCAGGGCCCGGCATGAGCCCCCGCACCCCATCCCTCTTCTGCCCTTTTGAGAGGGGACGGGGCTAAAATTAAGCACCTGAAGAGACTTGAATCACGACCTTTACAGGAATGGGGTCGAGACATAATGGGGGCTTAATGGGGGTGTGGCTTAATGACAGCAAGTCCGGCCCCCAGAAAAGTTGCTCCTCCTGGAGATGAGACAATTAAGGTAAGCAAGTAAGGTTTTCCCTATAATAAATAACAACAAGTACAGTATATCATACAGTACTTGGTACTTATGAGTTATCCGGGCGCCCGATTTCTAAATCGGGTCGGATCGGGCACATCGCATCGCATCGCATGCGACCATCGGATGCGATGCGATGCGATGACCCGATTTTTCCATAGGAATCAATGTTAAAATGGACTGAGTCCATTTTAACATGGAATTCAATGGGCAAAAGGGGTCCTTTTCATACCCCTACTATTCAAGTGGGCATGGAGTTGGATATAAACCTGTGGCGAGCGTAGCGAGCCACCGAGCCCGAAGCGTGGCGAGCGTAGCGAGCCCCGCGAGGGGACATAGAATACCGTCCCCTCGCGGGGCTCGCTTCGCTCGCCACGCTTCGGGCTCGGTGGCTCGCTACGCTCGCCACAGGTTTATATCCAACTCCATGCCCACTTGGATAGTAGGGGTATGAAGAGGACCCCTTTTTCCCATTGAATTCCATGTTAAAATGGACTCTGTCAATTTTAACATTGATTCCTATGGAAAAATCGGGTCGTCGCATGCGATGCGATGCGATATCGCATCGCATCTGATTGTATGCCTTAACTTAAGGCATACAATCAAAAAATCGGGCGCCCAGATAACTCATAAGTACCCAGTACTTATCTACCAAGTCAAATCAAGCCGCAGGCTCCACTCCTGGTGGTGCCCTTCCGTCAATTCCTTTAAGTTTCAGCTTTGCAACCATACTCCCATACTTATCTTATTTTTAACCATAAGGATGTAGAGGGCCCAGGGAGCATGAGGGAGACTTGCCCACTTTTCTGGGGACAGGGAGGGCCATACAATTTTCAGGAGCCTCCCAGCTGTTTCGGGAGGGTAGGCCACCAGTGGGCAACCCACCAACGGCATATCATTGTGTCAACTTTATATTATAGTTGGTAAAAACACACACAATTGTGTAACTAGATATTTGTTTATTCATTCCCATTGTGTATGAATGCTGAATTAAATGTTATATATTCCCTGCATACCGATAGCTAAGTTCTCTGGAAATGCTTTAGTGCCTAGATGTATTAGAAGAGAAAGAAGCGCCTCGCCTGCAGTTTTCTAATGGCTGTTCTCATTATAACTGTTATTACAGGGCCTTGAAAGGAGATGAGAAAAACTTATTTTATTTTCTATTTTAACTATTAAATGTGAAAGAAAAAACATCTACCTACTGAAGTCATTATTTTGTTCAAAATCATTCTTGAAGTAAAGTAAGGCATTCATTATAAACCTAGAAGTTTATAAGTATGTTTAGCAAATTACCACTTGTTGACTTTTCTCATTTGACAAACAAGTAATATTTTTTGTTTGTATTATATATCAGCATAGATACATATATACAGTGACGTTTTTTACCTATGCCCCCAGTTAAAATCCACCAGTGTAGTGAAGCCAGATGCAGTCTGTGAGAATGCACTGGCTTCACTGTGACTGGCAGTGACTTCCTATTGGAAGTCCGACCTGCCAGTTACCAAGGCAGTCATATTGGGAGGCAAGTTGACCGACTTAAAAAGATGAGAGAGGTCTTTAATTTCCATCATAGGTACACTTCAACTGTGAAAGACAGAATGTGTGTGTGTGTGGGGGTGGGGGGGGGGGATAGACAGGAAATCCCATTGTATGATTTTTAAACAATGTATTTGTATATTCTTGCGCAGAATAAATATTTGGACACCTACCAACCAGCAAGTTTTATGGCTCTCACAGACCTGTTACTTCTTTTTCAAGAAGCTGTTCTATCCTCCACTCGTAATAATGGCACCTGTTTGAACTGATTATCTGTATAAAAGACACCTGTCCACATCCTCAAACAGTCAGACTGCAACCTCTCCACCATGGCCAAGACCAGAGAGCTGTCTAAGGACACCAGGGACAAAACTGTAGAGCTGCACAAGGCTGGGATGAGCTACTTGGTGAGAGGAGATCAACTGTTGGCACAATTATAATAAAAAATGGAAGAAATACAAGATCACTGACAATCTCCCTCAACCTGGGGCTCCATGCAAGATTTAACCTTGTGGAGTATCAATGATCTTGAGAACAGTGAGGAATCAGCCCAGAAGTACAAGGGAGACCTGGTCAATGACCTCAAGAGATCTGGAACCACAGTCACAAAGGTTACCATTAGTAACACTACTTCGTCATGGATTCAAATCCTGCAGCACCCGAAAGGTCCCCCTGCTTAAGCCAGCACATGTCAAGGCCCATCTAAAGTTTGCAAGTGACCATATGGATGATCCAGAGAAGGATTGGGAGAAAGTCATGTGGTCAGATTAGAGCAAAATATTACTTTTTGGTATAAACTCCACTCACCGTGTTTGGAGGGAGAAGAATGATGAGTGACATCCCAAAAACACCATACCCACTGTGAAGCATGGGGGTGGAAACATCCTGCTTTGGGGCTGCTTTTCTATGAAGGGGACAGGATGACTGATAAAGGAGAGGATGAATGGGTGTTAGGATCCGGGGGCAACCTTGCCTGCCCTAACTCTGTTGCCTCTGACTAGGGTTGGCGGACGCGTGCAGAGCTAGGCTTCGCCAATAATAGCCGCGTTCGAAGGAGCCAGTTAGTCTAGCTCCAACCCCGATGCCACCTGGTCTTGAGAGTGACAATGCGTCCACCAAGGCTAGGAGAAAGCAAGGGGTAAACTACCTAAAGCCTACACAAGGCAAGGAGCCCCCGGACCCACGAGGGGGTGACTATCCCTAGGGGCGGTACAAAGGTAACAATACCCAAGGTTGTAACCACTAATAACTGTAAACAAGATACAGGTGTAACAATACACAGGGATGTAATGATCAAGATAAACCAGCAATACACTGAGGTACAGGTGTAACAATACACAGGGATGTAATGACAATACTAGCAGAGCAATACCCTGAGGTATGGGTGTAACAATACACAGGGATGTAATGATAATAACAATGTGACACTAAAATGGAGTCAGAGAGTAAACCCCACTTATCTGAGATGCGTGACTGCAGGAAGGTGGAAACACGGCAGCACGGGTACACAGGGTAAACTCTCCGAGCGGGTACACGGGGAAGCAGGGTTAACCTCTGGATGAGCAGCACCGACAGGCAAGGCAACACCAGCGGGGACCGGGAACTCTCTAGATGCAGGAAGGTCAGAACTATAACCGATGCCAGAAATGTTTAAATACAGGTACTGGCCAATGAGCAACCTGCCTGCCTGAAGAAACTACTGGCGCAGCTGATCACTGCACCCCTTCCTCTCCGTGGCCGCCTGGCGTCCCGATCGCCTAGGCAACCGCTGCGGCAGAGGAGGAAGAGGCAGCGTGCTGCTCGCTGGGCGGTGAACGCCGCCCGCCGGGGTGACGTAGGAGTGACGTCCCGGTTGCTTAGCAACCGCCGGGATGCACTGAGCAGAGGCCGCCGAGTGATGGCGGAGACCTTTCGTGCGGTCTCTGACAGCACCCCCCCCCCCTTGAGGAGAGGTCACCGAACCCTTAGCCCCAGGTTTACCCGGGAATTGCTTAAAGAACAAGGCTTTTAACCTAGGAGCGTGAAGAGACCTTTCAGGTACCTAAGATCTCTCTTCATCCCCAAAGCCTTTCCAGTGGACTAAGAACTTAAGTTGACCCCTGACCCACTTGGAGTCAAGAATGCGTTCAACCACAAATTCCCTATGACCCTGAACAATGACTGGTTTAATGGTCTGGTTGGGTAAGGAGTGGAAAAAAGTTGAGACTGGTTTCAACAAAGAACAATGGAAGACATTATTGATCTTTAACGACCTCGGTAACCGTAATCTGAACGCCACAGGGTTGATCTGTTTAACAATGAGAAATGGACCAATAAACCTGGGTCCCAACTTGGCACATCTCTGGCGAAGCTTAATATGGCGAGTGGACAACCACACCTTCTGGCCTACCCTAAAGTGGCAAGGTCTTCTAAGCTTATCAAAGAAAATCTTCGAACGTACCGAGGCTTGTTCAAGAGCATGGTGGACTTTCATCCAAGAACTTCTGAGTCTAGAGACCACCACAGGCAATGACAAAGAAGAATCCCTGGGAACCTCGAAAGAATTACACTTGGGGTGAAACCCGTAATTACAAAGAAAGGGAGACTTCTTGGAAGCTGAATGACATGTGTTATTATAGGAAAATTCTGCTAGAGGTAACAGCTCTGCCCAATTAGTCTGACATTTGGAGACAAAGCACCGTAAATACTGCTCCAGGATCTGATTAACTCTCTTGGTTTGACCATTGGACTGTGGGTGGTAACCCGAAGAGAGACTGATCTGAACTCCCAATGACGAACAAAAACGCCTCCAAAATCTGGCCACAAATTGGGAGCCTCTATCTGAGACAATATCAATGGGAATACCATGGAGCCTGAAAATAAGCTGAATGAATAATTGGGCCAACCCTTGGGCAGTGGGAAGTTTCCGCAAGGGAATGAAGTGTGCCATCTTGCTAAAACGATCCACCGTAACCCAAATGGTGGTAAAATGGACAGATTGAGGCAATTCTACAATGAATTCCATTGAGATGTGGGACCACGGTCTGTCAGGGATGGACAAAGGAAGGAGCTGCCCCACCGGTGACTGTCTAGACGATTTATTGTGAGCACAAACGGTACAGGAGGAGATAAAACGGGAGACACCTTGCCTCATAGTAGGCCACCATACCGCTCTTGACAAGTGCTCCAATGTCTTGGTAATCCCTGGGTGTCCAGAAGCCCTGCTGGAGTGAAAGTCCCTGAGGACCAATCCCCGTAAATTCTCAGGAATAAATAACCTATCCTGAGGAGTATCCTTCGGTGCCATGGTTTGGGATGCAATGACGTGGGTGGCCAAATCCTGAGTCAAGGCTGCCACAATGATAGATGCCGGGACAATGGGCACCTCCTGAACTCCAGTGCTTTGTATGGGCAAAAAACTGCAGGACAGAGCATCTGCCTTGGTATTTTTGGGGCCTGGTCTGAAGGTGATGATAAAGTTAAATCTAGTAACGAACAGAGCCCACCTGGCTTGTCGAGGATTGAGGCGTCTGGCGGACTCGATATAAGATAAATTTGACCACGTGTTTGGCACCCTCCAGCCAATGACGCCACTCCTCAAAGGCCCATTTTATGGCTAGTAGCTCTCGGTTGCCAACATCATAATTCCTCTCTGCTGAGGAAAACTTGCGAGAGAAATAAGCACATGGGTGGAGCTTCTGATCCAGACCGGTCTTCTGCGACAGGACCGCTCCAGCCCCCACATCTGAAACGTCAACCTCATGTAAAAAAGGCACTCGGGTCAGGATGATGCAGGATGGGAGCTGATCAAAAAGCTTCTTTAAGTTTATCAAAAGCCTCAACGGCACGTGGAGACCACTTGCGGATCCGCCCCCTTTCTGGTCAATTCAACTATGGGTACCACAATGTCAGAGAAGGATCATATGAATTTGCGGTAGTAATTGGCGAATCCCAAAAATCTTTGAACAGCTTTCAAACTGGTGGGACGGGCCCAAGAAAGAATGGCCTGGACTGTACAAGGATCCACGGAGAAGCCCTGAGGAGAGATTACATATCCAAGAAATGAAATCTGGGAGACTTCGAATTCGCATTTTTCCAATTTGGCAAATAACTGAAGAAAGAGCTTCAGGGCCTGCAGAGAGGCTGAAAGCCCAGGACTCCCTGGAGAAGTGAAATGATGATACCAACTTGTTGAGACTCCGAGCCAGAGGAGCTGGGCCGGAGTCGGAAATAGAGCTTACAGGATTCCCGGAAATTTACAAACTGAGACCGGTCTCCAGAAAAGCGGTCCGGGAGGTTCATTTTAGGCTCGGAATTTCTGAAACTAGATAAAGCCCCTTGGACCCGATCCACCTGTGAACTAACACGAAGGGTGAGTTCCTGGAGCTTTTGGGTGAGAGTGTGCATTTGCCCAGCAAGTGCGTGGGCCGCGGCCTGTTGAGCTGCGTCCATACTCCAAAACCAGCTACCCCTGGGGATATGTAGTGTGGCCGGTTATAATGTTAGGATCCAGGGGCAACCTTGCCTGCCCTAACTCTGTAGCCTTTGACTAGGGTTGGCGGACGCGTGCAGAGCTAGGCTTCGCCAATAAAAGCCACATTCGAAGGAGCCAGTTAGTCTAGCTCCAACCCCAATGCCACCTGGTCTTGAGAGTGACAACGCGTCCACCAAGGCTAGGAGAAAGCAAGGGGTAAACTACCTAAAGCCTACACAAGGCAAGGAGCCCCCGGACCCCTGAGGGGGTGACTATCCCTAGGGGCGGTACAAAGGTAACAATACCCAAGGTTGTAACCACTAATAACTGTAAACAAGATACAGGTGTAACAATAAACAGGGATGTAATGACAATACTAGCAGAGCAATACCCTGAGGTATGAGTGTAACACTACACAGGGATGTAATGATAATAACAATGTGAAAACAAAATGGAGTCAGAGAGTAAACCCCACTTACTGTATCTGGGATGCGTGACTGCAGGAAGGTGGAAACACGGCAGCACGGGTACACAGGGTAAACTCTCCGAGCGGGTACACGGGGAAGCAGGGTTAACCTCTGGATGAGCAGACAGGCAGGCAACACCAGCGGGGACCGGGACCGGGAACACTCTGGACGCAGGAAGGTCAGAACTATAACCGGCGTCTGAACCGGATGCCAGAAATGTTTAAATACAGGTACCGGCCAATGAGCAACCTGCCTGCCTGAAGAAACTACTGGCGCAGCTGATCACTGCACCCCTTCCTCTCCGTGGCCGCCTGGCGTCCCGATCGCCTAGGCAACCGCTGCGGCAGAGGAGGAAGAGGCAGCGTGCTGCTCGCTGGGCGGTGAACGCCGCCCGCCGGGGTGACGTAGGAGTGACGTCCCGGTTGCTTAGCAACCGCCGGGATGCACTGAGCAGAGGCCGCCGAGTGATGGCGGAGACCTTTCGTGCGGTCTCTGACAGCACCCCCCCCCCCCCCTTGAGGAGAGGTCACCGAACCCTTAGCCCCAGGTTTACCCGGGAATTGCTTAAAGAACAAGGCTTTTAACCTAGGAGCGTGAAGAGACCTTTCAGGTACCTAAGATCTCTCTTCATCCCCAAAGCCTTTCCAGTGGACTAAGAACTTAAGTTGACCCCTGACCCACTTGGAGTCAAGAATGCGTTCAACCACAAATTCCCTATGACCCTGAACAATGACTGGTTTAATGGTCTGGTTGGGTAAGGAGTGGAAAAAAGTTGAGACTGGTTTCAACAAAGAACAATGGAAGACATTATTGATCTTTAACGACCTCGGTAACCGTAATCTGAACGCCACAGGGTTGATCTGTTTAACAATGAGAAATGGACCAATAAACCTGGGTCCCAACTTGGCACATCTCTGGCGAAGCTTAATATGGCGAGTGGACAACCACACCTTCTGGCCTACCCTAAAGTGGCAAGGTCTTCTAAGCTTATCAAAGAAAATCTTCGAACGTACCGAGGCTTGTTCAAGAGCATGGTGGACTTTCATCCAAGAACTTCTGAGTCTAGAGACCACCACAGGCAATGACAAAGAAGAATCCCTGGGAACCTCGAAAGAATTACACTTGGGGTGAAACCCGTAATTACAAAGAAAGGGAGACTTCTTGGAAGCTGAATGACATGTGTTATTATAGGAAAATTCTGCTAGAGGTAACAGCTCTGCCCAATTAGTCTGACATTTGGAGACAAAGCACCGTAAATACTGCTCCAGGATCTGATTAACTCTCTTGGTTTGACCATTGGACTGTGGGTGGTAACCCGAAGAGAGACTGATCTGAACTCCCAATGACGAACAAAAACGCCTCCAAAATCTGGCCACAAATTGGGAGCCTCTATCTGAGACAATATCAATGGGAATACCATGGAGCCTGAAAATAAGCTGAATGAATAATTGGGCCAACCCTTGGGCAGTGGGAAGTTTCCGCAAGGGAATGAAGTGTGCCATCTTGCTAAAACGATCCACCGTAACCCAAATGGTGGTAAAATGGACAGATTGAGGCAATTCTACAATGAATTCCATTGAGATGTGGGACCACGGTCTGTCAGGGATGGACAAAGGAAGGAGCTGCCCCACCGGTGACTGTCTAGACGATTTATTGTGAGCACAAACGGTACAGGAGGAGATAAAACGGGAGACACCTTGCCTCATAGTAGGCCACCATACCGCTCTTGACAAGTGCTCCAATGTCTTGGTAATCCCTGGGTGTCCAGAAGCCCTGCTGGAGTGAAAGTCCCTGAGGACCAATCCCCGTAAATTCTCAGGAATAAATAACCTATCCTGAGGAGTATCCTTCGGTGCCATGGTTTGGGATGCAATGACGTGGGTGGCCAAATCCTGAGTCAAGGCTGCCACAATGATAGATGCCGGGACAATGGGCACCTGAGCAATACCCTGAGGTATGAGTGTAACACTACACAGGGATGTAATGATAATAACAATGTGAAAACAAAATGGAGTCAGAGAGTAAACCCCACTTACTGTATCTGGGATGCGTGACTGCAGGAAGGTGGAAACACGGCAGCACGGGTACACAGGGTAAACTCTCCGAGCGGGTACACGGGGAAGCAGGGTTAACCTCTGGATGAGCAGACAGGCAGGCAACACCAGCGGGGACCGGGACCGGGAACACTCTGGACGCAGGAAGGTCAGAACTATAACCGGCGTCTGAACCGGATGCCAGAAATGTTTAAATACAGGTACCGGCCAATGAGCAACCTGCCTGCCTGAAGAAACTACTGGCGCAGCTGATCACTGCACCCCTTCCTCTCGTGCGGCCTCTGACAATGGGGCCATGTATCATGAGATTTTGGTGAAAAATGTCTCCATCCCTCAGTAAGAGCATTAAAGATGGAATGTGTCTGGGTCTTCCAGCATGACAATGACCTCAAGCACACCACCTGGGCAACTATTAGTGGCTCTGTAAGAAGCATTTCAAGGTCCTGGAGTGGCCTAGCCAGTCTCCAGACCTCAACCCAATCAAAAATCTGTAGAGGGATTTGAAAGTCCGTGTCGCCCGGTGACAGCTCCAAAACATGACAGATCTAGAGAAGATCTGCATGGAAGAGTGGGGCCAAAATACCTGCTACAGTGTGTGCAAACCTGGTCAAGAACTACAGAAAATTTTGACCTCTGTAATTGACAACCAAGATTATATTACAAAGTATTAAGTTTAACATTTTGATTGTCCAAATAATTATTTTCCGCAAGAATATACCATATATACTCGAGTATAAGCCTACTTTTTCAGAACATTTTTTATGCTGAAAAAGCCCCCCTCGATTTATACTCGAGTGAGGGTCCCACTTGAGTCAATAAGTTTTCCCAGTTTTTTTGTTGTAAAATTAGGTGCCTCGGCTTATATTCGGGTCGACTTATACTCGAGTATATACGGTACATATAAATTGTCTCAAATTCATACAATGTGATTTCCTGTATTTTTTCGCGTCATTCTGTCTCTCACAGTTAAAGTGTACCCATGATGGAAATTACAGACCTCTCTGATCTTCTTAAGTGGGTCAACTTGGACAATCGGTGGCAGTCAAAAAACTTTTATGCCCCACTGTATATATTATATATACACATATAAACACACACGCATACACACACATTAACCATTCCGTGATCATAGCTTTCTCATGCACCCCAGGTAAGCTCATTTATCCTACACCTGTGACAGCTGCTCCCTTAATACAGGAGTTGTGATGGTGATTGTCTGACCACCTTTAAGAGCCATACATTTGATCCCTCCCAACAGCCGTGATCCTGGCCCGTTTAGGGTTTTGCTCGACAGCAAATCAGCAGACAGGATTCAATGTCCCGCCTGCTGATCAGCGAAAAGGGGGCGTTGCCACAAAAATGGCTGTGGATTGACGATCTACAGCCGGAATCGTGACAATCCATGGCAGTTATCGGCAGAACGGGCCCGAATGCGTTTAAAGTCGGGTTCGTTCTGCCGTGATCCCTTTTCAATGTCGATGTCAGTCGATAATCAATTGAAATGCATGCTTGATGTGAATTAGTTGCCTGTGCAGCCTAACCTTCTCCCTAGTGCTTACTGTCGGGATCCATTGGGGTTGGGACCTGAGGGATGGTGACTGCCAGGATATATCCCCTGTAATCACAGTATCCTGTAATGCTCTGAATATTAGTAGCATAAGATATCCCTAAATACTACCGTGTTAATCGCCAATATTCATCATACAACTGAAATAGACTAAAACCAGTGAGCAACACATGTATGACAATTGTTTTGATGGGAAAAACAAAACAATAAAGTCCTCTTAAAGGGCGAGCCCAACGTGTATTTCTTATTTGCTTGCCTGAACCAGCAGATCCCGGAGAACAGCCATTTGAAGTTGCATTCACTTTTCCAGGGCTTCAAATGGTCTCTGATTGTTTTGTGTATCGTAATCAGCAGGCAATGTCTCAATACTCAGCCTGATTATAGAGCTTGAACTAACCTTGGAGTTGTTATTGATGGTGTGCATGACAGAGTTCAGTTGCTTGTGTAATTCCTGCATTTTCTCTTTGCACAGACTTTCTGAGTGGGCCATAGTTCTATTCCTGTTGCCAGTCTACACATAAGGGTCCTTTACGGTGGCAGGTTCTTGAAAGGAAAGGCAGAAGAGAAAAACAATGCTTTTATACATGTTATTAAAAATAATTATGCTATGAATAATGATCTACGATATCAGACTGTTCACTGCCACTTTGCTAAAGCTTTAGTGGTTTATTTATGAAGTGCTGATTTGTAGCATCCGGCACTTCTTGTTATGTTTATGGCCAAAATCTAGAAGAGCAATGTATTAAATAGTCGTGTCTTCCTAGTAAAAGGATTTCCGTATTAAATATAATCAATAGCGTCGGGTTTTACAACCAGAGGCTTCATAAATAAACCCTTTAGCCTTAATAGACTCCATTACACACACAAGAGCTTTTCACAGGACCAAAACATTTACTCTACACTAAATAGGCAAGCTGCGTCACCCCTAGCCCTCAGTGGAGCCAAGAGGTGGGACAGGTACTTGTTGCCCAGGTCGGCCTTTTGAGAGGGCTCAGGGTCCGCTGCCCCATGCACCCTCACCCCGCCCGAATGTCCATCTGCTCAGATCAGCGAGAGGACTGAATGCAGCAGGATCTTTTCCCAGCCCAGTACTGCTGACAGGGGAGAGAGGCAGCTGCAGAGGGAGTCAGTAGTCTCTCCATATTTTCTACAATTTTGACACAAGGGGATAGTGGCCACACCCTCCAGCACTGGCCATGCTCCCTCTCCTTACCGGCACCCGACAGAGCTTTCGGCGCCCCTGCTAGGCCTAACCTTGTCATTAACATTTACCCATATGTCTTACTTCAGGTATTGCTTATCGGAAACACTGCAACATATGTTATGCTCTCAAAATGGCCACCTGGTCTGTACTCTCATGGTAGGATGAGTAAATGCATGGATGTAATGCATTTTTAAGGAAATTGCATCTCGCTTTACTATTTTGCATCTTCCCCATTATGAGTCATTTTTACCAGGCATTGCCGATTCTACCCAGTGTAACGCAGTGAGCTTAAAATGGCTACCTCATCTGGTACCTTTTCAATTAGAATACAATAATCCTCAGAATTGATTATCCATAATCTCTATAGTAACCATCTATTATGTTCTTTGGTTTCTGTATTTCCACTTGCAAATGTACGCCTCTGTATTATATTCATGATTTCTGTAAAGCACATCTATATTTCTGGAGACAAACGCCACATAAATAAAATTATTATTATTATTACTTAATGCACACATTGCATTTTAGCTGCAAGTCGAAACCAATTGCATAAGTTATCTATGCAGAATTCAACTTTTGTTATTTATTTTAAGGGGTCACTATCAGAAATGACTCACATCTGCCTTTGTACATACACATCAATTGGTCTACCATGGCAAGAAGAAGTTACTCGTATTCATAAATCTGTATTCAGCTGCTACAAACAAGCACAAAGAGTTGAAGCGATTACAGTATATATACATGATAAAACATGCACATTGTTGTTTTCAGGTTACATATTCCGCATTAGGATTTCTGGCAGAAATCTGGAATCTCTGGATAAATCCAAAACAATATTCTAAAAGACTAGCACTCATCATCTAGTATTTGAAATAGATATATACTCAAATATCTCAATGTAATAATTTGTTGGATAGAAAGGTAACATCTTATGCTGGGCACACTAGACACTGCTGTCCCCAGCATGACACCAGGGGCGATGCCACCTAGCAGTGATGCCGGAATCAGCAGGTGCATACACATTTAGCGATGTCGACATTGATGGGCGATGTGGGGCAGTAGCTGAGGGTCCCCTGTTTCCATGGGTACAAGAATTTAAAAAAATCGGCCCTTGGGAACCGGAGATATCTGACTTCAAAGCAGTGGTCCCCATCCAAGCCTGTTAATTGCTCTTCCCAGTCAGATATTTCAGGTTCTGTCTGACTTAGAGTTTTTCTGAGGGTATATTCCAAAAGCTGGGACTTTCCCTCTTTGATGGACACTAGTAGCTTGTCTTTACTATTCACAAAACCAGAGATATCAGCCTTCCAGCAGCTGGTTACTGCTCCAGCTCTACACACCTGGTATGTAGTTTTATATACTCATTGGCGGATTGCTCTGCCTCCTGAATTCTGATCCCCTAGTCCATAATACCATTTGGTAGGTGGGATTAACTAGTTTTTAATTCCAATTAACATCTAAGAAATCTTTTTCCGGGAACTGGAGATATCTGCAGTCAAGCAAGCTGTCCTCCCACCAGAAAATTATGAATAATAAGCCCACTCCACTATACAGCCCTCCTCTGCATATTAAACATCCTCTACCACCCTGGAAGTAATGTATCAGGGCCCCTTCATTCAGTCCAATGCCCCCTTCTCCCACCCTATCTCCCACCATTTGTGCAGGGGTAATTAGTGGAAATTACTGATCCAGGCCCTACATGCTGAGCGATTGATATAATACCCCCTACCACCAAAACATCAAAGCTTCCCCCACCTTTACCGCTGGAGGATCGGTAGGGACCCCAACACATTGCTATGCCCAGGGGTCTACACTGCTGTTGCTTCACCTGTATGTATGTATATATATATATATATATATATATATATATATATATATATATATATATATATATATCACAGTCCAGGTGGCGGCACTCTTCAATAAATACACAGGATAGCAGGAATACTCTACGTTTCGAACTTTAATCGTTCTTCATCAGGAGATAACATGCATTTAAAACTAAAAATGTATTTATACATACCCAAGTCCTGTGCAGCAAATCAACAACTCCGGATTCTCCCGCCGCTGCCGCCAGCCTAGTGACGTCAGTGCGCCCAGCGCACACAGTGCGCGTCAGCACGCTGCAACACCTGACCGTGGTGCACGCTTAGGGAGGCTTGCGTCGTCATGGAAACCGGGAAGCCGGAACCACACAGCACACGATTACCGGCATCTGACAGCACAGCGATCGAGCGCCGGGTCCAGTCACTTCCCCCATCACTCATGACGTCATTTGGCTACCAGAGTCAACACATACGATAACCCCACAAAAGTAACAGTATCAAAATAAACAGTTAAAAACAATTCATCAACGGACTATACAGAACAGTGTTTACATATAAAGTGCATAATATGAAAAAGGCTCATGTAATACAGTACAAAGAACGTATAGGAAAAATACTATAGCATGGAATCATACAAGGGAATGAGGAGACCCCTTAGCCTAGAACAGTACATACAAGGAAAAAAAATTTCAGAATATAAAGGGATGGTACATAACGTATATAAAGGGTACTGTCTTTAAAGAAAACAGTGTAAACCCCTAAACTCATTAAGGCCCCTAGGGGCAATAGTGTTTAAGCGTTGTATCCATCTAGCTTCACACTTCAATAAATCAAGAGAACAATTCCCACCTCGTATAGAGGCAGGTATATGATCAATGATCATGTAACGGAGCATGGGGATAGTGTGACGTGCCTCAAGGAAGTGTCTAGCCACTGGCTGGTCACTACTACCCTTTTCCAGGGCCTGTTTGATGGAATGGCGATGGCCAGCCATCCGCTCCCTTAGTGTCCGGTCGGTCTTCCCAATATAATGAAAGGAACATGGGCACAATATCATGTAAACTATGTACTTTGTAGTACAAGTAACTCTATGCCGTATGTAATACCGGATCCCACTATGCGGATGACAGAAGGAAGTGCCCGTGATCAGCGCCCTGCATGTGGCGCAATTAAGGCACCTAAAACACCCGGGGTGTTTGCCCAAGAATTGCAGACTGCCAGATTCACAAAGTTGAGAAACATCCAACTTGACGACAATGTCACGTACACTCCTGCCACGAGTGTAACATGGCATTATCGCTGTGTCACTTAACTGAAGGGAACTGTCCATCTGGACAAGTGGCCATAACTTTTTGGTAGCCCTGCTGATATTGGGATTTACAACATTATAATGGTTGACCCATGGCATCCTATTTTGGGCCTTGCCCTGTTAAGACTGATATATCAGCAGAGATTCACGATCTTTAGACATAGCTTTTAATTTAGCAGTTTCAAGAAGCTCAATGTCATAATCTCTAGCAAGAAATTTATTTAACATAACGTCAATCTGCTGGCTTGCCAGGGTGTCAGTGCTGCATATCCGTCTGGCACGGAGAAACTGAGAGTAGGGTAAGCTGAACTTACTTGACCTCGGGTGGCAACTAGTAGCATGCAAGAAAGTGTTGCGGTCAGTGGGCTTCGTAAATACTGAAGTCACCACTTTACCGTCAACTACATTTAAAGCAACATCCAAAAAATTTACCGACAAAATGTCGACCGTATATGTCAGTTTAACTGGGCCAGGAGCAGCATTATGTTCATCAATCAGGTTGACAAAATCAGACTTGGTCCCAGTCCAAATCATGAATAGGTCATCGATATAGCGCGTGTAGAAAAAGATACATCGCGATACATCGGACCTCATGAAAAAACGCGTTGGCGTACCATGGCACAAAATTGCTCCCCATCGCACAACCAACGAGCTGTAGATGGAATACATTGTCATAAAGAAAAAAATTGTGTGTGAGCACAAATTCAAGCAAAATTAAAACTAAATCAATGTTGGGGCCTACATAATAAGGATTATTGGAAAGCAACCTGCGTACAGATGCCAAGCCTGCAGCATTCGGTATCACCGTATATAAGCTAGTGACATCGATGCTGCATAGCAGGGCACCATCGGGTATGCGCTCCAAGTTATTGATCAAAATTAAGAATGCAGTGGTATCCAGGAGATGTCCAGGGGATGCCCTTATACATGGTTGTAGCAGCGCGTCGATGTATGTGGATACGTTTTGAAATAAGGAACCGCGAGCTGCTATCATCGGTCTCCCTGGAGGAGCCCGTAGCCCTTTGTGGATCTTGGGTAACGTATAAAGTAGAGGAACAACAGGATTGGTAACCAAGAGAGCCGAGGCCACCTCGGCAGTAATGGGTCCATCAGACACAGCAGTATTGAGTATATCCTTCAAGAGAATAGAGAACTCAATAGTGGGATCCTTAACAAGTGGCCTATAAACAGTTGAGTCAGACAATTGTCTTGAAATCTCCTGCTTATAGTCACACAAGTCCTGGATTACCACGGCTCCGCCCTTATATATTATTTATATACATTTGGTCTATCTATAATACTTTAACTGACCCGGCATATACTGGGTCACCTAAGTGTCCATCTCCGGAAACCCCCTTCTGAAAATCCTGCGTTTGCCCCTGTGGGGGTGGGAGTGGAGCCCATGCTGCATTGGGCTGGAATTTTACAAATTTTTCACAACAATATCTTGGCAAATTTGATTGAAAAATATTCTAGTCAGGTTTTCTCATACTATTTTGCTCTGAGACCCCGTCAGACAAAAATTATTATAGGACCCTATAATGGCTACCATGTATTGTCATCAGACTTCAAATGCACAGTAGTATTGAAGAGGCACAATACAAGTGAATTGACCACGAATGCGAAAGGGAGTCAATGGGTAATGAGGGATGGAAGAGGGAGGCAGTGGGTGTTTACTTACAGTATACCCTTTTCAGAACAGTATGGTCTGTAAATCGCTGCTTTTTCCCAGCATTTGAGTGCCGGGTTGTTTTGCCGGTTTCAATCTGACATTATTTTCACACAAAAAAACTAATTATGATGTCAAGCATTTCTATTCGGTAATTTGCTGATCAACATAAGTGTGAAGAGGTTCACCCGGGTCAAAATTCCCGGGTCATAGGCCCTAATAAAAACCAGGGTTTTTTTTTTTTTCTTCTTCTCTCTCTTTTCCTCCCTTTTTCTCTCTTTGAAAAGGGGTTATGGGAAGGGAGGGGAGAAGAGAGAAAGGAAGGGAAGAAGAAGGGGTACACTAGGACTGGTGGTGTAGGAAGGAGACAGACGAGGGACCAAAACCCAATAGGCCAAGACACTAGATAAGATAGGATGACGATTGAAGAAGGATAGGGAGAACGCCCCAGGGAGAATATAAAAGGCCCCCTACCCTTTCACCCACTCTCACTTATACATAAATCAAAATATGGAATCCCCCCCCCCAAACAGAGAATTGTTCACCTAGAGGTGACAAAATATAAGAAAGAATAAAAAGGAAAGGATAAGATAAAAGCGGAAAAAAGAAAAAAAAAGAAAAAAGAAAAAGAGGTAGCTTACAATCATTTGCTGATTGACCTATTTCCCCTTCCCCTCCGGACTCATACGTTCCCCCCCCCCCCCCCCCATCGAGACCCCCCACCCCGGGAGGACCTCCCTAGATAAGGGAATTGCTCCTCTGTAAAGAGGGTTGGGATTACCGTTTATTAAAAATTAACGGTCTTAATGATGTGCACGGTCACATCAAATAGTTACTGTTACTTATGTTTTATGTTGTTAGTTCCAGTATGTTGTCTGTCTTGTCTAACCCCACCTACCCAAGGGCACTGCCGGACGCAGAAACGATACAGGAATACGCTGCTCTTATTTAAAAAAAAAAAATTTCAGTCTCCATGTCAATAAACATAATGTCGCTGAATGTCAATGGCCTTAACTCACCGCGCAAAAGGACAATGGCGCTTCAGTTCTTTAAAAAACAAAAGACAGAGATCCTGCTACTCCAAGAGACGCATTTTAAGAACGAACATCCCGCTCTCGCTTCACGAGCATTCCCAGACGTATATTACTCTACCTCTCTTAAAAAAAAAAAAGGGACGGCAATTCTAATACATAACTCACTCGCCCATAAAATAAACCAACAATATTCAGACCCAAGTGGGCGATTTAATATAATAGTCATCTCCATAGCAAATAACATATTTACAATAGCCTCAGTATACATTCCAAATCTAGAACAAAAAAAATTCTATATAGATTTCATTAAACAATTAGATAAGATATCAAAAGGCAAAATAATTATAGGGGGGGATTTCAATGCAATAGCCGACCCTAATCTAGACAGGGAAGCGGAAAACCCCCCAAGCCCTATGGTGAGACAAGAAACAAAAAGGTTATATGACACCATAACTTCAAATAATCTCCACTCTCGCCTAGACTATTTTTATATAAATTCGCAAACAACTAAAGATTTGACTAAGGCATGGGTAATCCCTGTAGTCTGGTCAGACCATCTAGCAATTATAATAAATTATAATATTATAATTATAATAAAGCTCCAATTAAATAAGGTCGACCCGGCGGGTTATAGGTGGAGATTAAATTCATCAATTTTGGTTAATGAGAAGGAACGGAAAGAGATAGAAAAAGTCTTAATAGAATTTTTTGAACTAAACTATACGGACGAAATAAGACCTGCGACAATATGGGAAGCGCACAAGGCGGTAATTAGAGGTCAGATAATAAAAATAACTAAAAATCAAAAAACAAAAGATGAAAAACTAATAAAAGAACTAGAACAACAGATTAGAACATTGACGTTTAATCATCAAAAAAATCCCAAACGGACAATATATAGCAAGCTCCTCACATTAAAAAGTCAGCTCTTTCAAATATACTCAAAAAAAGCAGCCAATACGATGAAATGGCTCCAATACAAATTCTACTCGAAAGGAGATAAAGCAGATGCTTTATTGGCCCACCGAATAAGGAAAAGAAGGCAGAGAGATCGAATTTTTTCAATAAGGGACTCAAATAACAACTTAGTATTCGACCCGAGGACTATGGCGCAGCAGTTTAGAGATTTTTATAATGGGTTATACAATCTACCAAGCGAAATGGAGGAGGAGGAAAGCAAAAGTAAAATTGAAGAGTTTATATAATCATGCAATCTCCCAAGGCTCTCAGAGCCCCAAATGTCATCGCTAGAAGCCCCCATATCACCAGAAGAGATAGAACTAACAATTAAAACATTAAAAAACTCCTCAGCTCCTGGCCCCGATGGCTTCTCGGCCATATATTACAAAAAATTTTGTAAAATATTAACCCCTAACTTAAAATTTTTTTTTAATTCCATCTTGGAGGGGCACCCACTGGATCAGGCCACAACATCAGCCGAGATAATAGTGATTCCTAAGCCCAACCGAGACCATACCCACTGTAGTAATTACCGGCCAATTTCATTACTGAACTCAGATCTCAAACTATTTGCGAAAATACTAGCAAATCGCCTCTCAAAGGTCATATCCTCCATTGTCCACCCGGACCAGGTCGGGTTTATCCCGTCGAGGCAGGCCTTTGAGAATATAAGGAGAGTAATTGATACAATACAGGCCATACACAATTCTGAGACCCCGGCCCTTCTACTGAGCCTCGATGCAGAAAAGGCCTTTGATAGGGTCTCATGGCCCTATATGAACCAGCTACTCCCAAAATATGGAATAAGCGGCAGATTCTAACAGGAATTCAGGCCCTATATAAAACACCAACTGCAGTAGTAAGCGTAAATGGGAGCAAATCATCTCCGATAAAGATAAATAATGGAACCAGACAGGGATGCCCACTCTCGCCTCTTATTTTCGCCCTCATGGTGGAGCCTCTGGCGGCCAAAATAAGAAACGAGAAAGAAATAAGAGGGATAGGAATTGGAAAGGAGGTCTATAAAACAGCTCTATATGCCGATGATGTACTCGTAACGATATCCGACCCGGAAGTCTCTACGAGGAGGTTATTTGAGACAATCCAAGACTTCAGTAGGATATCAAACTTCAAAATAAATGCAGATAAAACAGAGGTTTTGGATTTCTATTTGTCCCCTGAGGAGAAAAAGAGAATTACATCCGCACATCCATTAACCTGGAAGAAATCCCAGCTAAAATATTTAGGAATAAATATCACTAAAAACTATAATCAACTGTATAATGCCAATTACCCTAAACTAATTAGCGAAATCACAAATGACATCAGCGGATGGTCAAAGCTCTTTATCTCATGGACAGGTAGAGCCAATGTCCTGAAAATGAATATATTGCCAAGAATGCTATATCTATTTCAGGCATTACCCGTCAGAATCCCAGCAGGGATATTCAAAAACCTACATGCAATATTCACGCGTTTTCTCTGGTCAGGGAAAAGAGCTAGGGTGCGCCTTAAAACTCTACAATACGGCCCAAAAGAGGGGGGGCTGGGAGTCCCAAACCTAAAAAACTACTTCTATGCTGCACAATGTGCACAGCTGATCATGTGGCATTCTGACCAGACATCTCGGAGATGGGTACAGCTGGAGTCAGAACTGCTCCAGATGCACTCCATCTCAACACTCATATGGCAGTCTAAAAAAGATAGACCAGGAGCGGTCAAAAGATTTCCAACTATTATGTTTTCACTAACAATATGGGACAAACTAAACAAGGAATATAAGCTGACCCCCGATCCACCGACGTTGATCCCAATGTGGGACAACCCATTTCTTCCAGTGAGTAAAGAAAAAAATTATAAGAAAACTTGGGCGAAAACAGAAATCCTTTTTATTAATGAATTGGAGACCTCCGGAGTGTTCCCCTCTTTTGACGACCTTAGGGTCAAATATGATATACCCCTGAAAGCTCATTATCAATACCTGCAAATAAGTAGCTATTTCAGGAAAACTATAAAAAAACAAACTATATCTATAATAGAGGCTCTTTGTCAAAGGAGGGCAACATCAAGAGGTTTAATTTCAACTATACATAAGGTCTTGTTAAACTATAAAAAGCCGTGCAGATTGTCACATGAGGTAGCATGGGAAGAGGAAATTGGGAAACAATTGACCCCGGAAGCATGGAATAACATCAAACAAAATCTAATCTCAGTCTCACAATCGATTCGATTCAGAGAAAACAGTTTTAAGATATACACACGCTGGTATCTAACCCCTAGCAAACTGAAGCATATATACCCAGATGCCAGTGACTGTTGCTGGCGAGAGTGTGGGGAACAGGGCACAATAAGCCATATATTCTGGCAGTGCCCCATAATCCAAGAGACCTGGAAAAAAGTGGGAGAATTAATCCAGCAGATAACAGGGGTAGACATTCCGAGGGTATTGGAGTACTTTATTTTCCCCCTAAAAATCCCAGGGATAGACAATGCAGCTCAAAAATGTATATGGTTTGTCCTGGGGGCAGTAAAGATAAAAATAGCCAATAATTGGAAGACAAAGACCACCCCATCTATCAACACTATAAAAGAAGTCATATGGCATATATACCAGATGGAGCTGTTGGCGAGTAGAGTAGAGGAGAAAACAGATAGGTTTAAAGAAACCTGGTCTCAATGGTTATCTTTTCATAATATCTCTAATGAATAAAAACCCCATATAGGAAAGAAAAAAAAAAAAAAAAAAGACTGGAGCGCTCGGTGAAGTCTAAGTCCAAAACACGACATGGAAACCAATACTTGAATAGAATATCAAGATAAGCGATACAAAAACTCCCCGACAATGCCCTAACTCCCTACTCCCCCCCAGCCCCTTCCCTAAAATTATTCCCTTAGTCTCCCCCTGTCTGTCTGTGTACTGTTTTGTTTGTTAGTTCTATCTGCAACTAAAGGAGATAAAAGAAATAGGCAGGAGAGTAATGACCCTCCATTCAGAAGGTCAACAACCAGAAAACGTAAAAGAAAAAGTTATACTGAAATAATAAAATTTACAGAATAATATTATGTATCAAACACAGCTGTGGAATGTACAGGGGGGGCGGAGTCGACCAGGGATCGCGGAAAAAAGGGAATAAGGGGATGAGGTCTACGATACTTAGAAAAGCAGAAAATAAGATGTTTGAAAATATTAGATAGTTAAGATAAAGAGGAGTAGCCATATTATATTTAAAACTCAAATAACATCGCGATCCCAGGTCCATACGCCCATCCCTAAGTATATAATGGAATGGATTAAGTAGAAAAATGCTCGATCTACCGTAATCTCTGTACATTGCAGAATGAACTTATTGTTATGTATTGTTAAATGGAAAACAATAAAATGAGATTTAAAAAAAAAAAAAAAAACCAGGGTTTAATATCTGAGAATTTCAAGTCGGTTTCACCCTTACAAAACCCATGTTGATGGGAAAATTAGCAAGTAGAAATGTTTGACCTGGACATTTGCTGTGTGAAAGGGGTATTAGTCTTCCCCTATTCTTCTCACCCCTTTACAGACACATACCATAAGGTCTCAGCTCAGTGGCTTCCTCATTCCCTCTCATGCTCCCTGCTTTCCTAAAATGCCCCTCCTGGAGCCAGTGGATTAACTACCCGCTCCCCCCTCCAGTCCTACCTATAGAGAGCTGGCTCCTCTGAGTGTGACTGCAGTCTGCCTGTTGTATCTGTAAATCTGGCCGAACACTAGTGCGATTTGGGCACTTTTCACCCGATTCCGACAGATTGGGCTGAGAAATTGGGTAAAAAGTGTGCAAATGGCATGTTTTTGACATCTGATCCAAAGCGCGGTCCCATGACTCCTGGATCTCTAAGCAACATACTAATCAACTAATTTGACAGACAGCAACATGGAGACTCGACCACATGCTGACATGGTCGGGACCCACACTTTGAGAACCACTGGCACATTCTGTAGCATAGAGAATATTTAGTGATTTACATCAGTTCAAGCCCCAGTGGAACTTACAAACTACACAAAGTACACAACAATATAAATCAAGATTAATTGTTTTTACAGAAGCCAACTTAGCACCCAGGATGCTTTTGGAGTGTTTGGGGACCCATGGAAACATTCGCTGAGGGGACAAGTCACACTCTCCCCAAAGGGTGCATCCACATATAGGTGTAGCTATGTTTAAATGCTTGTTGTTGTGAGATATTTCTATATAAAACATTAGTGACAATATATTTTGGGGAGTACATGTGATGCTTATGCAATAATTCCAAATGCAATTTGACCATGTGAAAATTCATCTCTAAGCATATAAGCATGTTTTCTGTGTATTAAATGTTATTTTATTGTGAGTACTGGGCTGTCTGCAACTTGTAAGCACTACATATATTTATTGGATGTGCTGTTTCCATACCACAAACAAACTCTATATGGACACCAGATACTCTAATTAAACAAATGTGTTTAAGAAAAATTCTTATCCATAGTCACTCACTAGCAGCATGCTATGGATGATGGCACACCAGCACAGAAGTCTCTCTGTGGGGATGTGCTGCTGTTACTTTCTCCTGTCTGGGGTTCCCACAAGGGGGATAATGAGAGTTATCAGCAGGGACTCAAACAGCTAATCACAGTCATTACAGCAAATCATTGCCCTTGCAATAAAACTCCTTAGTGGCATCCCTGGCAGAATCTGAAGAACTCGGGAGAATCGAAGGGCACGCTGGACAGCAGAAGATTTATGATTGAAACGGGAGTCTCCTGTAGGAAGTGAGAAGGTAGGCAACTAGGATTCTTAACAAGGGGTACAAAAATAAGTTACTAGATGATGCTCTAGAAGAGGTTTAAAAACTCCCAAGAAATGACTTACTGGCCCCTAAGGAATCCAATGAATCTGTCATCACAAACACCAACATTCCCATTATTTTACAATACTCTAGTCATCATAAATATATAGAACATATTTTCCATAGAAATTGGAATCTTTTATTGAAAGATCCGGTTTAAAACTCGTTTTTATCAAATAAACGTCGTTTTATATATCGTAGAGCCCCCACTGTGAAAGATAAAGTTGTATCTAGTGCCTTTATAAGTATACCTATAGGGGGCATAGTTAGGAGCAAAGGCTTCCACAGATGTGGTGACTGCTCGATGTGCAAATCCTGCAGCACCACAGAGAAAAAAAACATTGACCTTTTCTTAAATAATCTGAATTTTAAAATTAAACAATTTATGATGTGTAATTCCAAATATGCCATTTATGCTATTATGTGTTCATGCAATAAATTATATATAGGGAAGACCACTAGAGCCTTAAAAACATGTTGGTCTGAACATACGTAATATTAAAATGGAATACACTGATCATCCCTTTTCTATGCATTTTAAAACACATCCCCAAAGCTCACCCAATGGCATTTTAGGTTTTTGGGGTCTTGAACAAATCAAACACAACATAACACAAAAGACGCCGTTTAGCACAAACGGTACTTTATATATAAACAGTCCTACAGACATCCAAGAATTTAAATAATAAACGATGAAGCCTCTTTCACATGTCAAAAGTCCAATACAACATCAAACACGATACAGTAGATATCTAGGAAGTATAAAGGAAATAGTATAATATGTTTAATTCAAATCCGGTGGTTTCCTTTGGAGCTCCAGATAGTGACATCTGTATCTGTCTGGCCCTCTCTACAGCTCCACCTCCAGTCTAGTCTATCTCGCTATTACAGAATCAAGTCAGTGCATTAGTGTGAGGTGGAAAGACTATGCTAGCGATTCCCTGCAGAAGCCTATGGGCTTCTTACCGCAGCGCTGTTTGAGGGATCCGTCACGGATCCCTCCCAGCATGCCCTGCGGCCGGCGCGTCTCTCTGCGCATGCGCAGATGGACTCCCGGGTCACATACCCGGAAGTCCGGCACCGCATCGCAAGGGACAGCTCTTATCGCAAGAGCTGTCCCTTGCATTAATAACGGCATATGTTACAGCATATGCCGTTATTAATAATGCGGTAGCCGGCGATAATGGGCGCAGATGTTACAACATCCCGCCCTATAAGAGTCAGGCAGGGATAGACAATATGAGGATGTTTTCAGTGTAGGGGGTTTGGATCTGTCATATAAGGACATGAGGTAAGGCTAGGAGCTGGCATATAAAGACATGAGGTGGGACTATGAGATGGTATATCAGGACATGAGGTGGATCTCTGAAGTGGCATATGAGGATACGAAGGAGGGCTCCGAGTTGGCAAGACATGAGGTGGGGCTATGAGATGGCATATAAGGATATAAGTGAAGGCTCCGAGCTGCTATATAGGGATATGAGAAAGGGCTCTGAGCTATGGAACCTTTATCGGAGCTACTAGATAGCATGTCAAAGACCTGGCAGATGTATGTGTGGTCAGAGACAATTACCAATTCCTACAGCTGCAGCCACATGCATAGATCTAGTCCATCAGTTTTTCAACAGCCACAGGTCTGTGCAGACATAAAACAACAATGATGGGTTTTTTTTTGAGCGACGGGTGCTGCTGTTGGGGGATTTCACTGGCCCGTGCATGTATGCAACGCACAATGGGCAAAGCAAATCCTGACAAATAACAAGATAAGCGTTTTTTAGAATAAAAAGCACCAAAGAACTCGTACATAATTTTTGGGAGGCTAAATGGGGGTGACCCTCCATTTGAAGTCACTTTTTAAATATGACTCTTCAAGAAAACAGTCTGGACTCCTCAGACTTAGAAAATGAGTAAACCAAGTAGGCCTACTTCAAATCAGTGACTCATTTAAGTTTTCCACTGTCATCTATAAGGGAGTCCACCATAACTCTGATCAGAACCACCAATGGATAAACCTTACCTTCTTGATCAATGACACGAAAGATTAGGCCACCAAAGTGTAGTATTACCTGATTTAGCAGCGTATGAGAGGTGCCCCCCCTGGGAGCAGGAGCCCGGTGGCAGATGACTCCATTGCCTACCAGAGTTCTGTCCTAGCATGTACTTTGTGCTAGGAGGCTGCAGAGAAATACCTTTAGTAATGTATCAAGAAGTGATAAGTACAAAGATTTTCTGTGTTATGTTATGTTAGTTTAAACCCTGTATCTCAGCTTAGTACTTAGAGATATAGGCATACCTCCCAACAGTCCCGCTTCCCACGGGAACATCATGTTTTTTGGGGACGTTCCTGCGTCCCGCCAGGGGCCGGTAGTGTCCCATGGCTGGGGGGAGGGGGGGTGGAACTTGGGAGGTATGATATAGGGCAAGATGTTCTATTGAGAAATACAGCCAAAACTCTGAAAACTGATGCTTTTTCAGAGGTTTCAAATATATAATTTTGCATTGTTCCCTAAGAGACAACCAACACCTGCCCAGAAGAACTCATGGTACATAAACACAGAAGTCCTACTGTATATTTGAAATGGACAGCTCATTCCGGAAGAGCATACTGGCATGCAATAAGTGCAGCGGCGTAACTAGATTTTCGGCGCCCCCCTGCCGACAATGCAGGAGGCGCCCCCCGGTAAAAAAAAAACGGAGCGGAGGGGAGCTGTGGTACGGCGGTGGGGAGGGGGGGTTGTGTTTCTGTGTGTGTGTGTTTGTGTGTGTTTGTGTATGTGTGACGTGTTTGTGTGTATGTGTGTGTGTGTGTTACCTCTGGCCGGCGTGGCCGGCTGGCCGCATCCGTCTGCGCCGGGTCCCGGGCGGCTCTCCCGTTACTGCTGCTTATGAAAAAGTGACACTTGGAAAATGGCTGCCCCCATACTGCAGACGAAAAACTGTCTGCGGTATGGGGGCAGCCATTTTCCAAGTGTCACCTTTTTGTATTAGAACAGCGCTGGGGCTGCCGGGACTCGGGAGAGCTGGGACCCGGTGGTGCAAATAAAACCACCGGTCCGGCGGCAGAAGGCAACTATCATCCCGCAGCCCCCCGGCGCCCACATACCCTCAGCGCCTCCCCGCAATCGCAGGGGCTGCGGGACGATAGTTACGCCACTGAATAAGTGGCTGGATATATTCGATACAAAATACACATCTTGATACATCCCTCCCTTAGGGACAGATGTATCAAACTTCAAAAAGTGATAAAATGGAGTGTGATAAAAACAACCATCTTCTAACGGGCTGGGTTTTAAAAAACACAGTTAGGAGCTGATTGACTGGTTGTTTATCACTTTCCATTGTATCACTTTTTGAAGCTTGATACATCCCACCCATATACTGTTAGAAGATAAATACTTAATGCATTTTTATTTTGGACATCAATTGCATACACCTTTGTTTTACAGTTTTCAGCAGCAATATTTGAGGGTTTTGTATGTTCCCCCTTTCCATGCGGGCAGAATTTAGATGCCATATAAAAATGTAAGAATAGTGCAGACAGCCATCTATTTATTTGCTGGGAAAATGAGATTACCCTGGAGAGATTTCACTTTAGAACAGTAAGAACTGTACTCAGTTTACAGAGTGCTGGGAATAATAATACAAAAATATCTATTTTACGCACCGCTGTGTTTTTTTTTTATGCTGCAGCCAAGAAAATAAATATTAATGCAACATATTTTGTGAAGAGTAAAGAGAGTTTGTAGTTGTTAGGGCTTTGTTAACATCATTCTTAATTAACATAGCTAATGAAGATGTACTGAACCACCATTATGCCTAAAATGCTTGCTAATCTCTAGAAAGATATTAAAAGTAAAACTCTCATAAAAGTTTTAGTTGCTTACAACTAAACACTGTATATTTGAGAGTCACCACATTTTTGCCTTTGAATGTGTAGTGGGTAGCTTTTCTTTACAAGACAAGATACTGTAAGGTCATGTAAAGAAAATCCAGATGAAGTGCCCTGTTTGTGCGAATATGACAGAAAAACCACATACTTTTGTGAATTTATCACAGATCCTAGGATTCTGGGGGCCAAAAGTAATAGAGCACAAGTTTGAAAGGATGCTGGCCGAACTTAGATTTTTTTTTTTTTTAAGGGGCAATCATGAACAATTTGGAAACAAGAGATGGAGTATCTGCGCTGTTTTTATATATTAATTTGCACCATGGATGAAGTCACTTCACATACACAATTTTTTTCTGTTTCTGAATATTTATTTTCATTTATTTGTATAAAAAGAATTTTATCATATAATCCTGCAATATATCCTGTATTAGGGCTGGTGGATATCCCACTCCCTTACACTTACCCTCCGGGGCCTGCCCTGCCTCCCCTGTGCCCTCCGTGGCTCTCCTGCGCGACCTGAGAGACTTGCACTAGCTACTTGGGCCCTTTCTCCCTTGGCTGCCGGGCGCCATCTTGACTATCTCTCCTACGGCTGTTCCGGGAGGTCCTGACCGCCGACGGCGCATGTGGACGGGCGCGCTGCTGAGACTGTCCTCCCACCGCTGAGAGCCCTCTGCAGCGACCGCGCTTCTCACTGCGCTGGAGATCCGCTTCTGCGGCCTGCACTCAACATATCTGCGTGGAGGCCGGGTGCTGGCGCCATCTTGGTGCGGCTCCTGACTTCGCCGAGCTCCGGAGACCCTGGTGACTGAGCTCCTGCTCTGCCTTTCCCGAGCATCCATTTTGTATGAAGGAGGCGAGGATCGCATCCTGCTGCTGTTTAGTAACCCGGTAGAGGCAAGTAAACTGTGACACTTCTGCTGCTCCTCCAATACAGAGACCCCAGCCTGACACCTGGAAAGCAACCCCATCCTGTATGCAGGCTTTAGCTACCTGTTCAGTGACGGTACTTTGATTTCATATACTCTTTTATACGTGTGCTGCACCTGAGGTGTACGCTTACAGTTGGTGGTGTGCTAGCCACCACCATCATATTCTGTGGTTTATCTATTGCCACTAATTTGCTTATCTGGGTATTTTACACGTGATTATGGAATCTTATGTACAAGCTATCCTGAACGCAATACATGCCTCCTCTGCCAGACTCCTCCTTCAGCTGGATAAGACTCGGGAAGGTATCTCATACTCTCCAGCTAATCCTGAATGCTGCGATACACCTGCTGAGAATGTTAATGCTACACCCCCTGCCATGAAGCCCCTGTCTATTTCTACGCCTGATCCTGAACTGAACGAGTATACCGATGTGGGAGTGCCCAAATTGAAGAATGTGTACTACAATACTACTTTGAACATTGACTGTGTTACCGCTTCCCCTCAGGCTCCTTTTTTGCTAATGGTACCTGCGATACGACACTGGAATTTGACAACATGTATTTGCGTATTCTTATATGCCTATGTCAGTTGTTTTCCTGATCTCCTTGGTGATAGCCCTTTTAGGCCAACCATGCTTCCCCAGGGATCTGAAAACTGGCCAGATTAGAGCTTTGAAAGTAGACGCAGACTTGGCCTGATTAATGATTATAGCGCATCTGTCCATTATAGTTTCTTGCTCAGCACAATAGTGTGTATTTGACCTGACGAATTCATATTGCGGTTATCCTTATTGTAATACTGTGATTATGTCCCCATACACTCTAGACAGGATGATCCTGGTCATTTTAGGGCCATTGACATAGCCCCTGTCAGTTCTCCGATCTGTAATCCGCATTAGTTAGTTAGTTAGTTGGGTGGGTGGGTGGGTCGGGAGGGTGGATGGGTGGTTGGGGTAAATTAGAGTTTCTGGCAGGATTAGCTCAACCTTGTGTTAGCTAAAGGCCACTGATTTACTCCCCCCTACAGTATATTGTAGTTAGTGGGGTAACTATTAGCGTTAGGTAGTGTAGTTAGTTGGTGGGATCCAGGTATACCTAGAGTTGGGGTTAGGTCATACAGGGTGGGGGGTTTTGGGGAGGTTTATTTTGGGATTAGCGGGTTTATTTTATATTTAGGTTGTAGTATGTGGCAAGGCGAGCTTTCCATTTGTTTGTAAATGTACATCTCCTCTATGGGTATGTATATGTAGTGGAGTGGCTGCACCTATACTTTAAATGCTATACTGTATCATCTGAACAATACCCCTGCCTATAGCTTACTCGAATGGCGCCTTCGAGTTTATATATAGCATTGTCCATCCTGCATGCGGGCTATTGTTTACGTTACATGTGTAGGGGGTACCTACTATACTTTACTGTTATATATTTATTGCGGGCCATCTTCACCTAGTATATCATCTATGTACTACTATATATGCTCTGTCTTGCTGCCTTAGCTTGTGCTTTTTGTTTTGTATTATCTAAAACTTCAATGAAAAAAAAAAAAAAAAAAAAATACAATACAATTTTATAGGCGGCCACCTACAGATATATAAGAAAATATTATAGCGATTGCATAAATATTGTTTGTCATGCAATCGATATATACACGTAAATAGAATCACATAGTAACAAAAGAAAATTTGAGATTAAAGAATTTTTAAATTGTAACACAGTATATTGTATATACGTGTTACAATGTATGTGCGGCTTACAATATGTGGGCCGCACCACAAGAAAACTGAAGGATAGATTCAGAGAACATCGACTCAATATTTTGAAAAATTTTCCCCACCACAGTGTTTCTAGGCATATGACTGAAGCCCATCAAGGGAATATAGAGGGTTTACAAATATATGGTGTACACCATGTTGAAATCACAGAAAGAGGAGGGGACAGATTTAGAGAGCTGGCAAATAAAGAAGCATTTTGGATATTTCAACTACAAACATTAACTCCTTTGGGGTTAAATGCCAATATAGATCTAGAATCTTTCATCTAGAATATTTTTGAAGATTAAGATAAGTTGATTGGAAAACAAAAATGAGACAATTAATATACACCTTTATGTCCACCAGTTAGGAGCTGCAGACTGTAAGATGGGGGAGCACTGTGACTCCAGAATCCGTCCTCACTCTCGCTGTAGAGTGGCACTTCAGCGGGGTGAAGTACGGACCAGAAACAGCCTGTTTAAATTTCTGGCCGGGTGAAATAAAGTTAGGATATACTTTGATTAAGTATGTGCAAAATGAATTACAGCCAAATGCCATATAGCGCAAATGTGTAATGATTGGTATTTTGATGGAATAAAGATGGTTTTGAGAATACGATTTGATGTTGATATAATGAATAGTAATTTGATGATATATATATAAAAAGATAGGTATATGAATTGATAATTACCTACAAGTGAATAAATATTAGAAGATGACGAAGTTAGGAGAGAAAATACCGCTAATAAGAAAAATAAATGAGACATCTAGGACTATGGAAAATAAATAAAGAAAAAATGTTCCTACTCCAGTGGCACAACAGGTAGGGAGTCAGTTTAGAAATCACGAAGTGCTAAGTTCGAGTCCAACATGGGACAATTTAATTGATGATTTTTTAGAAAGGAAAAAGAAACAAAAATTGAGAGTTATTATTGTTATTAATATTATTTATATTAATATTTGCTTTTTATAATTAATTATATGTAGAAATATGTCTGTTGTATTATTTATATTTATATTTATTTTAATGTGACTTAGAAAGCCCTGTGGACTGCGGAAGAAAAAGCACATAAGAGGTTAAAATGATCAGACACACCTGTGTCATTCTCTTGTCCAATGAAATTGGAAAATCAATTTGTAGCTGGGTATAAAAAGCCACACTGAGCAAACTAATATCACTCTTTGAAAAAGCCCTCTGATAGGGCGAAACGCGTTAGAGGTTCACCCAGCCTACAGCCTTCAATCCAGAAGAATTATTATCTGCTTGGATTCTGATTTATCTCCCGCATCTACTATTACCAGCACAAGTCTATTGGGAGAAAATACAGACCAAGCCCTACGTCATCACGTTCGCCAAACTGCTAGGAGAACTCCGGTGAGAAACAGGTGATACAGCGGCGCAGGTGAGAGCAGCGCCAGCTGTCGGATTCCAACTACGGGTGAGTGAGACGCCAGCTAACAACATCTACGCGGTGTCCTCCCCGATCACCCCGCTCACCGGAGGGACACTCCACAACTAGCGCAGACATCGAAGCGCAATACGTGCAGCGAGACGTCCCGCTGCTGGGACAAATATCTACACACAGCCCGTGCAGACATCTGAGCGCGGTGTATGCAGCGAGACATTCCGCTGCCGGGACAAGTATCCACGCACAGCCCGTGCAGGTGAGAGACGCACCGCTGTGCAATTTACTTTTTCCAAAAGGCATATATCGCCAAGTCACCTAAAGTTACAAGTTTGTGCATACAAAATATCTCACGTGTAATTCATCTTTAATTGGAAAAGACTGTATTTATAACCAAAGACGAAAAGGGTCTATATGATAAGTAAGACCCACTCAGTTCAGTCTTTCTTCAGAATTTATAATATCTGTCCAGAATTCTAGATACCTGGACTGGTTGTACAGCTTTCGCTATCCTGGGGCTATAAGTCACAAAGTGTACTATTGTATTTTTATTTAGAAAATTTATTTTTATCAATTTTTCTCTATATAAATGTGATTAATTTTATATGTGAAACTAAGTTCTTTATATAAATATTTACGTGTATATATCGATTGCATGACAAACAATATTTATGCAATCGCTATAATATTTTCTTATATATCTGTAGGTGGCCGCCTATAAAATTGTATTGTATTTTATATGATAAAATTCTTTTTATACAAATAAATGAAAATAAATATTCAGAAACAGAAAAAAATTGTGTATGTGAAGTGACTTCATCCAAGGTGCAAATTAATATATAAAAACAGCGCAGATACTCCATCTCTTGTTTCCAAATTGTCTTTATTTATATCTGTCTAGAACCTGTACCCTAAAAAGTCGGGCGATAAACAGATTGGGTGTATCCACACTGATACACATGGGAGAACTGCAAGCTAAAATACAGACCAACTAGACTTTAAACTATTATAGGTCAATTATTTATTGTTTGTACAATTGATACCAACCAGCGCCCAATATTCCACTAATTTAGTGGTTTCCCCCTTTCTTTTGTGTTGCAATCATGAACAAGCCATGGTATTGCCCTGTAAATGATTGCCATCAGAATTCGTCCGGCATCCCGCACAGACGCTAAACTCGGACTCTATTACCTTTGGCCCTATGCGTTTCCACCTAAAAACAGGTATTTTTTGGGGGTGGCATGAATGGGCTGTGATTGGATTGTCTAAAAAAATTGGGGTAAAGTCCCATTTTTACGGCTGAAAATTAGTGGGGCTAACAAAACACCCCCCCCCCCCCCAATCACCCTTAGAGAGGGGCACATTCTGTGATCAATTATATCTACCTATATCTATATAGATCTATATCTATATAGATCTATATACTAGGTGATTCATCGCGCCCTACAGGCGCTCTTCACACCGTCGTAAGGGGCTGCGCCCCCTTAATTTGTGAACGTTTGTATATGAGAAATATGGTTAGAATCGTGGGAGGGTGGGGGGCGGGGGTTGCTGCGAATCGTGGGAGGTCCCGGGGTGGGGTTCTGCGAATTGCGGGAGGGGGGGTCACGGGGTGGGTTGCCGCGAATTGCGGGAGGGGGGGTCGCGGGGAGGGGGTGAGCCGCGAATTGCCACGAGAAAAAATAAACACAGAAAGGTCAACACATGTAAATGTTGACTTAAGTGTGGCACTTCATTGGTGTCGACACATGAGAATGAATATGAAAACATTCAAAAAATGAAAAATAAATCTTCAAAAACTCATGTCAACCTTTTTCATTGTCGACCATAGCCATGTCAGTGTTTTGCTTGTGCCATTTAATCCTGGGGTTGCACCCCCCGGGAGGGTGGGTCGGGGGGTGTGGGTGCCGCGAATCGTGGGAGGGGGTGCGGGGGTTTGCAGCGAATCGCGGGAGGGTGGGTCGCGGGGGGGTTGCCCGAGAATCGTTGGAGAGAGGGGGGGTTGCCGCGAATCGTGGGAGGGGGGGTCGCCGTGAATCGTGGGAGGGGGGGTCGCCGCGAATCGCGCGGGGGGGTGAGAATCGCGAGAGGGGGGGTCGCGGGGGGTGCCGCAAATCACTGGAGGGGGGGTTGCGGGGGGGTGTCACTTCCATGGTGTCCATGTCGACACATGAGAATGAATATGAAAACATTCAAAAATTGAAAAATAAATCTTCAAAAACTCATGTCAACCTTTTTCATTGTCGACCATAGCCATGTCAGTGGGGGGGGGGGGGGGGGGTTTGCCGCGATTCGCGGGGGGGAGTGCCGAGAATCAAAGGAGGGGGGGCGGAGGGGGTGTTTTGCCGCGAATCGCGGGGAGGGGGGGCGGCAGGGGGGGGGGGGGCGCTCACCTGGTGGCTGTGGAGTTGGTTCCTGGGCAGCATGGGGAGGCAGAGGGTGTCTGGCACTGTGGGCTCACTGAGCTGGTTCTCTGTCATGTGAGTCAGTTATGTGAGTCAGAGGCTCCACCCAGCGTTAGAGACACACTCACACACTTTGAGTGACAGATGTAGCCAAATATATAAGAGATGATAGAGAGATACAGTAGATAGGTAGGGTACAGTCATACTTGCCTACTTTTGAAATTCGTTTCAGGGAGATTTTAGCTGCTAGAAGAATGCGCCGTGCTACTGAGAGGGTGTGTCATGCTCCGCCCAGAGGGTATGTCTAACTTCACCTATGGGTGTACCTATTGCCATTAAGGGGTGTGTACTGCAGTGGCAGAAGAAAACTCTGACAGGAAATGAGCCGAAATTGACATTCTGACACACGGAATTAGCACAAATTCACAATCTGACACAGGGAATGTGCCCGAAATTTACATTCTGACACAGAGCATGAGCCCAAATTCACATTCTGACACAGGGAATGAGCCGAAATTCACATTCTGATACAGGAAATGTGCCCGAAATTCACATTCTGACAAAGGTCATGAGCCAAAATTCACATTCTGATACAGGGAATGTGCCCGAAATTCACATTCTGACACATGGAATGTGCCCAAAATTCACATTCTGACACATGGAATGTGCCCAAAATTCACATTCTGACACACGAATGTGCCCAAAATTCACATTCTGACACACAGAATAAGCAAAAATTCACATTCTGACACACGAATGTGCCCAAAATTCACATTCTGACACATGGAATGTGCCCAAAATTCACATTCTGACACACGAATGTGCCCAAAATTCACATTCTGACACACGGAATGTACAAAAATTCACATTCTGACAGACGGAATGTGCCCGAAATTCACATTCTGACACAGAGAATGAGCCGAAATTCACATTCTGACACACGAAATGTGCCCGAAATTCACATTCTGACACAGAGAATGAGCCAAAATTCACATTCTGACAGAGGGAATGAGCTGAAATTCACATTCTGACACAGGGAATGAGCCGAAATTCACATTCTGACACAGGGAATGTGCCCGAAATTCACATTCTGACAAAGGTCATGAGCCAAAATTCACATTCTGATACAGGGAATGTGCCCGAAATTCACATTCTGACACAGGGAATGTGCCCGAAATTCACATTCTGACACAGGGAATGTGCCCGAAATTCACATTCTGACAAAGGTCATGAGCCAAAATTCACATTCTGATACAGGGAATGTGCCCGAAATTCACATTCTGACACAGGGAATGTGCCCGAAATTCACATTCTGACACAGGGAATGTGCCCGAAATTCACATTCTGACACAGGGAATGTGCCCGAAATTCACATTCTGACACACAGAATAAGCAAAAATTCACATTCTGACACACAAATGTGCCTGAAATTCACATTCTGACACACAGAATGAGCAAAAATTCATATTCTGACACACAGAGGCCCTTATTCTGAACTGAGCGGTACGGCCCGCGTGCGGCCGTACCGCCGATGTTTTCACTCTGCACATGCGCAGAGGTCAATCTGCGCATGTGCAGGCGAAATCGCCGCACATAAAGTTTCTACGCCGCAAAGGGGGCGTATAGGGGCGTGAGGGGCTTCATACCCTCATTTCCCTATGCATACGCCCCGCGTTTCATGGGCGTTCCCATGCAAACGCGGGGCGTATGCATGGTAATGAGGCTATGACGCCAGTGATGGGGGCGGAAAGCTGACATCGCCGGATGTCAGTTCTCCGCCCCCATACAAGCTTTCACACGGACGATTGTCCGTGTGGTCTCAGCTTGCGGGAGCTGGTGGGGCGTGCGGCCCTGCCTTCGATGGTCGCAGACCATCGAATGCAGGGGGCAGCTCCCACCATGGTGGAGGCGTACGCCCCACCATTTTCATGCGGATCGCCAGCCGTCCGTGTACGGACGGCCGTGGCGATCCGTATTGTGGGCGGGGATTGGTTTGTGCGGCCGGAGCACCGTATGCGGCTCCGGCCGCACAGATCTGAATAAGGGCCAGAGTGAGACGAAATTCACATTCTGACACACAGAATGTGCCCGAAATTCACATTCTGACACACAGAATGAGCAAAAATTCATATTCTGACACACAGAGTGAGACGAAATTCACATTCTGACACACGGAATGTGCCCAAAATTCACATTCTGACACACGAATGTGCCCAAAATTCACATTTTGACACATGGAATGAGCAAAAATTCACATTCTGACACACGAAATGTGCCCGAATTCACATTCTGACTCAGAGAATGAGCCGAAATTCACATTCTGACACACGAAATGTGCCCGAAATTCACATTCTGACACAGAGAATGGGCCAAAATTCACACTCTGACACACGAATGTGCCCGAAATTCACATTTTGACACACGGAATGTGCCCGAAATTCACATTCTGACACAGAGAATGAGCCAAAATTTACATTCTGACACACGGAATATGCCCAAAATTCACATTCTGACACACGGAATGAGCAAAAATTCACATTCTGACACACGGAATGTGTCTGAAATTCACATTCTGACACAGAGAATGAGCCGAAATTCACATTCTGACACACAAAATGTGCCCGAAATTCACATTCTGACACAAAGAATGAGCCAAAATTCACATTCTGACACACAGAATGAGCAAAAATTCCCATTCTGACACAGGGAATGCACAAAAATTCACGTTCTGGCAAACTCCCCCCCCCCCCCCCTTCATATTATCACAGCTAGTTGAGTGCACATACTGTACACACCACTGTATTATATTACACACAGCCCCCCCCCCCCTTTTCCCTACATTATATACAGCCCCCCCCCCCCCCTCAGTATACACAGAACTCACCTGGCTGTGTTGCAGGTGCATCACTGAAGGTGCAGGGACCCAGCAGTGTGGTGGGGGAGGCAGCTCACCGCAGGCTCAGAGTCAGAAGCAGGAAGAGCTGGCCTTACTGAGCTCAGTCAGTGTGGTGGGCGGGCCAGCCTCCGGGAAGTAGCATAGCTCTGGCTGTCAGCTCTGCTCCTCCCGATGCATAGCCACACAGAGGGACTTCCTGTCAGCAGCAACAGCAGCTCGGTCATGCTACCCAGAAGAACCCCGCAGTTGCCGGCTGTTATCTCCGCCCCCACCATTTACAGGTGCGTGTATGCGCACTAATTAAGTTTGTGGAGGGGTCCCGAAAACCAGGCGGAAAGGGGGGGTTTGCAGGGGCAGTGGGAGGCTCCTGTAAAAAGCGGGAGCCTCCAGGTAGGCAAGCTACAGTAGGTACAGTAGATAGATAGATAGATAGATAGATAGATAGATTATTCTCCTTTTCACAGTTTAGAATTTTTGTTATTTTCTTTATTTTAGAAATCCTAATCAGGGGTGCAAGTATGGTGGTACGGGGTAGTACAGCGTACCAGTAAAAGATATATTGTCTGTACCCCGTACCACCATAACAAATGTCCCCATAAGTGTTCAATGCGCATGCGCGCTTATGTAAGTGGCGGGGGCCGTGGCCTCCGCCACCCCACCACAGCACTGTGGGGGCATATTAGTAATGGGCATCAGTTGTGTGGTGCAATGAGCATTATGGTGTGGGGCATATGTATTGGGTGTGTGACGCGTAACAGGCATTACTGTGTAAATTTTGGTTGTGTGCCTTCGGCGTGCAATATTCCAGCCACTCCCCCTAGTGTCATATGACCACACCCTGACCACGCCCATTCTTCGGCATGTGGCACAGTACCACTAACTCGTTTTTCCTACTTGCACCACTGATCCTAATGTAGATCTAGGCACAAGAGGCCACTGCCTTACCCTCTACAGGAGACTTTAAAGTACATTTTTTTATTGAATTTCGAATAAAGAGATACAGTCACATGCAGGGATGATGCTAGGGTGTTTGGCACCCTCCTGCAGACTTTAAATTCCGTTCCCAGGCAAATCAGGCAGTAACGCAACTGCCAGGGGTGGGCAGCTGACATCACCGGATGTCAGCTGCCTGCCCTGTCCTCCCACAGGGCGCATGCAAACTGAGAGTGTCTTAGTTTTGCATGCACGTTCCACATCATTCGATGGTCAGGACCATTGAATGATGTGGGTCTCGCAGCCTAGACTGTGAATGGATGTTTATACAAAACATCCATTCGCAGCCGTGCCGGTGAAATTGTAATGCAAAGGGAGGCGGCCAGTAATGCGGACGGCGGGCGGGCTTAAAAACACATGTGCGTGTCAACCAGAATAAGGTCCGTAATGTCCACAGTAGTGGCACAACTTAAATATAATGCCCACAGTAATAGCGTTGCTTATACATAATGCCCACTGTTGCCATCAGTAGTAGCACTGATTATACATAACGCAGTCAATTTACCTACAATCAAAATCCCAACGGTCAAAATACCGACAACCATTGAACGACGGTCAAAATACCGACAACCATTGAACGACGGTCAAAATACCGACATAGACAAAATATCAACATTTAAAATGTAGACAGGTCAAAAAAAAATCAACATGAGTTTTTCATGAGTTTTTTTAATTGAAACCAACTTGTTCATCATACCGAACCCCGTAATGCCCACACCAGTATCCCACAATAGTAGCGCTGCTTATACATAAGACCCATACCAGTTGCTGACAGTAGTAGCACTGCTTATACCCAACACCCACACCAGTTGCCGACAGTGGGCATTAGGTATAAGCAGCGGTGTCCCCATTTTCAGGGCGTGGCCAGGCTGTTTCCTTGGCCACACAAGCCATTTCCTGAATGCGACCACAGTTAAGTGCACACATGGCATTCGCAGATCCGCTAATGTTGCAATCTAAGAAAATCTACTTTCCATACTGAATTTGGCCCAATAGTAATAGGTCGACTTTGAAAAAAGGTTGAGATGCACTATGGCCGACATTGGTAAATGGTTGACACATGCCCCGGTGTCCCTTTTAAATTTCGCTTCTAGCCCCTCTTTACCCTTCTTTTTTCTTAGCCCCTTTCTCTTTCTCTCTCTCTTCCATGTTTTGTTTCATCTCATTTTGATATGTACCAAGATGTATGTGGTTTCTGTTACCTGCAGAACTGATCTCCCACGTATTATTGTCTTTATGTATTATTGTCTCTATGTATTCGCACCTTTCTGCATATTTTCTAATGTAATATTATTCTTATAAAAATGGTAAAAAATAAATAAAAAGTTTGACACATGCAAATGGTCGACCAGAGAAATTAGTTTTTCAGGTTTTTTTGTGTCAATGGGCGGGATGTACTAAGGGGAAAATGTGGTAAAACCCCCGTTTTACCGCATTTTCCTATGTATTAAAACCCCGCCGCCTCGTTACCGCAGGGAAGGGTATCGCCACCTTTGGGTGGAGATACCCTATAGAAGCCTATGGGCTTCTTTTCGCCGCCCGACGCCTCCGCCGAGAACCCGCCGACCCCCCTCCCTCTGGGTTACCTGGTCCAGGTCCTCCTGGACCCGGAAGGTAAGCCCTGCCTCCCCCTAGTAACGCAGCCGGACGTCCTTCCGGCTGCAGGGGGGAGGAGGAGGTGCTGGGGACAGCCTGCTTAGCTGTCCCCGGCGTGAGGGGAGAGCCAGACGGCAGGGGGGTGATGGAGCCCCCCCGCACACCAGAGTACAGGTGTCGCGGGGGGGGGGGGCTCCGTCATCGCATAGCGATGCCAGCCGCATATGTTAGTACATATGCGCTGGCATCGCGTCGGACAGCCGGCGAAGGGCGGCGATGTAAATTAATACATCCCGCCCAATGTCAACTCCTGAGCATGTGGACCCCCGATTAGTGTAGCACGAACTCTCGCATGGCCAGGTTCATGCGGCACACTTTACCGTTCCATGTAGAGCTAAAGCACTGAAAAGTAGAGATGGCCATGGCCGATGTCAAATACTTTTGCCATCGATGGGGGAGAACCAGATGGTTTCCCTCTATCGATGGAACAGCAAAACGATGTTTTGCTTTTTTTTTCTTCAAAGTGCCGGGACACAGAGCATAGCTCTGCCCTCGACACCCACAAAGCCCCGCTCTGTGTTTTGATTGGCCCACAGGCCAATCAATCAAACACAATGGATGACCATCGATATGTAAAAATATTGATGGTCATCCATTGCATAGTTTAGCCCTATCGATGGCCTGTTGCAGAATTGCCATTGATGGCAACCATCGATGGCAATGGCAACGATGGCCATCTCTACTGAAAAGTTTTAAATAATAGTTACAAAAAATATTTTAAAAGACTTATGTGTCACCCATTGCCATACCGACCTTTTGTCATTGCCCATGAGCCATAGACATTACCCAAACATTGCCTGTGAGCCATCCATATACCGCGTTGATCACTGTGCAGAGCCTTGGAGGAATCCCAGATTAGCATGAGGCGGTCTACATTTATCCTGCTGGCCCAAGTTTTATATAAACACATACGGGTCAACCCAAGTAGCTGTAAGGCGGACAAAAGGCCGATGAAGCAGTGCAGAACCACCGCCACTGGCACCACAACTCACCCCATTTGTGACCCGATCTCAGTCTTTACTCACAGATATTTTTATACAGGGGGTTATTCGGACCCAAATGCACGGCTGAAAATTCACAAGCTGGGCGATTATTGATAGAATGTGAATGCATATGGCCTGAAGTACGCATGTGCAAGGCCATTGCGTGATAACATTCTGCTACTTATTTGATCGCTGGCTGTACGCAAGGTTGATTGACAGAAAGCCGGCATTTGGGGCTGGTAACATCTGTGTTCTGGGAGTATCAGGAAAAAACGTAGGCATGCCCAGGTGATTGGAGGGAAGGTGTGTGATGTCACCTCCGGCCCCCGATCACACTGCTTCTATCGCAGCCGCCAAATAAGTCCTGGGCTACGCAGAGATTACACACACTGGAAAAATCATTCAATGGTAAATGGATTTGCAGCTAATCACGGATTATAATAATTTTTGAAAGCCGTTCAAAGCAATTCACAGGCTTGCAAAGGCGGGATTTCACTCTGGCATTTACCTGATCACAGGACTATGCAATGTAGCAGCGCAGGGCCGAAACTAGGGTTTCCGGTGCAAGGCAGTCATTTGGTGCCAGCCCCCCTAGTTACGGCCCTGAGCAGCCATGATATCAGGACTGAATAACCCCCACAGTCCTATAGGGCTGAAAACAAAAACCTTCAAGTCCTCAAGTATACCTCCCAACTGTCCCGCTTTCCGCCAGAATGTCCCAGAATGTCCCCCCTGTCACCCATGGATAGACGCTGTGCACCTCATGCCCCCATAGCAGTAAAAGCAGGGAGTATAGACCATGTCCCCAAACTTGGGCGAGCGTCCCTCTTCAATGTTGAGTGGTATGTAGCACTGCAGCAGTACTGGAATTTCGGCATACAGGTACACTTACTCACACTGGGGTTTATTCTAGTTCATTCTTTCTGACAAAATCCTTCTTAGATGGACAAAACCATGTGCACTGCAGGGGGGCAGATGTAACATGTGCAGAGAGTATTAGATTTGGGTGAGTTTTTTTGTTTCTGTGCAGGGAAAATACTGACTGCATGATTTTACACTGCAATATAGATCTCACTTTGAAGAAAAACCCCACCCAAATCTAACTCTCTCTGCACAAGTTACATCTGTCCCACCCGCAGTGCACATGGTTTTGTCCATCTAAGAAGGATTTTGTCAGAAAGAATGAACTAGAATAACCCCCACTGTGACTTGCAGCTAACAGTATTCTGTTTGTCAAACTTCAAGAAATGGGCCAGATGCACTAAGCTTCAAAAGTGACAAAACATCCAGCCAATCAGCTCCTACCTGCCATGTCACAGGCTGGGTTTGAAAAATGTCAGACATGAGCTGATTGGCTGGTTGTTTATCCCTCTCCATTTTATCACTTTCAAGCTTAGTTAGTGCATCTGGACCAAGATGTTTATAAGGATCATCTGTTCAGAAAACTTTGAGACCATGCTATGCTGCCTATCACAGGCTTCCAGCATACCGCCTATCACAGGAAGCCTACCAGCTGTCCTGTAGTACATGCACAATTCACCCTAGCAGCTAATTGCCAGCAGATATTGTGCAGCTTACAGCCAGCAGACACTGTAGTGTGCAGTTTACAGCCAGCAAGTAGCAGCTACTGTATATATATAGCAGGAACTGCCCTCCTCTTACCTCTCCTCAGTGCTGCTGCCAGTCAGACTCCTCCATACTCTCTCACCATAGGAAACATCAGCATTTCCTACACCCTCCCCACCTTCTGTGCTGCTGCTAACACAAGGACAGCCTTCTGCAGCCTGGCTGAGAGATCTCCTTACAGCGCCTCAGTCCTCCTTCCTTGTTTACTAGTCATATACTTCACAGTTTTGTTCCGTGTAAAAGCATGCACACACACCCTTATTAAGTGAGTGACATAGATTTCTGCATTCATGTTGATTTTATAAGCGTGTGTAGAGGGATGGTGAAACATCACATGATGATTATTTATATCACTGTGACAAAGATGACCTTATTCATAACTTGCTAGTTAACACTATAATCAAAGTCTTACTGTCTGCAGTATGCATTTATCATGTCAACACAGGCTCCCTGTCACTCTCTGAACAAGGAGAATAGGCCCAGGTCAATGAGGCAATTACCGATTCCAAATGCCTGACCTAACAATTTGGTTTTCTGTGTAAAAGGAGGATTATAGGATAATTTATGTCATATTATTTAACACTATTTTATTTTGAATCTGTCTGAGCCATAGATAATTATGCCTTTTAATTGAGATGTGTCATAATGTTAGGGTTACCACATTTGTGTTGAGAGATTCCCGGACAGTGGCCCGCCCCTTCACACACCCACAGCCCACCCACTGTACCGCCCCAGTTCCGCCCCTTGACCCACCTTGTCATGTTTTTTTTTTTTAACCTTTGCTTCAACTCAATTCTTGATTTTGCACACTGTCATGCCCATTACATGTTATGCCACACACCACGCTGCGCTCGCCACGCTTCAGGTTAGCGTTGATAGTGGGGGTGCTTTTAACATATTAAGCACCCAACATGTTTAATTAACTTATAGGGGCCACTTTTAACATGGGAAAACCCATTAGGGTGCTTATACAATTTTAAATCGCATACCATTGTATATGCCATAGAATGGCATACAATGCCATACAATTCGATGGTATACAATTTAAAATTGTATACCATCGCATCGCATACCATCGCATGCCAAATGGTCTGCGATGCGATGGGCGCCGTGCTAGTACACAAGTACCATTTTTTTTTTTCCAATAGGGAAACCAGGGACAGTGCGCGCTGAAGGCACGCACCAAACATTTCCACCGTAATGCCTATTACACATCACACACCCATTACATAGTATAACACATGCCATAATGCCCGTTACACATTATCCCAAACACCATAATGCCAATTACACCACACACCATAATGCCCATTAAATGTTATGCCACACACAATGATGCCAATTACACATTATGCCACATACTGTCATTTCCCTTACATATACTACACACACCGTAATGGCTATTACATATTGTGCCATATAAGTGCCTTTTACCTACATGCTAATTGCTAGGGGTTTCTTTCTCAATGCCAGGGCCTTCATGCTCGTTGCCTCAGGAGAGAGCAAATGGCTGAGTGAAGAAGTGTGTAAAGATGTCTCCTTCTTCGTTAGTCCTATAAGTTTGACAGTTGTTGTCATCACTCACACTAACTCAGGTGCTGTTGATCTGCTGGCTGCCTTGATCCTCTTGGGGCCATGCTGGGCCAGTAGCTGCTGCCAGGGGGGTAACTAGTAGATTGGGGAGTTGTCATGATGGACAAATATGCACAGTATATGGGGCAAGGGTCAGAAAGCATGTGTGGAGGTAAGGGTCATTGTTCACCCTGCAAAGTGTATAATTGAGGGGGGGGGGGGGGTCAGTACTCACCAAGGATGGTGTATAATGGTGAGGGCACATATCTGGCAGTGAGCGTGAGTGCTCGGTTTACAAAGTGTATAGTGGGGGCACAGAGTATTGTGGGAGGGAGTGTGGGCATAGTATATAGTGGGGGGGGCAGAGTGCATAGTGGGGGGAGTGGGGGCACATTGTATAGTGGGGGAGTAAGGGGCACAGTGAACGATGGGGGAATGGGGGCACAGTGTATAGTGATGGGGTAGTGGGGGCACAGGGGGGAGTGGGGGCATAGAGCACAAATTTTTTTGAGGGATGTGACTTCTCACCTTGCTCCTTGTATGGTGGTACCGGTCTGGCCCCCAGCATTCTGAGGCAACAGATCAGGAAGAGGAGTGCAGGCAGGGCAGGTGGCAGGTTAAGCGGTGCTCTCTCCCAGCTCATCTTCCTGGGGTCTGGCCGGCTCTTTAACTCATTTTTCTGCGTTGGTCCAGAAGAGTGGACTGAGGCCTCCCTGTTCGCGGTCCCCGCCATGCACAGGCTGCTCAGTGTGTGCTGAGCTACACACTGGCGTCACTACTCCAGACATCCACAGGCTCTCACTGGTTGAGATGAGAGGGGACGTGCTACAGTATATGGCGCGGAGCCACCGCTGGAGGGCACACGAGACACACAGAGTGTCCCTCCGTCCTCCTCTTCCGGCTCCCAGCGCGCGCCACTGTGAGGAAGGGAAGCTGAAGAGTGTCACATGGAGTATCATAATAGGTCAGCGCAGGGCCACGGGCGGAAGCTTCCACTGGGTGGCTCAGTGAGCACTGAATTCCCAGACATTGTATAGTCTGGGGTAGCCACCCGTCCGGACTCCGGAAGCTGGTCTCAATTACCGGACTGTCCGGAGTTATCCCGGATGGGTGGTAACCCTACATAATGTCAACACTGAACATGTCGGCATGTGCAGCAATTCTATACTGGGTACACAATAGATAACACGCAAGCAATACGATGCTTCCTTCCAATTTCCCTTGAATCCCTGGAATTCCCAGACAAGTGATATTGAGTTAATCACTGTGGTGCGAATTCACAATCAGTTCGATTATCGAATGACTGCGCATGCATATGGATCGTAACCAGAATAGCAGCAGAAATAATGAGAATATCTAATCTCAATCCCCTTAACAGACAGGAAGTTGGCGTTTGGGGTTTGAAACATTCCGTTTTCAGGGTTTAGCTGTGCTTCATGATAGCGCATAGTGATATCTTCGCGATACAGTCACAGATTTGCACAGGGCAGTTGCTAACCCCTCACATTAATCTGCAGGTGAGCAATCCGGTCAAATTCAGGCCTATAATGCGTACACATGGACTGATTTTAAGAATTTGTTGTAACGAATGGTTATCATCGGCAAATTCATTTAACCCTTTGAGCAGTGGCGTAACTAGGTTAAAGTGCCCCGCCCATCCGGGAGGTTGCCCGCCCCGCCGCACCAACCCCCGCCCCGCCGCCCATGCAAACCCTCCCATCCCCTGCAGTCTTACCTACGTTCAGTACGCGCTGGTCCCGGCTCCCTTCTTCTGCTATGAGGACCACCACAAAATGTCCACCCCCATACAGCAGACAGTTTTAGAGAACTGTCTGCTAAATGGGGGCGGACATTTTGTGGTGGTCCTCATAGTAGAAGAAGGGAGCCGGGATCAGCGCGTACTGAAGACAGGTAAAGACTGCGGGGGATGGCGGCGGGGTGTAACTATAGCACTGCAGCCCCCGGCGCTCGCACATGCACAGCGCCCCCCCAGTAAAAATGAGAGCGTCACTCACATTTGTTCCAAATAAAAAAGTTTTTAGAAAATATTCTATTTCCTATATAAGGTAAACAATATGATGAATAAAAATGTTTGCTTGCCCATTTTCACACCTATTTTGACAAATTCACTTGGCACTCAAAGGGTTAAACCAGTGGTCAGGGAACTCGGTCCTCATTAACCCACGCAGTGCATGTTTTGCAGGTCTTCTCACAGAATCACAAGTGAAATAATAATAACTCCACCTGCGGACCTTATAAAATGTGTCTGTGAGTAATTAGTACACCTGTGCACCTGCTGGGTTACCAGCAAAACATGCACTGTGTGGTGTAATGAGGACCGAGTTCCCGGACCACTGGGTTAAACAGTAGTGTACAGTATATCCAGCTCTATTTAGTACTTAGAAACAGAGCCAGCTACTGTATGACAGAAGATGGGACCTTTTGGCAGCATCTGCCCTCAGGAATCCGGAGGTAGCACTCACCTGCACCTGTGCCTCTGATATATTTCAGCAGGAAGGTGCCCCCTGCCCCCTCCTCCCCCCCACACACACACCACTACCACCACCTCCCATTCCGACATCTCTTGCTATTTTGTTACTGACAGTTGTTTTGTTGTTAAGAATGTTCATTTGCAGTCGACATGCACAAGGTCAACACTGGAACAATGTCGACAAGCAAAAGGTCAACAAAGAAAGGGTCGACATAGAGATCAACATGAGTTTTTACTTTTAATGGTGTCAATGTTGACACCTGGGCTTATGGACCCCCAAGAAGTGTACTGCGCCTCCTCGCATGACTCATCATGTTTCAGGCCATATTACCGTTCCCAATGGAAGTCCGCATGGATGGCACAGTATGGAAAAGTTCAGAAAAATTAGATGTAAAATTTAAAAAAACCTCATGCCAACCTTTTCACGTGTTGACTATATTCAGGTTGACCCCCATCATGTGACACTGCCGGCCGAGGACCAGATGAGGGACTGTCAAAGGACAATGAGAAATAGGTTCCAATTTTTTTTTTAAGTTCATAGTAACAGTGTGTGACTTTGCTAGAGAATACCTGATTTATGAAGAAGTTCTTACAGATTTCATTCACTGCATATTACTTTGAATGCCTTACCTTCACATCGCTTTAGCAATCAATAGAAACTAATCTCAGTACCTCTACTGAAAATAGCTGGGCAGTTTTCCATGGCATTTGGATCTCACATGAGGGGAACTACGGTAGATCAAATGTTCTAGGTTCTAAATTAAACATATGACAGAACAACAGTGATTCTCTCGGGACTGTGCCTTCACTGCACTGTGACATTTCTTGATGTGCCCTTATGTACATATGCTGTATAGTTGCAGTCTCAGCTGATATAGCATCTAAACTGGGTTACAGTATATTATCTGTCTTTACCCAGTTGCTAATGTACTGCTGCTGTTTTAAATGTTGAATTAAGTAGTTACTGCTTGTACATCTGAAAAGGCTGACACATATATACTAAAACAAACACAAATAAAATAATGGATGTAAACATTTTTTTACCTACAGTATGGTTATAAAATAATAGTTGTCCTGTTTTAACCATCAGAATATACCTTCCAGGTTTGTGTGTATAATTGGGTTGGCTGTGAAAACCGGGAGGTCTGGATCCTGACACCGGAATGCTGGTGCCGAGAATATGGGCGGCTTCCCAATAAATATTATACCCTTACCCCCAGAGGCAGAAGTCTGGGAAGCAATGGAGTCATCTGCCGCCGGGCTCCTGCTTCCAAGGGGGCACCTCTCCTCGCCTGCAAGTTTAAAATTAGTTAATTAAAAGCCAATGATATCACTTCTGTGGCTGAGTTCTGAGAAATATGTGCTCTCTCTCTCTCGCTCTCTCTCTCTCTCGATACAGACATATAGAGAGAGCGATATAGATATATATTGAACACATTTATATTTCAGAACAGACATATACAGTATTAGGTTGTGGGAGTGGGGGAACAATATATATCTTGCCTCTGGGCAACTGGAGTGAACTTACGCCACTGCTTACCCCTAACCCAGCCCTACAGCATCCTAATGTAACCATACCCAAGATAAAAATATAAATCAGCTTCTGTCATTTTATAGACTGTTAGAATAAGATAGAATCAACTTTATTGGCCATGTGTGCTTGCGCACACTAGGACATTTTTGTGGATATACAGTGCAGCATCAAGCAGGGTTTAAGGGGGGGGGGGGGCAGGCATTACATTGAGACATTACATGCGGGGTACACATGCCTGTCGAGCAGCACAGCGCCTAGGCAGCCATCAGTGACGCCACTGGTCGCTGCGGCAGCCAGGTAGGTAAGAGTTAAGCAGGGACAGTACAGTTATCACACAGAGAACATATACCCGCCGAGCTGCACAGCGCCTAGGCAGCCATCAATGTCACACAGTATTGCTCTCCTAGAGAGCAAAGGATGGGCGCTTGATGTATGAGGTAGCTTTACCAAGCAGCTGCTGGGGTACAGGGGTAGTCAGTCCCTGTAAATTGGGTGGGTAGGCAATATATATACAAAGAAGCAGCGCTGGAGTTACAATGAACACAATTTTGATTGATGGTAAAATACCTTTATATCAAAAATAACATTTACTACATATTACACAACATGAATATACAATGCAATTGTTAAAAAAGATAAAAATAAATAAAATGGATCTCACTCTGTGGTTGGATCGAAAAATGGACCTGGGCTGATGTCCAATTTTTTCTGTCCAATTGGTAAGTGCACTTTCCAATAAATGGTCTGCCAAATGGGATGGGATAGAAATAGATGGGGTACCGGCTCACTGGTCCTCACTATGTCACGGTGATCTTGCTTGTTGCCGCTGGAGGAGTCAGTGAAGGGTATTCCGGATCGGACCCTTTGTCCTGGGCCTTTTGAGGGGTATTCTGAAAAATTTATGAAGTACTCTGTACTCAGGAAATGAGAGTCCACTGTGTGTGACTTTTTTATGTGGGGGGAAGTCACCGTTGTAGCAGTACACAAGTGGGGGAGGCAGATGTTAATTCTCCATGTGTGACTGATATGGGGATCCTGGACCTCAAACAGGTGGCTATGATGTTGTTGGCTCACCTGGAGGTGTGGATGGCTGTTCACCCCTGTCACTTTGGTAAATGGTGAGGATTCTGGGACCCAATTTTTGGTCCTGTTAGGGAATATACACAGTCTCAACAGGTGGCCAGAGATGGCAAGGCTCACCTGGAGTTCCGTGTCCTAAAAGGTTCCAGATGGAAGAAAGGTTCCCAAACGGCAGAAGATGGTGATCAAGGTGATCCAATATCACAGAGATGAGGGGCTGCACCTGACGCGTTTCGCCACTAGCTTGTGGCTTTTTCAAAGGTGCCTTCTGGTGTGGTGGGTAGTGGTATAAATACCCCCAGTAGTTGGTAACCAATTAGCATTCAATTAGTGTAATTAGCTTTAAAAATTCACATTTTTATTATTTGTGTTGAACAGGAGACAGATAGGTATATATACTTTATATAGTATTCTCATTTCATTAATATGTACATAATAAATACAGATATTTAAGAAAAAAGACAATAATACATGTTTTAATGTTTCCGGGTCAGGAGGTCATATCCACGATCTTAGTTCATTATGGGGACATGTGTAAACGTTTATCTAGCTACATTTGACTTTGTCTGAGTCTAATAGCTGGTAGGTTCATAGATACATGTGGGGAAGGAGGAAACGAGTGTTTAGAATCTTTATAAACAATGAATTACGCAGGTGGAACGCATATGCGTTCCACCTGCCGGTAGTCACTTCCTGGTTCTTTCCTGATGTAGCCGGAAGTGTTATGTTTCTATTGGTCACTCTGTAGATGACCAAGTGGCGCTATGTGACCGCGTCACGTCGCCCTCTTCGTGTCAGTGCACTTAATAGTGCTTCCGGAGTTGTCAGGTTCATCTCCATGGTATCGGAGATGTGTATAGAGACGGAACCAGGAAGTGTATTCCGGTCTAAGGTGGCAGACAATTCAATCAACTTTATTTACTATAACGTAATTAACATGTGGAAATATAGCGCCATGTCACCACTGGTCGCTGCAGCAGCCAGGTAGGTAACAGTGTGAGCAAAGACATCACAGTTAAAGCAGTCAGTACAGTTATCAAACAGGGGAAATGAGTTTACATACAGTATGGCTGAGTGCACAGATCCTAGGCAGTCATTTGTGGCGCCAACTTCCTGTAGGAGAACCACAGCAGCAGAAGGACTCAACAGCACACAGCAGGATGGATCCTTAGGCTGTAGGGGGGGCTGTGTGTCAGGGCCCTGGCTGGAGCTGCACCTGGGGGGGGGGGAGCCAGCGTGCAGGGAGAGGGGATAGTTAGAGAGAGTCAGTGGGGCTGGAGCTTGGGCTGGAGTCGGTCAGGGAGGCTGGATCTCTGTCTGGAGTCCATTGATGGGCACTGGGTATTTGCAGCCTGCAGGCACAGCTTGGGGGGAGTTTCATCGTGTCTGTATTGTGTGGGGGGCGCCACGGCCGGCACCGGGGGGGCCATCCTCCTCCCTCCTCCGTCTCACCCCTCCTCTGGCTGCGATCCTTCAGTCCGATGCAATGGCGGCAGCATCCTGCCGTAGCCGCTGGGGGAGCACTTCCTCGTCCTGCACCGCGGGGTACAGCCGCGTTTACGCCGGGGGGCGCAGCCACATCCTTGCTGGGGGCCTCCTCCGACCTCCCCTCCTGCCGATCTCCGCTCAATCTGCGGTCCCTTCTCTGGATCTTCTTGCGCCGCGGCCGGCGCCCTCCTCCGGGCTCCCTTTCTGTTGCTCGCTCTCCACTCTCTGCATTCTCCGGGATGGAGGCTCTGGGTGATGGAGGCAGGGAGTCCGCAAGTGTGCGACCATCTACGGCCTGCACCAGAAGCTGAATCAGATAAATGACAGTTATAAGATGATTGGTTACTATGGGAAAATTATTTTTATCTTGAAATGTTTTTTAATTCATCTGCCCCATGTGTGCATCTGATGGCTTCTTGATGACAACATTTGCCTCATGTGTGCCTCTGCCGGCTTCTTGATGAGTAAATCTGCCACCCATGTGTGCTTCTGCTGTCTTCTTGATGAGTGCATCTGCCAGCTTTTGCATGGGTGCAGTGTGGACAATCCTGGGTTCGGCGGGATCCCGGGATTTGGCCACAAAATTGCAGAGATTTCAATCCCAGGATTGGAATTTCTAATCGCGGAATTACGGAATTAGACTGTGCATGAGCAGTCTAATGTCTGGCTTCTCCTGTCCCCAGCTGTGTGGCACCACTCTCCAGCTGCACTGACCGCCTCACTGTCAGCAGCAAGTCCCCCCAGCCAAGCATTCATTCCTCTGACCGGTAAGAATGGGCAGGGGTCCTTGGGAAGTGGGGACCCCCCCAAAGAAGGGGTCCCCCCCTCCAGAATTTACCTGCCCATGTTGAAGCCCGGGGCTATCCTCGTTGCCCCTGGGCGGTGGGCATCAAACTGATTAAAGTGTAAAATGAGAGAAAGCTTTTGTGTCTTGCTGTGGAACTATGAGTCCCAGCAAGCCAGCACCGCATGCAGGGACTTGGAGAACCACAGGTCCCAGCATGCAGGGTAATAAAGGGCCCGCTGGGACTTGTAGTCCCACAGTAGTACAAATGGTTAAATAAATACACACACACACACACACACACTGACAGTAAAACTTTATTGCATACAGAGCCCACTCATCCAATACTTACCTATGTTGCCACGGAGCATCGGTCCCCTTGTTCATTAGTATCCATGTGGGTAGAAAACATACTCACCAGCAGTCTTCAGGGCTTCTCCGGGACCCCTGCACCGCTGTAAGCACACTCCGGTCTTCTGTTTACTTCTGGGGCTCCGCCCCCTGACCGGGACATAGGCCCACCCACCTGCCAATCATGGTCTGGGATTTCCTGATGCCGGACCATGATTGGCTGGAGGTCGGGCCTATGTCCCCCCTCCCCCTGTCGCGGCAGCTGCCGCTGCTGCCTCTTCTCCCGGGTCCCTGTCGCCTGTGCTTTGACGACAGGCGCCAGGACTGGCGCAAGTGCAGTACAAACATCTTTACTGCGCATGTGACCAGCTTCTATGGGCTGCTTCGGCAACAGCCCATAGAAGGAGTCTTAGTCCCGGCGCCTGTACAATTCAAATGACAGGCACCAGGACCAGCGCGTGCACAGTACCGATATAGATACTGCTCATGCGCAATTGAGGATTTTGCACGGCAGTCTGCAGAAAGGCGTCCCGGAGGGAGGGAACACCTCCCAATGGGACTGCCTTTGTGACTGGCAGGTCGGACTTCCAATAGGAAGTCACTGCCAGTCACAGTGAAGCCAGAGCAGTCTCAGAGACTGCATCTGGCTTCACTACAGTGGCGGATTTTACCTGGGGGGGCTGCAGCCCATAGGTAAAAAACTGCCACTGCTGGTAAACCCAATAGTAGGAAACCAACAACCCTTCTGACTGCAGATGCAATTATTCCCAGTAGCTTAGATCCAAATTTAACTGTCGCCTAAAGCACAATGTTCACAGTTCTCATAGAAATAGAAGAAGAAAAGTTTCATTACAGATAACCAGTGTGGCAGAAGTATCTGATCCATTCACCAATGATCTATAAATAAGTCTTCAACAGTTAGGAAATATAAACTCCTGTAAGCCCTCAGTTTAAAGTGACAGGTTTCACATCCTACAGAGGCATTTTCTAGATTCTGCAGTTAAATTTGCTTTATTTATGAGGACACAGACATATCCACATGGTTTAAGACAAGATTTAAGACAAGGTTTAAGACAAGGTTTAAGATACTTTCTGTGTAGGCCCTGTAGTGTAAATGACTGATGCATACAAATGTTGTTCGGCAAAGTAAGATACAGACACCATTCAGTATATTGCTATCTGCACTAACAAGTAAGGGGTGTATTCAATCTCGGCTGCTATTTCCGCCAGGGGAAATAGCGCCCGCCACCTATACAATGCTGCCGTTTCTGAAAGCATTGAAGGTAGATTCCGACAAAACAGATCCAACTTAAAACAAGTCAGATCTGTTTTGTCGGAAACGGCAGAGGATTGTCGAATTCACGACCGTTTTTCGACAATCTGTGTTCGTTTTCGCCGACACGCCCACTTTCCGACACCCGACAGCCGGGACATTGAATCCAGGCTGTCGAGTTTTTCGAGCTAATACAGCCCGGGACATTCAGTCGGAATCCTGAATTGAATACCACCCCAAGATCGGACTGTAACATTTTCAAATAAACCCTCTATCACCTTTCATTAACTGAATAAGGGTTAAGGGTCAGATGTATAATGCTTCAAAAGTGATAAAATGGAGAGTGATAAACAGCCAACCAATCAGCTCCGTCATTTTTCGAACCCAGCCTGTGACATGACAGGTAGGAACTGATTACCTGCTTGCAGGGGCGTAACTACTACTCTGTGGGCCCCATAGCAAAATCTTGAAAGGGGCCCCCTGCCCCATTGTCAATACAGTGCCCATTAGGGGGGAAATGATGATAGTGGGAGGGAAGAGGACGTGAGTAGAGCAGTAGAGAATGAGAGTGGGGGGTAGAGGATGAGAGTGGGGGGTGGTGTAGAGGACGAGAGTGGGGGGTAGGGGACAAGAGAGTGGGGGGTAGAGGATGCGAGGGGGGTAGAGGACGAGGGGGGTAAAGGATTAGAGGGGGTAGAGGATGAGAGTGGGGTGGGTAGAGGATGAGAGTGGGGTGGGTAGAGGATAAGAGAGTGGGGTGGGTAGAGGATGAGAGAGTGGGGTGAGTAGAGGTCGAGAGTGGGCTGGGTAGAGAACCAGAGAGTGGGTGGGTAGAGGACCAGAGAGTGGGGTGGGTAGAGGATGAGAGTGGGCTGGGTAGAGGATGAGAGAGTGGGGTGGGTAGAGGATGAGAGTGGGGTGGGTAGAGGATGAGAGAGTGGGGTGGAGAGGATGAGAGTGGGGTGGGTAGAGGATGAGAGTGGGGTAGGTAGAGGATAAGAGAGTGGGGTGGGTAGAGGATAAGAGAGTGGGGTGGGTAGAGGATGAGAGTGGGTGGGTAGAGGACCAGAGAGTGGGGTGGGTAGAGGACCAGAGAGTGGGGTGGGTAGAGGACCAGAGAGTAGGGTGGGTAGAGGATGAGAGTGGGCTGGGTAGAAGATGAGAGAGTGGGGTGGGTAGAGGATGAGAGAGTGGGGTGGGTAGAGGATAAGAGAGTGGGGTGGGTAGAGGATAAGAGAGTGGGGTGGGTAGAGGATAAGAGAGTGGGGTGGGTAGAGAATGAGAGTGGGTTGGGTAGAGGACCAGAGAGTGGGGTGGGTAGAGGACCAGGGAGTGTGGTGGGTAGAGGACCAGAGAGTAGGGTGGGTAGAGGACCAGAGAGTGGGGTGGGTAGAGGATGAGAGTGGGGTGGGTAGAGGATGAGAGTGGGGGGAGGTAGAGGAGGAGAGAGTGGGGAGGGGGGGTACAGGATGCCAGGGGAGTAGAGAGGGGGAGATGGCAGAGCAGGATTTGACAGACACTTTGTGGCTCCTAATACCCTCTCCTCCCCGTGTGTACCTCACATTCTCCTGCTCAGCATCTCATGAGTGATGCTCAATCTGCCTCCAGTCTCCATCTTGTCAGAACCGCGTGTCCAGCTCTCCGGCGAGGTGCCTCCTGGTCAATCACTGCTGCACCGGATCTCCCTAATCATCACAGCGATGTGGCCGTGCCGGGTCTCCCAGCCAGGCAGCGCATGGTCCCGCAGGTGTCTGCAAGGTGTCTCAAGCTCCCGGGGCTGCGCTGCAGCAGCGACCGCGGGGTGTGCGCAGGTGGCGCGAGGGACGGGTTTATCGACGGCAGTCGGCGGAGGGCGGGGGGGCTGTGACTCTCTGGACACAGCCACCACCACGTCACTGGCAGGAAGAGTCCTCCCTCAGCCGCCCTGGCCCCTCGCTCACTATCAGTCCCACTGACTGCAGTGCAAGAGCCAGTCTGGACTCACTGGCATGCCCCCGTACAGCGTGACATATCCCCTGCGCTCCCACAAGCAGCTCCGCTTCATTGAGGTAACACGGTGCAGGGGAGTGCTTGCTGTCCTTCGAGCCCCCCCCCAGCTGCCGGGCCCCATAGCAGCTGCACCCCCTGCACCCTCGGTAGTTACGCCACTGCCTGCTTGTTTATCAATCTCCATTTTATCACTTTTTGAAGCTTGATACATCTGGCCCTCAGTATGATTTACTGACAATTGAAAAACCGATAATCACTTGGCCGAACTCTGTTACACCAGCAGGGTGTAAATACTGATGGTCAAAATCCCGACAGGTACAAATATATATATCGCCGGTGCACACTCCCATCGCGGGCAATATGGTCGCTCAGCGACCATATTGCCTGCGATATTAGACATAATCGTCCCCGTGTGTACACAGCCATAGGCTAACCAGGCTGAATATGTTTTCACTGAAGAAACAGGGGTTGAGAGGTGATATGATTAGTATGTTCAAATACAGAATTGTGGATCATATGGAACTGGGAGATGATTTGTTCACTAACAGACCTATTCTTAGGACACGCATGTACTGTACTGAGGCTCGAGGAAAATAAATTCCGTTCTGAATTAAGAAGAGGATTCTTCACCATTAGAGCACTCATTCCCGGTGGGGTGATTACATCAACTACTGTTAATGAATTTAAAACAAAAATGGATACATTTTTGGCCACTTAGGAAATCACATAGATGTGACTTAAGCCCCATACACACGGGGGAGATATATTGCTCAGCAATATATTGCTAGCAATATATTGCTGAGCAATATATTGCTCTGTGTCTCCTTTTCATCAGCGACCAGAGATGGTCGCTGATGAAAAAGAAACTGCCGGGGTTAGCCCGGCAGTGGAAATCAGCTGGTCGCAGGAGCATGTTCCTGCAACCAGTGATCACTACAGGGGTAAAAACGTGAGAGCGCACCCGGCGATATATCACCGGTGCACACTACCATCCCACACACTTTCCCGCGATATTACACAAAATCGCCCCCGTGTGTAGGTACCTTAACTCAAGTCAGTAGTTACAAGTTAGATAGGTTGAACTTGATGGAATAACGTATTTTTTCAACCTTAATTACTATGTTATTATGAACCAAGTCCTGTGTCCCTTATCTACCTCCTCATGTCCCCAAGTTTAGGGTTAGGTGTGGGAGTGGAAGATTAGGGTGAAGCTGTGTACACACAGCAGCGATATGGGATATAATTGCCAGTGATGGGAGTGTGCCCCGGCGATAAATCGCCGGGTGCGCACTCCCGTTTTCAGCCCCATTCTAATCGCTGGTCGCAGGAGCTTGCTCCTGCGACCAGCTGATTACCTCTGCGGCTCCCCCCGGCAGAGGTTCCTTTTCATCAGCGACCATCTTTGGTCGCTGATGAAAAGGAGAGACTGAGCAATATATCTCCCCCGTGTGTACGCACCTCTAGGCACTAGAGAAAGGTAGGGATCAGGATAAGGAGTGTTACTCATATGATTGATTGACAGCTGGAAGTCATCATCATCGGACCTCTGGACCCAGAAGAGACTGCTGGATCACTGCTTCCAGGAAAGTTATTGCTGCATCACAAATCTAATCATGCCGACATTTCATCAGTGTCAACATGCTAAAGATGCTGATGTGCTGCATGTCAAAAATGACACCCATGTTAACATTTTCATGCCAGCATTATGAATGTAGACATGATTAATCTTTATAAAATATATATCAATTTATCAATTCTTCACACGTATCTGGTAGAAATTTCCTTTTTGGAACAGATGTGGAATCATTTGCAAATTATGACAATGAGATCAAATGAATGAATTATGAATTGTTGAACAAGAGGCAGCTGATTGGATTATGTATTAAATCACTAATGATAGGATTGAGAAACTAGGATTAGACATATAAACCCCAAAGGGATTTGGTCCGCACGTCCAAACCCATGAAATGTTCATTTTGAAAGGGCTTTACAGCTGTCACTGACTATATAACCAAGCACAGTATAAACACGGAACGCATACAAAGCATAGTAGGAAATATTTGTATGACAATCTCTGCAACATTGCTGAACATAATAATATATTGAGTTTAAAAGCGCACATTTAGTTCAGATTAGGAATGCTCATCTACCACTACAAGGTGACCTCATTTAGATTGTGTATACACATAATAATTGTACTATGTAATTGGGTGATTACCTCTTTCTCTGGCTCATAATACAGATAATGTCCATAGGAAATGCACTGCCCTAATTACAAGCTCCAGTGACTGATGGGTGTGGTGCTGGCCCACAATGAAGGTAGTCATAACACTTAAAATAATACATGAAAAAAAGCAAAGCCCATAGCAACCAATCAGATTCTACTTTTTATGTATTTAGCACCTTCTAGAAGTTAATAGAAATATTCTGATTGGTTTCTGTGGGCAACATCCAATCTTCAATAGAAATCCTGTCTTTGTAAATTTACCCCTAATAGTCACAATTAATCTTACAATCTTACAATCTCACTAAAGGAGTAGAGTAACACTAAGATGTGTTGGCGGTACTGGTTCAGAGCTGTAAGGGTTAATTTACGGCCTTGTCGGACAGACCAGTCTGAATGGATAGGCGCATGCACATGCCTATCCACACACAGGGCCGGACTGGGACCAGAAATTGTCCCTCGCAATTTGAGCACACAGGCCCACCTCCAGGAGGCGGGACCCTTGTAGCCGCGTGCCAAAAATGGGGCGTGGCCTCATGGAAAGGAGGCATTGCATCAGAAAAGGATGCGTTACCCATTACACATTATGGAACACACCGTAATGCCCATTACACATTATGGAACACACCATAATGCCCACTACAGAATATGACACAATCCAATATGCCCATTACACATTATGGCATTTGCACACACCATAATGCCCATTACACATTATGGAACACACCTTCTAATAACACACACACATATATATATATATATATATATATATATATGATAAAAACATTTCAAGGTAGGTATATAAACAGAAATCGGAATATAATTAAACTAAATAAATTACAGTAAATACAGTAGCTAGATGGTTAAAAATATCAAGGCCCTGATGATGGACTATTCAGCCCGAAACATGTTGGAATAAAGCTGTTGGAATAAAGCTATATAGCAGGTTTTTTTTTCACTGCTGACACTGCCTCATGAGTGCCTCCCTTCTGTTGCTGTATGGGGGCTAGTATAATATATATTGCATACTGCACCTCTCAGTTACTCCTTCCATGCTTCACGTCTCCACCCCCCTGAAGGGTTAATCAGCCATCTTGTTTCTCTGACTTATAGTTTCTGTTCCTGCTTATCTCAAGAAGTTATGTTCTGGCTTGTTTCCAGTACTCGCTTGCTATCATGTACTTTGTAACTTTCCTCAGAAACTGTACATCCTGTGATTTCTCATAACTAACGAATACTACACACTCCCCTATAAGGCGACGTATAAGCCACCCCACCTAGATGCTGTTATTTCCCTACCTCTGCACCAAATATTAACCAATCATATAATTGAACCAGCGCCGTATGTTATGTATAAATATGTTGTTTTTGTCATTATTAAATTAGAGTTAAACCTTGTATCTGTGGTCCTCGTTACTGGTCATATCATATAAGGTTACACTCTCACGGAGCTCTAAGGGGTCTTCACACTGAGGTCAAATAAGGTAATGAATATATAAGGAAATCGATACATCGGCACATGATCGATTTTCCTTCAAATGGGGGCTCGGCCGCGGGATTCGAAGTTCATTCCTACACGGTCGTCAGCAGACTCCAAAAGTCTACTCTGAGACCGCTGTGAGGTTACGGACAAACTCGATCCTGAACCTATGACTCTATCCCCGGGGGATATCGGATGTCAGTTCATAGAAGTTAAAATCTTCTATCTTTGTTTTGTGTACACACTGATCTAGGATCAGATACCGTACTTGGAGTACGAAGAGACCACGGGTCTTTATCCAAATAGAACCTCATTTTGAACACCCACTATTTCATTGGCCAAATTTCCTTACTATGTTTAGTTTGAAGTATAAGTTTTTCTTATTTCAATATCCTTGTGTGATTGGTAAGTATACACACTTGTGATATCTGTATTTCTTTGTAAACCGTGCGGCTGGTAAGTTCACGCACACTAATCTCACCACTTGTCCCATTTGATTACTGTATGCCAACAGACTTGCGGACTTTATGCTCTCCTTCTTGGAGTAACGCAACGTGAGGCTTCATATACAGTTCTCATAATCAGAACCACTAGACTCTATCCACTGTCACGTAGACAGTCTGTGGTCCCTACTAACAAAATCATTATACATTTAAAACTATATGAGATGTCTAAAGTGAATACATAATTCTGAAAAGTGGGCAGACAAAGACCAACCCTCACAGCCTGCTGCAACAGGTTGTACCTGCCTTTCTGTGACGGCGCCCCTGGTCTGCACACTTTGAATTTTTCACGCTCTCATATCATAGTCACATATGTCACATCCTAGACACCCACAAATAGGAACCTGTGAAGATTGTCAGTGTAGTATAGTGCTTTGGTACCACAACCCTGAAAGAGACGATTATTGGCCGAAATTAGTATCTGCCAATAGTGAACTTATAAGGTTCAAATCTACACTCACGTCCTTTTCTAACGGTACTGTTGTAGAGGCGGTCCTTGTATTAGGTTGCCATCTGCGCACGGACGTTATACAAAAATACATTGATCAACCATACCCTTTCTTTGTGACGGATATACCAATTAATCTCTTCAATTATCCAGTTATCTGTCCCAAATCAATAGAGCAGATTCACCAACTACCTGAAAGTAGTCAGATACTATATTTCTTAGACTTCAGTGAAGATTATAGTCACCAACAACAGATAAAGAAGTGGAAACTATTTTCACAGAAACATCAGAAACAAACTCACAATAAACATGGGTTCAAAACAAAGTAAAAAGACTGTAACATATCCACCTCCCCTACCTAACGAGACATGTAAAGATTACGTAGCCCGTAACTCACCCACTAATTATTTTTTAATCAACCCATGGATAGATAATCTAGCGGGATGGACTGAAAATTGTGGGAGCGAAGATGCATTTCCCAGAGATGGCGGCAATTACCCCTATTACATGGAAATGGTTAAAGGATTGTGTCTTGGAGACAAACAAGCCTGGCCATGGTATGATGCTGATCCGTCTTGGGACATGAAATACATGTCTGCAGGAGGTGAACAATGGCTCACCATTGCCCCCTTCTGGCATGACACCACAATCACCAAGAAACAAAGACAAATAAAACTCATATCTAAATCTTTACATGACAAAGAGGAGAAGAGAATTAAGAAGGTTGTTAAAATATTATCACCACCCCCTTATAGCCCAGTCTATCCCTCATTGACAGATACTGACCTGATGGCCATTAGTCACCAGGTTCTATACCCCAGTGCACCACCCCCCAATCCTGGTGTACCGGGGTCTGGTACAATACCTCCAGGACAAGTACCCCCTGTTAATAACGTCATACCCCCTGTAAACCAACAACTAGGAGAAGAATCTGACACTGACGACGAAACCCCTAAAACAGAACCTACTGAGGAGGAATTGGAGGAATTAATAAAAGATGCCACAGAGATGCTTAAACATAAACAACAACAAAAGACCAGAAAATCAGCTGATGATTCCATTATAAATCCACAGTCACTAAGTAGTATTAGTAGGGCCAGTAGAAAAATCACCAAAATAGAAGTAACTGATAACAGAACCTCCGGAGACGATGATTCTGCCTCCGGAGCCTCTGCCTCACGTTTTCTTGCCCCCTTCATGACCATAGGAGACCAACTCCTCATCAAGGCTATGGACCTTGAGGAATTAAATAAGATAATTAAACATTGTCCCAAACCTCATGTCAGTCCCACTGGCACTGTAGCATACCTCAAAAAGGCTTGTACAGGCCGTAACTATACACATGATGACATCATATTAATTATTGACAACGTCACTGACCACAACTCCAAATGGGATTGGAAAAACGTAAAAACCATCGTCGACTGTCCAGCTAAAATGTCCACTAAGGATTATCCTTTAAACAATACAGACAGCGTAAAAACCATGTGGGAAGAAATAAGTACAGAAATGACAAAAGTATTTAAAACCAAGTCTTCCCTGCCCGTCGCAGTGGCCTGTAAACACAAGGCAACTGAGACAGTCACTGAATTTTGGAAAAGATTCAAGAAATGTTGGTCTGAGGAGGCTGGTTTAGACCCTGGAATGGATACACTCCTCATCTCCACATTTATTAATAACTTACACCCATCTATTATCACCACTGTCAAACAGAGTGTCTCTACCTGGACCTCTGACAACATCACTCAATTTAGTGATCACTTGTATGAAAAAGAATCAGCAGGATGTTTTGACATGAAGAAGACTCCTGTCACTTCTACTCACAACTTCCAGAACAACAATAGGGGCCCACCCAATGGATCAAATAGGGGACTCCCACAGAACAACCACAGGAGACCTCACAGGCCCCCTCAAGGTCAACCGTTCCGTACACCACCATATAACAGGGATTATAATAACACTGGCACAGTCCCTAAACAGACAACTTGTTTTAACTGTGGCCAAAACACACACTGGGCTAGGGACTGTCCATTCCCTTCCCAGAAACCACAACAACCTTACACACAAAGGCCCCAACAAGGACTGTCCCGATCAGGTTCTACACCAGTTCAAGACCATGTGCGATTCAGAGTGGACTGGTCTGACCCTACCCACTGACGGGGCCCGGAGGAGGGTATCCCATCTTTTGCACAGTTCACTACTCATTGGGAAGATTCACCCCTCATCACATTGTATGTAGATGATAAAAAACTGTCTTTTCTAGTGGACAGCGGGGCCACCACCAGTGTTTTGTGTTCTCTTAACTATGATGGTGAACTGCAAAAGACTACTCCTTCAATGGGAATCAACGGGATACCTACAGACACTTACCTGACTGACCCAGTTATCATACGTTCTGACAAGGGAAAACACTTAGGGATGCACCAATTCAGGATCATCCCAGAATGTCCTGTTAACTTACTAGGCCGTGACTTGTTTAGTAAATTCCACATCTCCATCTCACCCTCTCCACAAGGAAGTGGGCTCCAAGTCACCTCCCCACACTTTGTGTCACTACAAAATACTCTGGATAACTCACTTGATCAAATTGATGATAGAATTTGGGCCACTGGCCCTTATGACACTGGTTTCGTACCATGCACACCCTACAAAGCCAAACTCAAACCAGACACACAGCCAGTGTTCTGTAGACAGTACCCACTTTCATCTGAGAAGATAGAAGGTCTTAGACCCATGATACAAGAATTCCTTGAACAAGGCATACTCCGATACGTCATCTCACCTTACTCGACACCCATCAACCCCGTTGCCAAGGCTGACGGTGCTGTCAGGTTCGTACAGGACTTGAGAAAAGTAAATGACCTCATTGTCCCTATTGCACCTATAGTACCAGATGTAAACTCACTCATCTCAGCAATCCCTGCAAACGCAACCCACTTTAGTGTCATCGATTTGAAAAACGCATTTTTTAGCATTCCTATAGACACAGAGACCCAATTACTATTTGCTTTTTCATTTGAGGGTAAACAATTAACCTGGTGTCGTTTACCCCAAGGCTATATTGACTCTCCAGTGGTCTATAGCATAGTCCTCCAAGCCACATTGGCTCCCTGGCACCCCCCCCATGGTTCTGTCCTGCTACAGTATGCAGATGATCTGCTTCTCTGTAGTACCACCGAGGAGGCCAGCCGGTTAGATGGAATTTCATTGTTAAACTGGTTATCAGAATGTGGACACAAGGTGTCAAAAGCAAAACTGCAATGGTGCAAAATGAATGTCAATTATCTGGGTTTTGTACTCTCCGAGGGAGAAAGGAAAATCAGTCCACAACGCATACAGTCTGTATTGGGCCTGGTCACCCCAACTACCCAGAAGGATATGCTGTCTTTCTTGGGTATGGTAAATTACTGCAGACAGTGGATTTCTGATTGTTCCTACTATGATAACATCTTGAGACAATGTACACTCAAGGACAAACCCAAGGTTATAGAATGGTCGGATGTAATGTTTTCTGCATTTGCAAAGTTAAGAGAAATGTTGGTAAAGAGTCCCGCGCTCGGCCTCCCGGATTATCTGTTAACATTCCATTTATTTGCAAGGGACACATGTACGACTATGGCGGGTGTGCTCACCCAACTTCACGGAGGCAAAATGCGCCCTGTCGCATTTTTTTCAAAAGTAATGCCTGTCACTGTGCAAGGAATGCCAGCTTGTCTTCGAGCCCTGGCTGCCTGTGCAATGGTTGTTGAGATGTCTACCACATTAACACTAGGACACCCTACTGTGTTACATACCACACATAACGTCCTTTCCATTCTCAATGGCCTACACACACAACACATGTCAGCTCAAAGACTCAGTGGTTATGAAGTACTCCTACTTAGTAACCCTTCTCTCACCATTAAATATGCAACAAACTCTGAAGGTCCGGTCCCCGTACTCAATGCCCTTTTAGGACTAAGAGGCCCTGACGACGAGGCACCTCCTCAACACGATTGTGCATTGACTATTGACTCAGAAACTTCGCCCAGAACAGACATGTACACTATACCTGTCCCGAACGCTGACACGATCTTTGTCGACGGTTCTTGCAGTCGACCAAATGACAACACATACCAAGCAGGCTATGCGGTAGTTAAGCTTCCTGATATCACTCTTGAGGCAAAGGCAGTTCCCTTACAATCAGCACAGGCTGCAGAGCTCATTGCACTCACCAGAGCATGTCACCTATATTCAGGCAAACCTGTAACAATCTACACGGACTCCAAATACGCCTACGGTGTTGTCCATGACCATGGTATGATCTGGCAACGCCGAGGATTCACAGGTGCTGATGGAAAAGGCATATCCCATGCCCAACTCATCACTGACCTGTTGCACGCAATTACCTTGCCATCACAACTCGCCATTCTCCATTGTAAAGCTCACACTGGAAGAAAAGACGACATCAGCAGAGGCAACGCCTTAGCTGACGCCGCTGCTAAACGAGCTGCCACTACAGAAACTGACAACCTCATTCTTACTATCATCTCACCACCATCACTAGATGATACCTATTTACTCACAGAATTACAGGCGGCTGCCTCTAACTCTGATCTTTCAGACTGGACATATCCAATTTTGCAGAAGAATCCACGGACTGGATTAATCTGCAAAGAGGGGAAACCATGCATTCCCCAAACCAGTGCTTCACTGTTCATAGCACATTACCACGGAGTGGGACACCATAGTATAGTCACAACCACCCTACTCCTCTCAAACGATTTCTACATCACAAATGTGAAAGAACTTATTAAACAATACATCAGTAGGTGTATAATATGTCTCAGAAACAACCCAAATAACCCAGACAAAGCAAGACACCAACACTTAGAATACCCAACCACTCCATTCACTCACCTGCAAATAGACTTTACACACATTAACAATGCAGGCAAACAGGAATATGCCCTCGTCATTGTCGACATGTTCTCACGATGGCCCGAGGCATACCCCACAAAGTCAGAAGACGCAAAAACCGTAGCCCGCATACTCACGCGTGAAATCATTCCGCGATGGGGATGCCCGCTCCAAATCAATAGTGATAAAGGCTCAGCCTTTACGGCCAAAATTACTGCAGAATTGGTCAAAGCTTTACAAATAGAATGGAAGTTTCACATTCCATATCACCCTCAAAGTTCCGGTATCGTGGAACGCATGAACCGTACCGTCAAAGACAAATTACGTAAAGCCACGGGAGGTACATTCGCTAAATGGAAACAAATCCTCCCTATTGTATTGGCTGAAATAAGAATGACGCCACAAAAAACTCTAGGATACTCCCCCTTCGAAATACTAATGGGTAGGCCTTTTCCCACACCCTGGGCAAAGAAACCACTGGTTACAACTGAGGGAGATCTAGACGTAATAAGAGAAGAGTACGTTAGATCCCTAATAGAGAAACTTAATGAGTTAGAGCAAAATGTTATCTTTAAGAATCCTTCTCATCCACAGTTACCCACTCACCCATTCAGGGTTGGAGACAAGGTCGTAGTGAAGGTACTGCCGAGAAACAAGCACCCTGGAGACTTCACCTACGGACCAGAGACGGAAGTGGTCGCAGTCACCAGGACGGCTGTCCTCACAGACGAAGGACCAACGTGGATCCATGCATCCAGAGTGAAGAAAATTCCACTCCCACCGCAGATCGACACCGATCCCGACGCTGATCCAGAGAATTACACAGACGGGACGAGAGAGGTGATAACGGGGGCAGACAGCCCTGACCTCCAACAGGACGAGGTACTAACGGGAGTCAGTGACTCTGACCTCCAACCTGGAGAAGACCTGCCGGCTGGAGGTGACGAGGAATCAGGGCTACAACATTCTGAAGCCGAAGACGACGCTACAGGATATGACTCACCCCACCTTAGCCCTAGTGACTTTACTCGGGCTTGTTCTTTATAATTGTCTTGCTGAAGTTGATATAACCCAAAATGATGGACGCTTTACCTTCTGGTATAATTCTTCTAGCACGACTGTCGCTACTTTTATTTTTTCTTATTGTGATATTGTACCTTGCTCAAACAATCAAGGCGGGAATCGGGGAGAACCACCGCTGCCATGGCTGTGTAATGTCCACCACGCACCACACGCAGTAAGTCACGTGTATATCTGTGTCACCAGCACTTACTGGGGAGATTCTTGCGACTCATGGGGGGCTGTTGGGTGGAACACTAGAGCAGATACCACTGTCTTTGAGAGCAGCCAAGACTGGGGATATCGCCCCGATGTTGGCCTCCAGAAATGGTCCCATGGTCGATCCTTACTAACCCGTATGTCCCTACGAAAAAGGGGCACTTGCAATAGCCAATTTATCATTAACCTAGAAAACCCGGCCCCCGGCGATGCCGGACTATATGTCATGAGTAAATATCAATCAGGAGAAAGCGGGGGCCCAAGGGGAAGATTCCATTTAAAAGACATGTATGATAACCCAGAATACACCGCCCTCAAAGCCACTGTAAAACCTAAAACACCACCATCATTCTTTAAACCACATGTCACTACTTTTAATGAAATGTTAGCCATTAACAACCCCACTTACGAAGACACTATATCCATAGAGACTGGATCATCTGACGTAAACTATTGGTTAGAATGGATGAAGTATAATGCCCGCAAGGTTAATCAAACTGATTGCTATGTATGTGGAAAGTCCAGACCCCATTTAGGTACTGTACCCATACGCATACCTCCCGATCAGGATAAGTGCTTTTTTAGTTTATACACTGATACCATAGTGGAAGAGGCCAAATGTGAACAATGGAAAAAGGAATACCCCATTATGACAAAGAATACCAACCCTGGTAGTACCATAACTATTTACCCCGGTAATTACACTTGTTATTTCTTTAATAGTACTGATCAAAATGTTGTACAATTGAAATTATTTCCTGACGGGTATTGTACTGAACGAAGAAATATCAGCATACCCACCATGAAGAAATCATTAGGCGATATCTATTTTATCTGTGGAGATATGAAATTGAGGACAAAACTAAATAGCCCTTGGAAAGGAGAATGTGCCCTGGCAAAGATTATCATGCCCATTCACATCCTCCCAGCCAACCTTCCTCAACCTCCTCCCACAGGCAACACAAACACACACTCTAGAGCTAAGAGAGATGCCCCCAAGGAAAGTTTCGATCCACACATATATATCGATACTATTGGTGTCCCTCGGGGAGTTCCAGATGAATTTAAGGCTCGAGATGAAGTCGCTGCTGGCTTTGAGTCTCTAATTCCCCAAGTGACAATCAATAAGAACGTGGACTGGATAAATTATATATATTATAATCAGCAGCGCTTTGTTAATGATACTAGAGATGCTTTAAAAGGTATTGCTGAACAGTTAGAAGCCACTTCTCAAATGACTTTTCAGAATCGTATGGCTTTAGATATGATGCTTGCCGAGAAAGGAGGAACCTGTGTGTACATAGGTAAGGTTGATGGATGCTGTACTTATATCCCAGACAACACAGGTCCTAATGGGAAAACTACCCTAGCTATTAAACATCTAGAAGATTTATCCATCGAACTCAAGAAGAACTCAGGTGTCACGGACCCCTGGAGTAGCTGGTTTGGATGGTTAAACGATTGGAAACACGCACTAACACAAATAGGCATGTTTATCCTCATTGTAATTATTGTACTTATGATAGTAGGATATTGTGTCTTTCCCATATGCAAGAAGATTGGTTCCAAGTACCTGGATAATGTAACACCTGCTATGTACACTGATCTCGCCAAAAGCCCTCCCTCACCAGAAGATTATGGTGAATATGTCAAAATTCACCGTACCAAACAAGATGCCATCTACAAGAATCAAATTGTCTAAAAAGGACATTGATTCTAAGAGGGGATTGAAGGGTTAATCAGCCATCTTGTTTCTCTGACTTATAGTTTCTGTTCCTGCTTATCTCAAGAAGTTATGTTCTGGCTTGTTTCCAGTACTCGCTTGCTATCATGTACTTTGTAACTTTCCTCAGAAACTGTACATCCTGTGATTTCTCATAACTAACGAATACTACACACTCCCCTATAAGGCGACGTATAAGCCACCCCACCTAGATGCTGTTATTTCCCTACCTCTGCACCAAATATTAACCAATCATATAATTGAACCAGCGCCGTATGTTATGTATAAATATGTTGTTTTTGTCATTATTAAATTAGAGTTAAACCTTGTATCTGTGGTCCTCGTTACTGGTCATATCATATAAGGTTACACTCTCACGGAGCTCTAAGGGGTCTTCACACTGAGGTCAAATAAGGTAATGAATATATAAGGAAATCGATACATCGGCACATGATCGATTTTCCTTCACCCCCCCCCCCCCCCATTCATCTCTCCATCACCCTGTCCATGTCTGTCCCCCCTGCAACTCTCTATCCCCCCCTGTATCTCTCTGGCTCTCATGGACATCTCCAGGCCCCCTCCCAAAAAAAAACATATTCACGTGTGTGTGTGTGTGTGTGTGTGTGTATGTATGTGTCTAGGTTTTTTTCCTACAAACTACTTCTGAAAGATAGATAGATAGATAGATAGATAGATAGATAGATAGGTCTGAGTGATGATAGATAGATAGATAGATAGATAGATAGATAGATCAGAGATAGATAGATAGGTCTGAGTGATGATAGATAGATAGATAGATAGATAAAAACTCTCTCCCCTCCCCCAAGGCACTTACCTGGTTAATTAACCCCTTCCTGACAGAGCCAGTTTTTGCGTTCCTGACAGAGCCCTTTTTTTCAAATCTGACATGTCTCACTTAAGTGGGGATAACTTTTTTTTGCTTTTACTTATCCCAGTGATTTTGAGATTGTTTTTTCGTGACACATTGTACTTCAAGTTAGTGGTAAATTTTCGTCGATACAGTCTGTGTTTTTTTGTGAAAAATACCAAAATATCGTGAAAAAATGGAAAATTTAGCGATTTGCAAAATGTTAAATTTTCTGCTTGTGAGACAAATAATCTTACCACTCAAAATAGTGAATAACTAACATAGACCATATGTCTACTTTATGTTGACATCATTATTTCAACTTCCTTTTAATTTTTTGGGACACTAGGAGGCTTACAATATGAATAGCAAATTCTCAAATTTTCAAGAAAATTTCAAACACTGATTTTTTTAGGGACCAGTTCAGTTCTGATGTGACTTTGAGGGACTTGTATGTGAGACACCCCCATAAATGATGCCATTTCAAAAACTGCACCCCTCACAGTATTCAAAACAGCATTTTGGAAGTTTGTTAACCCTTTAGGTGTTTCACAGGAATTAAAACAAAGTGTAGGTGAAATTTCAAAATTTCTTTTTTTTTGCAGATTTGCAATTTTAATACATTTTTATAAGGAACACAGTACATTTTACTACAGAAATGTGACTAAAAATTGATTCCCCCAATTCTTTTGTTTTCATAAATATCCTATATGTGGCCCTAGTGTGCACGGTGACCAAACCACAGGCTTCATAATAGAAGGAGCACCTACTTGATTTTGGAGCCTCCTTTTTATGAGATTATTTTTTAGGCACCATGTAGGTTTCAAGGCACCATAAGATGCTAAAAGTTAGGAACCCCCCCACAAGTGACCCCATTTTGCAAACTACACCCCTCAGGGAATTCATCTAGGGGTATAGTGTACATTTCAAACCCCCAGGGGTTTCACCAATTGTGGTACAACTGGGCAGTGAAAATGAAAAATTATTTTTTTTACACAAAAATGCAGTTCTGGCTCCAAATTTGTCATTTTCAGAAGGTATGAAGGAGACAAAGCACCCCAAAATCTGTGCCCCAATTTCTCCCGAGTACGGCAATGCCTCACATGTGACCAAAAAATACCAGTTGGGTGCATGGCAGGACTCAGAAGGGAAGGAGTGATTTTTGGATTTTGCAGCTCAGATTCTGGTGGAATTTTGGTGGGTGCTATGTCGCATTAGCAAGACCCCCCAAGCACCAATACAGTGGAACCCCCCCACAAGTCACCCCATTTTGCAAACTACACCCCTCAGGGAATTCATCTAGGGGTATAGTGTACATTTCAAACCCCCAGGGGTTTCACCAATTTTGATACAAGTGGGCAGTGAAAATGAAAAATTACATTTTTTTACACAAAAATGCAGTTCTGGCTCAAAATTTTTCATTTTCAGAAGGTATGAAGGAGAAAAAGCACCCCAAAATCTGTGCCCCAATTTCTCCCGAGTACGGCAATGCCTCACATGTGACCAAAAAATACCAGTTGGGTGCATGGCAGGACTCAGAAGGGAAGGAGTGATTTTTGGATTTTGCAGCACAGATTCTGGTGGAATGAATGGTGGGTGCTATGTTGCACCAATACAGTGGAACCCCCCCACAAGTCACCCCATTTTGCAAAGTACACCCCTCAGGGAATTCATCTAGGGGTATAGTGTACATTTCAAACCCCCAGGGGTTTCACCAATTTTGATACAAGTGGGCAGTGAAAATGAAAAATTACATTTTTTTACACAAAAATGCAGTTCTGGCTCAAAATTTTTCATTTTCAGAAGGTATGAAGGAGAAAAAGCACCCCAAAGTATGTGCCCCAATTTCTCCCGAGTACGGAAATGCCTCACATGTGACCAAAAAATACCAGTTGGGTGCATGGCAGGACTCAGAACGGAAGGAGTGATTTTTGGATTTTGCGGCTCAGATTCTGGTGGAATTTTGGTGGGTGCTATGTCGCATTAGCAAGACCCCCCAAGCACCAATACAGTGGAACCCCCCCACAAGTCACCCCATTTTGAAAACTACACCCCTCAGGGAATTCATCTAGGGGTATAGTGTACATTTCAAACCCCCAGGGGTTTCACCAATTTTGATACAAGTGGGCAGTGAAAATGAAAAATTACATTTTTTACACAAAAATGCAGTTCTGGCTCGAAATTTTTCATTTTCAGAAGGTATGAAGGAGAAAAAGCACCCCAAAATCTGTGCCCCAATTTCTCCCGAGTACGGCAATGCCTCACATGTGACCAAAAAATACCAGTTGGGTGCATGGCAGGACTCAGAACGGAAGGAGTGATTTTTGGATTTTGCAGCTCAGATTCTGGTGGAATTTTGGTGGGTGCTATGTCGCATTAGCAAGACCCCCCAAGCACCAATACAGTGGAACCCCCCCACAAGTCACCCCATTTTGAAAACTACACCCCTCAGGGAATTCATCTAGGGGTATAGTGTACATTTCAAACCCCCAGGGGTTTCACCAATTTTGATACAAGTGGGCAGTGAAAATGAAAAATTACATTTTTTTACACAAAAATGCAGTTCTGGCTCAAAATTTTTCATTTTCAGAAGGTATGAAGGAGAAAAAGCACCCCAAAATCTGTGCCCCAATTTCTCCCGAGTACGGCAATGCCTCACATGTGACCAAAAAATACCAGTTGGGTGCATGGCAGGACTCAGAAGGGAAGGAGTGATTTTTGGATTTTGCAGCTCAGATTCTGGTGGAATTTTGGTGGGTGCTATGTTGCATTAGCAAGACCCCCCAAGCACCAATACAGTGGAACCCCCCCACAAGTCACCCCATTTTGAAAACTACACCCCTCAGGGAATTCATCTAGGGGTATAGTGTACATTTCAAACCCCCAGGGGTTTCACCAATTTTGATACAAGTGGGCAGTGAAAATGAAAAATTACATTTTTTACACAAAAATGCAGTTCTGGCTCGAAATTTTTCATTTTCAGAAGGTATGAAGGAGAAAAAGCACCCCAAAATCTGTGCCCCAATTTCTCCCGAGTACGGCAATGCCTCACATGTGACCAAAAAATACCAGTTGGGTGCATGGCAGGACTCAGAACGGAAGGAGTGATTTTTGGATTTTGCAGCTCAGATTCTGGTGGAATTTTGGTGGGTGCTATGTCGCATTAGCAAGACCCCCCAAGCACCAATACAGTGGAACCCCCCCACAAGTGACCCCATTTTGCAAACTACACCCTTCAGGGAATTCATCTAGGGGTATAGTGTACATTTAAAACCCCCAGGGGTTTCACCAATTTTGATACAAGTGGGCAGTGAAAAAGAAAAATTACATTTTTTACACAAAAATGCAGTTCTGGCTCAAAATTTTTCATTTTCAGAAGGTATGAAGGAGAAAAAGCACCCCAAAATCTGTGCCCCAATTTCTCCCGAGTACGGCAATGCCTCACATGTGACCAAAAAATACCAGTTGGGTGCATGGCAGGACTCAGAAGGGAAGGAGTGATTTTTGGATTTTGCAGCACAGATTCTGGTGGAATGAATGGTGGGTGCTATGTTGCACCAATACAGTGGAACCCCCCCACAAGTCACCCCATTTTGCAAACTACACCCCTCAGGGAATTCATCTAGGGGTATAGTGTACATTTCAAACCCCCAGGGGTTTCACCAATTTTGATACAAGTGGGCAGTGAAAATGAAAAATTACATTTTTTTAAACAAAAATGCAGTTCTGGCTCAAAATTTTTCATTTTCAGAAGGAATGAAGGAGACAAAGCACCCCAAAATCTGTGCCCCAATTTCTCCCGAGTACGGCAATGCCTCATGTGTGACCAAAAAGTGGCAGGACTCAGAAGGGAAGGAGTGATATTTGGATTTTGCAGCACAAATTCTGGTGGAATGATGGTGGGTGCTATGTCGCATTAGCAAGACCCCCAAAGCACCAATACAGTGGAACCCCCCCACAAGTGACCCCATTTTGCAAACTACACCCCTCAGGGAATTCATCTAGGGGTATAGTGTACATTTCAAACCCCCAGGGGTTTCACCAATTTTGATACAAGTGGGCAGTGAACATGAAAAATTACATTTTTTTGCACAAAAATGCAGTTCTGGCTCAAAATTTTTCATTTTCACAAGGAATGAAGGAGTCAAAGCACCCCAAAATCTGTGCCCCAATTTCTCCCGAGTACGGCAATGCCTCACATGTGACCAAAAAATACCAGTTGGGTGCATGGCAGGACTCAGAAGGGAAGGAGTGATTTTTGGATTTTGCGGCTCAGATTCTGGTGGAATGAATGGTGGGTGCTATGTGGCATTAGCAAGACCCCCGAAGCACGGTGAAATTATGAACCTAATATTCCATAGATGTGTGGTATATTTTAAAACACTCATTTATACATAGGCCGGGTTTGTCGGGGCAAGTGTCACACTGGAAAATAGTTTGCTTTCTTATTCCCTTTTTATAGCAAACTTTGCACCTTTTTTGTGTCCTGCCCTTTTTTCCAGTGGAGGGGATTTCATCAGGAAAATGCTGCCCTGGTACAATACGGGGACCAGTACTAGAAGTACTGGGGCCCTCTGCCTGCTGGTTCCCAAATATTAGGCCCTTTATGACTTCCTCTTGAAAGTGCATAAATGTCCCCCTCTGGCCGGTAGAACGGAATAGCACGTAAGCGTTATACAGTGCCATCTGGATGATATACACGGCCACCTTCTTGTACCAGATTTTTGTTTTCCGCAGGGCACTGTACGGCTTCAGTACCTGATCTGAAAGATCCACTCCGCCCATGTACCTATTGTAATCCAGGATACAATTAGGTTTTGAGGTGTGGGTACTGGTACCTCGTACAGGGACGGAGGTGGTACTGTCTCCGTGAATTGTTGTCAGTATAAGGACATCCCTCTTGTCCTTATATTTGACCAACAACATATTTTCGTTGCATATTCCCCTGCTTTCACCCCTTCTCATTACTTGGGCAATGTGCGTTTTTGGGAGGCCTCTTTGGTTCTTGCGCACAGTACCGCAAGCTGCTGTACCTCTTGAACCAAGGGCCTTAAACAGGGGGATGCTGGTGTAAAAGTTATCCACATAGAGGTGATAACCTTTATCCAGGAAGGGGTGCACTAAATCCCAGACAATTTTCCCACTAACACCTACGAGGGAGGGGGGGCATTCTGGCGGTTGAATTCTTGAATCCTTCCCTTCATAAACCCTAAACCTGTGGGTGTACCCTGAGGTGCTTTCACACAGTTTATACATTTTTATGCCATACCTTGCCCTCTTACTGGGAAGGTACTGGCGGAATTTAACCCTTCCTTTAAAATGTATAAGGGACTCGTCGATACAAATAAATTTTTCAGGGATGTACACCTCTTCAAATTTGGCACTGAAATGATCAATGACCGGCCTGACTTTGAATAGCCGGTCAAAGGTGGGATCATCTCTGGGTGGGCACTGTGCATTATCGGTGTAATGTATAAATTTAAGAATTGTCTCAAATCGAGTCCGGGGCATGGCCATACGGTAAAATGGAGTACTGTACAGAACATCTGTACTCCAATATTGCCTAATTTCTGGCTTTTTTACTATGCCCATATGAAACACCAGACCCCAAAACGTCATCATCTCTACTGCATCTACAGGGGTCCACCTAGCAAATGATGACGTGGGGTTTTGAGCAATAAACTGCTGGGCATATAAATTAGTTTGGTCCACCATTAAATTTATAAAATCATCAGAGAAAAATAATTTGAAAAAGTCAATTTCTCTGAGACCTGTGGAATCAAATTGGATTCCTGGCATGGCCAAAAACTCAGGAACCTGGGGCTCAAAATTGTCTGGTGGTGGGGTCCATACTAGATCAATTATTGGGGGGGGAATCTCAGCTGATCTACGGGGGCGTCTTTGAGGGGGTCCCTCATCACCAGAGGAGGAAGAGGAGCTTAAGACGAATCCTTCAAATTCCCCGCTTGCATCACTGCCTGTGTCAGAGTCAGAGGCAAGCATGGCATATGCCTCCTCCACTGAATACATTCTCCTGGATGACTGGGAGGACATTTGGGAGGACATTTGGGAGGACATTTGGGATGCCATTTTTATTTTTGTGTTACTGGTAGTGAAATGTTTCAACACGTGTATAGTGTAGGGGGGGGTACAAACTTTATTTCAATCCGGGGGGTATGTAGTGTGTAGTGTGTATGTGGTGCAGAAAAAAAAAATACTTTATACCAATAAAAAAAAAAAAAAATGAAGGGGTTAAAAATAAAAAATTGAAGGGGTTAAAAAAAAAAAAAAAAGGTCCTGCGCCAAAAATTGAGCACAGATGTTGGTCAGTAACGTCTGTCACTGAACAGCGCTCAAAGGCAACAGGAATCTGATCAAAAAAAAAAAAAAAAATTGATCAACCCTGTGCCGAAAAAGCTGATCAGTGATGTACGTCACTGATCGGCGCACAGTGGCCACAGGACACCCACAAAATCAGTGTGTGTAAAAAAAAAATTAAAAAAAGACCCCACAGCACTCACAAAAAAAAAAAAAGGTGATCAGTGATGCGACACTGATTACCAGTGAGGGACAGCAGGTGCACAACCTTTGGTGCAACTGACAGTGCAACTGGCAGCAACTGACAGGTATATATATAAAAAAAAAACCTCTGCGCCCCCAAAAAGTTGCTGATCAGCACAGATATACTGATCAGCACAAAAGGGGGGGTAGCAGACACAAAATATACACTCTCTATCACTCTCTGTCACTATCTCTCTCTATCTCTCTATCTCTCACTATCTCTCACTATCTATCACTCTAGGACACTGCAGCAGCAGCACTGACAGTTATATGTATAAAAAAAAACTGCACCCCCAAAAAGGGGGGGTAGCAGACACAAAATATACACTCTCTATCACTCTCTGTCACTATCTCTCTCTATCTCTCTATCTCTCACTATCTATCACTATCTATCACTCTATGACACTGCAGCAGCAGCACTGACAGTTATATATATAAAATAAAACCCCTGCACCCCCAAAAAGGGGGGGTAGCAGACACAAATCTCTCTATCTCTCTACCTCTCACTATCTATCACTATCTATCACTATCTATCACTGTATGACACTGCAGCAGCAGCACTGACAGTTATTTATATATAGAAAACCCCTGCACCCCCAAAAAGGGGGGGTAGCAGACACAAAATATAGCTCTCTCTGTCACTATCTCTCTATCTCTCTCTATCTCTCTCTATCTCTCTCTCTATCTCTCTATCTCTCTATCACACTGCAGCAGCAGCAGGAAGTCTCAGGAAGTCAGATCCAGGAAGCGTCCAGCACGCTACAAGCAGTGATAAGGTGATCAGGTAAGGTATTTGCAAGGATCAGGTAAGTATTAGCAAGGATCAGGTCGGTATTCACGGCAGGCAGGCACGGTGACCGTTCTGCACGCTATTCCAGACCGGAATGGCGTCTGCAGCGCAGTCACTGTCAGTTTAAATGTCGCGCCTTGGCTGTGATTGGTCCGTGGGTCCCACGGACCAATCACAGCCTTGGGGGCAGGTGGGGTGAGGGTGGGGTGAGGTGTCATCGTCACCGATGACCCCCTCATGCCCCCTGACGCCCGGCGGTGATTGACACCTGTGTTACCGAGCGTCCGATTCGCTGGTAACACAGGAAAACGCTGTGAATGGCTGTTCACACTGAACAGCCAATCACAGCGATCGCCGACGGGGGGGCGACATCGCAGCCCCCCCTGGGCATGCAGGGACATGTCTGCTGTCAGGGACAGCAGACATCGTCCCTCTGTCACTGCGTCTCGAGACGCAGTGACAGTTTAAACTCATGACGTACATTTATGCCATGTGTCGGGAAGTACCTCCCGGCCATGACGTAAATGTACGTCAAATGTCGGGAAGGGGTTAAAAAGGTGCAGTAGGCATTAAGCAGGTTCTATGGACATTTTTCCAGCAAATGTTCCCCTCACACTCCTCCGTTAAGCCCGCCCCTTTTTTCTGTACTCTCTATATTTCCTGGAGACGGAAACCCTGGCTTCTCATTGGTGGGCGGCGGCCATCTTTGTGTAGTCTGTATGGGGGCAGCCATCTTCTTTTAGCTCCTGCTGCATGCTCAGCAGCATACAGGAGCAGAGCCATCCTCTGCCTACCCTGGCTTCCGCAGCTAGATGGCAAATACCAGATGACAGGTAACCGGGGGGAAAGGAGAGAGGGTGATCGCTCTGCATATTTGCTGTCTGCTCAGACCCAGCGGCGGAGCAGACAGCATAATAAAAAAAACAGAGTGCATTTTTTTTGTGCCCCGTGATCATGGATCCTCTGAGGCTTTGGGCCCAGGTCAGATGTCCCCCTTGACCCCCCCTGTCGCTGGGCCTGCCTGTCCCCCCTGCACCTCTGTCCTCTATACACCACTCCATCACCCTTTCACCTCTCCATTAACCCTCCCTGTAATCTCCTCTGTAACTTTCCATCCCCCTGTACCCCTTTCACCTCTCTATACCTGTATCTACCCTGAACCTCTTTGTTCACATGTATCCTGCACTAGCCAACATTTCTGAAACTTTACTAACCTCAGGCAGACAGGTGGGTGATGGGTTGGACGGCAGGTAGCCGGTGGCCTGGCGATGGGGCGGGTGATAGGGATAGCAGTCAGGCGGAGGCAAGCAGCATACGGGTAAGATGAGGTAAAGTAGATGAAGTCCTGCGCTGGAAGCCGCGGCTGGGTCGCTGTCTCATCATTGCAGCCTGCGCACCAGCCACTCCCGCGCAGGCTGCAGCGTCATTACTCAGCCGTCACAGCCCAGCAGCTGCCACTGGGGAAGCAGTGCTGCATTTTCAAGCGCGGACTTTACCTCCCTCATTCCGATCTGTGGAGGCTGGCAGTGGCCTGGACAGCTAAGTGCAGCATCACAGATCACGTCACCCCCACGGATTGGCGATCAGTTAGCTCTGTCTATGTGGCTGTCGTCCCGTCCCACTGCTTGCTTTCATTAAGAGGGCCCTGGATGGAACATGATGGTGCGGCTCACACACACTGCTCAGACTGGAGGGGGGCGGTCCAGCGGATCAGATGTGCGGCGGTCGTGTCATGAAGTCATTATGCTAATGACATGGCCACCCGGCGCAATGCAGAAAATCGGCCCACAAGGCCATCGGCTCTTCTGGCATTTGCCAGAATTGCCAGATGGCCAGTCCGGCCCTGTCCACGCAGCTCAAACATATTCATTGTTCCAAGGTTTTCAGTTGGCAAGAAATGTTTTTAAACATAGTTAAAATTATATTTCAAAACGTGAAAAAAACATTAAACATTGAAAAATGGTGGCAATAACACCCATCACAATGTTTGTAAAATATACATCACAAACTTACATGGTGAATAGAATAGAATCATGTGTGTTTGCGCGGGTTCCGGAGAAGTGGATGTGGCTACTCAACATGGGAAGTGTCCTTAAGCATAACGTACCAAACCGCAGTATGGGCCACCTCCCTTAAACACATTATGCACCACAACAGGAGGGCCCCTTATTCTATCTAGTACTAATGCCCCTTACACCTTATGCCACACGGAATGAGCCAAAATTCACATTATGAGGGGTATTTAATGCCGCAGCGAGCGGCCGGCGAGGGGGTTAAACAGCGAGGATTGCTGAAAACCAGCGATCCTCGCTGTTTAACCCCCGCACCGGCCGCTCGCTCTATTCAACGTACTGGGGAAATCCTCGCCGTCACAGGACGGCGAGAATTCCCCAAAACAGCGAGACCCGCGGCTGCTGCAGAAAACTCGCAGTTTTTAGCCGCGGGTCTCGCTGCTTCTGGAGCCGCATCCGCCAATTCCCCCTCGCTCAAAAAACGGAGCGAGGGGGAATTGGCGTATGCGGAGGGTGTGTTGAATACTGTCAGGGTGAGTGGGGACAGCGAGCAGGAAGACCTGCTCGCTGTCACCACTCGCAAACAGCATTGAATACCTGCCTATGTCTCACAGCATGAGCCAATATTCACATTGTGGCACATGGAATGATCCAAAATTCACAAAATGCCACACAGAATGAGTTAAAAACTAACATTATGCCACACCCTATGAGACAAAAATTACATTTTGTCAAACAGTATGAGCCAAAGTTCACATTATGCAACACAAAAGGGTAAGAGGGGGTTGGTGCAGAGTGAGAGAAGACACAAGGTGAGAGGGGGGTAGAGAACGTTGAGAGAAGATGCAGGATAAAAGGGGGGTGCTGCAGGGTGGGAAACGACACAGGGTGCAAGGGTGCAGCGTGAGAGAGAGAGGGGGTGGTGCAGTGTGAGACAATTAGGAGGGTGAGAGGGGGTGGTGCAGGGTGAGAGAAGACGCAGGGTGAAGGGGGGTGATGAAGGATGAAAAGAGGGGTGACAAGGATTGAGAGAAGAGATGCAGGGTGCCAGAGGATACAGAGAGGGATGCGGGTGGCTGAGGATAAAAGGGTGGCACAGGACACATGAGGGGAGGGGGAACGCAGGGTGGCAGAGAATACAATTAGGGGGGACGTAAGGTGATGGAAGATGCAGGGTGAGAGGGGGTTGGTGCAGAAAGGCAGAGGGGGTTTGTGCAGGGTGGCAGAGGCCGCGGGGTGAGAGGGGGTTGGTGCAGGGTGAGAGGGGGTTGGTGCAGCATGGTGGAGGACAAAGGGTGAGAGGGGGTGGTGCAGGGTGAGAGGGGGGTGGTGCAGATTGAGGGAGGATGCAGGGTGGCAGGGGGGATGCAGGGTAAGGGAAGACATAGGGTTAGAGGGGGTTGGTGCAGGGTGGCGGAGGAGGTAGGGTGAGAGGATGGAGGTGCATGGTGGCGGAGCACGCATTGAGAGAGTTGGGTAGTGCAGGGTGAGAGGGAGGTGGTGCAGAGTGAGAGAAGACGCAGGGTGAGGAGGGGGTTGGTGCAGGGTGAGGTAGGGCGCAGGGTGAGAGGGAGTTGGTGCAGGGTGATGGAGAGCGCAGGATGAGAGAGAGTTGGTGCGGGGTGAGGGAGGGTGCAGGGTGAGAGGGGGTGGTGTAGTCTAAGGGAGGAGGCAGGGTGAGAGAAGATGCAGAGTGAGAGGGTGTTGGTGCAGGGTGAGGAGGTTGATGCAGGGGGTCGGACGATGCAGGGTGAGAGGGGGTTGGTGCAGGGTGGCGCAGGCTGTGGAGTGAGAGGGGGTCGATGCAGGGGAGCGGAGGACAAAGGGTAGGGAGGATAAAGGGTGAAGGAGGCCGTGGTGTGAGAGGAAGTTGATGCAGGGGGTAGAGGCCGTGGGGTGAGAGGGGGTTGGTGCAGGGTGGCAGGGGAGATGCAGGGACTGGGAGGACACAGATTTCGAAAAGTGTTGGTGCAGGGTGGCGGGGGATGCAGGATGAGAGGGTGGAAGTGCATGGTGGCGGAGGATGCATTGTGAGAGTTGGGTGGTGCAGGGTGAGAGGAGGTGGTGTAGGGTGGGAGAGAGGATGCAGGGTGGCAGGGGGATGCAGGGTGGTGGTGGACTTTGGGTAATAGAGGAGGTCCAGTGTGGGAATTCAACAGTCTGGAGATTGTGCATAAATATTTAAGCCTACCAGATGAGGGTGCCCTGCGTGGTTTCAGCAGCAGCATGACCAGGACCTGGCGGGGCTTTGGCGGCAGCAGTGTAGAGACACAGACGCAACCCATATGGGCGTCTGGCAGCAGCAGTTAAAGAGGCCCAGATGGGCGCCCAGCAGCAGCAGTTGAAGAGACCCTGATGGGCGCCCGGCAGCAGCAGCAGGTGAAGAGACGCGGATGTGCGCCCGACAGCAGCGGTGAAGAGACCCGGATGTGCGCCCGGCAGCTGCAGATGGAGAGACCCGGATGGGTGCCCGGTGGCAGCAAATGAAGAGAAAAGGAGGCAGCAGGTGAGGAGACCTGGACGCATCCCACAATGGGTGACCGCCGGCGGTGTCAGGTTTAGAGACCCTGGCCCACCCCACGTGGGAGCCCAGGGGGTTCAGGCACTGCACACTTTTTATTCAATAAAACCACACTTCCGGGTCAGTGGAAATGAAGTGCCGGTATGCTTCAAACATCAGCACATTTATGTCATAAATGTGCTGATGGTTTAAAGCTCAGGTGTCACAAGATGGTTTATATAGCATAAATGTGCTGATGGTTTGAAGTGAGCTGGCAATAGTTTCACCAGCCCCTGCTATAACAAGGCCGGCTCCATCTGTACTACTACATTAAAACAAAATCATTTAGAAATTAGTGAATATATGGCAAAGTTAGAGCTGCCTTCGTTAAGTAACTTCGAAGCTCTAGCCATGGAGGCTCCATTGAGCATGGAGGAGGTGAGACTGGCAATTAAGGAATTGCCTGGTGGAAAGGCCCCAGGATTAGTCGGAATACCAGCAGAATTATATAAAAATTCCACAGATGTCCTCGCCCCTTCGTTGCTGGAGACCCTAATGTCCTGCTTCGAGTATATTAGGGCAGTACGGATGGTGTAATGGTTACCATTACTGCCCCACAGCTCTGAGGTCATGGGTTCGATTCCCACCATGGCTCTAACTGTGGAGAGTTTGTATATTCTCCCCATACTTGTGTGGGATTCCTCCCACAATCCAAAAATATACTGATAGACTAATTGGCTCCAACCAAAATGAACCCTAGAATGTCTGTGTGCAGGTACATGTGGTAGGGAATATAGATTGTAAGCTCCACTGGGGCAGTGACTAATGTAAATGTTCAAATATTCTCTGTAAAGCGCTGCGGAATATGTGTGCGCTATATAAGAAACTGTTAGTAAATAAATGCCACCCTGAATGATTAATTGTCCTATTGAAACAAGGCAAATACTTTAGTGAGTTAGACTCCTACAGAACTATTTCACTTCTGTCAGTGGAAGCTAAGATATTGGCGAAAATTTTGGCGGCTAGGTTAAACAAACACATTTTTAAAATAATACATCCAGACCAGTCCAGGTTTATGCCCGGAAAGGCTACCTGCCTGAATCTACAAATTATTTGCAAAGAAATAAACTTTATAGTTGTCAGCGTATATTCGCCGCTATGACCGCTAATCGCCGCAAACCTGTGTGTAAACGCTAGAAATATAGCATACACTTATCAGGCACAAAACAGAGTATTATCTACAACACACAAGGATATAATGAAACCCCTATTAGAGAAGGAATGCAACACCAATACTTAGTATCAAATGCTGTGGTCCAAAGCAGCAGCAGAGCTTTAGAGAAAAACAATATATATAGTCTTACAGTCAAGTATAAAGAAATAGCCACAATCAATATAAATACGTGATATGTAGCGCTCCCAGGGCTGGGCCTCAGTCAATCTTAGCCAGATGACCTCCTGAGGAAGGTGATTGACATAGACCTGGAGCACTGCTCTTTTTTTTTTTTTTTTTAATTGCGTTTTTATTTAATTTTCAATATAAAACATTACAAAACACACAGTTACATTTCGGTACCAACATAGTACTCACATTGCACAGTTCATTACTTAAAAAACAGTACCTCATGTAAAAAAACACAAAACAGACATAAACACGTTCACAGCACAACTCCCAAAAAAAATTCCCATCTGAAGGACCACTCAGCTTTATCCATAACAGTGACCCCTGGCCCACTGCACACAGCCCCCTTTCCATCCCCTCGTCCATTCTCCTCTCCAAAAAGCCCCTACCAGACCCCCCAGGCCTATTTATTAGGCTTCTCCACTTATTCATAGACCATACTCCACAGTTAACTTTAAAAAAAAACCTACTACCTATAGTCCCGGCCCTATACCTTGGGTAATATACCATATTTGACCCAAAAAGTCCCTCAGTCCAGAGAGTATATATCCTAGATATCAAATTATATCTATCCACACACAAACACCAAAAAAAAAAAAAAAAAAAGAGGGAGAAGAGACACCCATTTTGTTAAGCTATCTATTGATTTGTACTCCAAAATTACTAAGTGTAACATAAAGTGTCAAGGACATCTCCGTGTACATATACTACCTACATCTATTTTCACTAGAGTCTCCTCTAGCACTTAAATGTGGACCTATTTCAGCTCACGTGCCCACTATAAAAATAGTGGGCACTGCTCTTTTATACAATAGTTCAAAAGGTAAAACAATAAGGAATGTATGCTCTTCTTTCATTGGTCCGGGGGTGGGACATATCCAGTACACTGGGGATTATTGGACGGCTTGAATGGTGGGCGATGCCTGAGTCTTGAGATGTGATTACAGTTTACTTCTGGGTTCCCCGCCCATAAGATTAGTCACACCCACCACATTAACATACAGTAATATACATGAATCTAATATTGTTAATAACTTGTCGATGCAATATGTGGCAATATTCTCACAACCACCAGATTACTGCTTATAAGTTAATGAACATTTTGATCCCAAGAATGATGCTCTAATGTGGTCCCATTCCCTCCCAGCATGTCCAGCTGGATAACTTGGTCACCATGTATTAAAAGGGTATGAGACTTGCTGACCAGATGGCTGAAGACTATATGTAGGAGGAAATATATTTTATACATTTGAAATATCACTATTAATACATATTCTCAATGTTTTATATCAAATTCTTATTTGTATGTCAGCTGTCCAAGAAACTGTGCCCATTATAGGCCAATATCTTTACTGAACACTGACTTAAAATTCTACTTAAAATTATACTCTAAAACATTGGCATCCCTCTTAAACTCTATTTTATCATCTTTAGTAGATAAAGATCAGGTAGGTTTTATTACTGGTCATCAGGCCTGTGATAATACTAGAAAGGTTATTAACTTGATACACATTATTAATTCCAGCAAAATCCCTGCAATAATGCTTTCCCTAGATGCCGAGAAGGCATTTGACAGGATTAGTTGGCCCTTTATGATAGAAACTCTGCGTCATGTATATCCTGATTTGGTAGAATAGTCGCTCTTAAAATGAACATTATACCACGCCTTCTCTACTTATTTCAAACGCTGACTTTTAATGTTCCAATCCAGATTCTTTCCCAGTTTCATAAATGGTTTATAAAATTTGTCTGGAAGGGGAAAAATCCCAGAATTAATTTTTTGACTTTACGTAAGGAGACTTCATGTGGTGGCCGTGGGTTTCCTGATATTAAACTATATTATATGGCTACACATGTCAGTCAGGTGGTGGTCTGGTTTGTGTCTTATGTTGATCCAGGATGGGTAGACCTTGAGGTTACTTCCATTGGAACTGTATCGCTCCCTCTCGTATTAATGCTTCTTTCGAGAAGTCGACCTCCTAAGGTCTCCTCCCACCCTGTAATTAGTTTCACCTGTTCTATATGGAATCAGAGGATTAGAAATTATAAGTTTCGGGGGGCGTGGCCTGGGCGCGTACGGGACATGGCGCGCATCTCGGTGCTCCTGCTACCTGCATCAATATAACCCCTTCCCGGAGGCTTGCCATCATCTCTGGAGGCTCCCACCGGCTCCCCCGTGTCCCTCAGAGTGTGCGGTGAGGTCCCTGAGCCCCGCGCTTTGCCCAGCGGCGATCCGGAGATCGCGGCCTACTTGGCAGCTGAAGCCGGGCCTAAATTTATCGCCACGGCCGCCGCGCGGGCTCCGTTGCCGCTCGGCGGCTACAGAACAGCAGGAAAGCGGCCTCAAGCCCTCCCACCTCCTCCCTGGCGCAGTGTCCACCTACCCAGCCTGGTGGAGACCCCTGGCCTGTACCCCAACTCCGGAAAAAGTACCATAAAGGCTGCAGCACCCAACAAGGTATTTCTTCTTTGCCTGTACATGTAGCCCTCCCAGGGCATCTATTCTACACTGAGGGGCTCCAGAGTATCATATTGCTGCATCTCACTTGGCTCTTACCTGGGTCTGGTGTGGTGCTGGCTTCACTATCCAGGCAGTGTTCCCCATCTCCACTGAACATTTTCCTTTCTTGCTTCCTCTATACAACAAACTTCCATTGTGCCTGCATTATTACTATATCTATACCACTGCCTTAGTAATTCCTTGAGAAGGTGCGCCATCTAGAGGTGTTGGACATTACTGCGACTTTCAACAGCCTCTATGACTCTATAGAAGGTATGTCCTAGGCAGACGACTTTATACCTGGATATGTCTTTTGTTTGATGTGAGACCTGTCACTTCTACGCTAACCGCCTTGATTTACTGGATCCTGATCTTTTCCCATATGAACTGAAGGAGTGCTGTTGATCTAAAAAATGCCTAACAAGCACTGCAAGACGCCCAAACCGGTGTCACAAGTGGACTTCTTTAAGTCTCCCTCTCTGAGCTCAAAGAAAACGAGTGAGTCAGACTCAAACTCGCCTAAAATGCGATCCTCCTCCCCGTCACAGCCCCCCTTACGACGAATGGACACCTCTCTTTCAGAAGCTAATACCTTAGATGACAACCAGGCCCTCACAGTAGGCACTATGAAGCTTATTTTGTCTCAATTTAAGAAAGATGTGTCAGAGGAATTTAAGAGCACACTACAAGAATGCCAGAAATCGATAGATGACTTGGGGGACCATACGGACCACATGGAATCGAAAATTTGTGAATTTGCTGCTTCGCATAATGACCTGATCTCCTCTCATGAAGCATTACAAGCCGAAGTTGCTGTCCTGCGGGATAAACTCTCTGACCTTGAGGACAGGTCACGTCGTAATAATATTAAATTACGTGGGGTTCCAGAAACAATCTCCAATAGTAGCTTGAACAACTATGCTACAGATATCTTCCGGAAACTCCTCCCAAACAGCTCATCCTCAGATCTACTGATAGATCGGATCCATAGACTTCCCAAAAACAAGGGTGCCCCAGCAGATGCTCCACGTGACGTTCTCATGAGAATCCACTTTTTCCATATAAAGGAAGCAATTCTAAAGGCAGCCAGACCATCGGAGGATTCAGCTAAAGTTCTTGGCTCTCTACAAATTTTTTGGGATCTATCCCAAGCTACGCTGGCCAAAAGACGGTCCTTATATCCTATCACTGCTGCCCTTAGAAAAGAACACATCCTCTACAGATGGGGCTTTCCAACTAAACTGCTGATAAACAGAGGCGGCTCCACAGTAGCTATTTCAACCATCGAAGAAGGAAAGCACTTTATCTCAAGCTTGAGCTCTGCTAGATCCTCTCCAGGCCACCCATCTGGGAGTGGACTTCAGCTGGACTGGTCTGCTCCGGGCCTGGATCACTAGATGTGGTATCATTTGAAATGCTTTTTCTCTGCAAATGTCTGTATAAGCTTATAGTCGCTAGATATAGAGCTTGCATCTATCTGGCACCAGCCAGGTTTAGTATTTTCTTAGCATAGTCATGTTAAAAAAAAAAAAAATGTCTTCATTAGGGGCATGTTATTGCCGCCAGACAATTGGTTTGTAGTCATTACGCAGTATTAAGTGTTGTTATCTGTGCGGCCCAGAGACTCTCTTTTCATCAGTTTTTCTTAATGTTGAAAGTGCCTTCATTGAAGTTAGGTTATTGTGTGCCAATTCTTTTGCTCTTATCTTTTATTTATTTTTTATAGGTGTAGTGGTTCCCCTCCTACTCATCCACTACCCCCCCCCCCCCCCCCAAATTTACTCTGAGTTGCCATGGTTTGGCATCCTATCATCCCCCCTCCAGGTGGTCGATACCTCTCCCAACCCCCCTCCCTTATTTCTCCTCCACTTCGCTTATTCATCGCACTTACCATATACCAGCCGGTGTCATCTTTTTGTCTGACTATGTCTTTTCATGTGATGCTCCCATTCTACGATTATGGTTAACCTTGTTTCTATTAACGCAAAGGGCCTCAATTCTCCTAATAAGAGGAGGCTAGCACTAGACTACTTCCATAAACACAAGGCAAATATTGTAGCTATACAAGAAACTCATTTTATGGCCTCTGCGCCTCCTTTATTTTATGATAGACGCTTCCCTTACTGTTTTACAGCTAATGGCCCGGCTAAAAGAGCTGGGGTCTCAATTTTGATCTCCCAAGATTGTCCATTTTCCCTCACATCTCAATTCTCGGACCCTGAAGGCAGATTTTTTATTTTAACAGGCCTCTTGGAGAATAGGGAAGTAACTATTGTTTCTAGATATGCCCCCAATGTTAAGCAATTTGCTTTTTGCAGAAAACTTTTCACCAAGATCCAGCAATTAGCTAAAGGGGCCTTGCTATTGCTAGGTGACTTTAATTTAGTTCCTGATCCATCAATAGATAGCTCTCGAACACGCTTCACACCCCGTAGTCATTCCCTCCCTTCCTCTAAGAGTCTCAAGCAGCTCCTCACAGAATACAACCTGTTTGATTTGTGGCGGGTTAAAAATCCAACAGAGAGGGATTACACTTTTTTTTCTCACTGCCACGGCACTTATTCGAGAATAGACCTCGCCCTCTCAGATAAATGGTCTATCAACTCTCTCCGTCAGGTCAAAATACTCCCCAGATCGTGGTCGGACCACTCTCCGTTGCTTCTGAAGTGGGATACAGCCAACAGAAAAACCGCCTCAGGTCCCTGGAGACTAGGATCTCAGAGTCTCACCCAGCCGCAGTCCCGTAAAATAATTCAAGAGTCTGTAGAACATTATATTTCGGAAAACTCTCCCGGGGACACCTCTACATTTACTCACTGGTGCGCCCTTAAGGCGGTGGTACGAGGTTCCGCGATTCAGATAGCGGCCAAACTTAAAAGAGACTACAGAAAATCCCTTGAACAAGAGGAGGCTTCCCTTGCCTCTTTGGAAGCTGCCCATAAGGCCGGCCCGTCATACAAATCCCTCTTTAAACGGCTAAATGAAACTAGAGACAGGGTTAACGGTTTCTATCTAGCCAACGTACATCGCAATATAGCTAGGCTGAATCAAAGGTACTACCTTCTTGGGAACAGAGAGGGTAGAATGTTGGCTAGAAAGCTGAGTGGCAAGAGAGTCAAAGAAAAGATACATATGGTCCATTCAGAACATGGAGCGAGGGTGTATGATCCGAACGAGATTGCTAATGTCTTCTCTACTTATTACTCTAAACTGTATAATCTGCGGGAGGATCCCTCTATCCCCCAGCCTAATGCTGAGGGGATGAGGAACTTCTTTGACAAAATTGCCCTCCCTACATTGTCCCCAGCGGATTGTATGTCCCTTAACGCCCCTTGGACTCTGGAAGAGGTCCAATGCGCTATTGACTTTTTTCCTAATGACAAAACCCCTGGTCCGGATGGCTTACCATCTAATTTTTATAAGACATTTAAATCCCAGCTATCTCCTATACTTGTTCAAGTCTTTAATGAAGCTTCTGAAACCAAACATTTCCCCTCGGAAATGCTTGAATCCCGTATCGTCACCATTGCTAAACCTGGTAAGCCTCCTACGGTGGTCCAAAATTATAGACCCACTGCGCTCCTCAATTCGGACCTGAAGCTTTATGCTAAACTCGTTGCAAACCGAATAAGCCCTCTTCTCCATTCCCTCATTAAAAATGACCAAGTGGGTTTTGTCTTAAATAGGCAGGCCCCAGATAACACGCGTAGGGTAATAGACGTTATGGAACATTGCTCAGCAGAGAAGATCCCCTCTTAGTCCTTTCATTGGATGCCAAGAAGGCCTTTGATAGGCTCCACTGGGGCTTCATGCAATCAGCCTTGGAGAGGTTTGGCTTTCAAGGATGAATATTAGATTCTATTTTGGCCCTCTATTCCAATTCCTCCGCTAAAGTATTTACTAACGGCTGTACCTCCTTAAGCTTCCAAATTACTAATGGCACCCGTCAGGGGTGTCCATTATCCCCCTTAATATTTGCACTTGCAATCGAGCCTTTAGCTGAACGCATTAGATGCGATGAGTCTGTTTTGGGCCCGGTAATTGGCAATCTTTCCCATAAGATCAGTCTGTTTGCCGACGATGTCCTACTATGTATCCTAGACCCCACAAACTCCCTTCCTGCACACCATAGGCTACTGCAAGAATGTTCCGAAGTGTCGTACTAGAAACTCAATACTAGCAAGACAGAAGCACTCCCGTTAGGCCTCCCATCAGACTTAGTTATTAAACTGAGAGAAATATATAATTACTCCTGGCAGACTTGTTCTTTGAAATATTTAGGAATTCTATTAGCTCCTGGGAAACATATCATTGATTGTAATTATAACCCCATGGTGAGAGTATTTTCTGACTTGACTAGAGACTGGATGATGCATGACGTCTCCTGGCTGAGGAGGATTGCTGCTGCCAAAATGGTTCTCCTACCAAAATTAATGTATTTATTTAGATCTATTCCAAGACTCCCCCCTAGATCCACTCTCCTAAAATTCAACCAGCTTGTATCTAAATACATTTGGAAAGGAGCTAGACCGAAGATAGCTAAAAAAAAAACACTAATAAAGCCCAAAACCAGCGGGGGTGTAGCTTTCCCTGATCTAGATCGTTATCTCGCTTCCTGTATTCTAAATCAAATTAGGGACTGGATGTCACCTACCACCCAGAAACCCTGGGTAGTCCTAGAAAGTTCCTATTCCAGCCCTGTCCCCCTTGTAGATCTTGCGTCAATATGCAGCTAAGTGTAAATCCATCAGTGTATCTTTAGAGGTTTGGCATAAATTGGATAGAATTCAGTGATAGAGATACCCTCCCAGCCCCCTCTTTGTCACTTAAATGCCCTTAAATTTCTAATTCCTATACCACAGTTAGAAAGATGGATTAACCAGGGCTTAACATCGGTGTGTGATCTCCATATAGGTGGACATCTCAAATCATTCACTGATCTACAAGATAATTTTAATATTCCAAAATGGGATTTTTTTATTTATTTACAAATTAGAAGCTGGCTCCAAGCACATCTACCGGCATCTACTCATTCTCCCTTTTTTTCCACCCTATCTTAAAAAGTTAACGAGCGCCCCCTCTCACAAGGGTGGAATCAATAAAAAAAGGTATTCCCAGCTCCTCTCAGCCTCAGATGGGCATAAAACAATTTCTCAATCACAGTGGGAAAGAGACCTAAGCGTGTCCCTCTCTGAGGATGATTGGGATGGTATCTTCAAGTCATGTTTTAGGATATTGCGGTGTTTACACCATTCTGAAATGTTCTTTAAACTTTTACATAGAGCCTACTATACCCCTGTGAGGCTGCATAAGATTTGGCCATCCACATCAAACATCTGCTGGAGAAGGTGTGGGTTAATTGGAAACCTCATCCATATTTTTTGGGAGTGCCCGATGCTGCAACCTCTTTGGGTCAAGGTGTTCCACCTGATAGGTTCTATGTTTAACCACCCCATTGCCCCTGACCCAGCCCTAGCACTGCTCCACATTTTTCCATCCTCTTTTCCTGCTGCCGACAGATATGTAGTTGGGCATGTATTGATTGCTACCGAAGCCTTGATTGCTAAAGGGTGGAAAACAGATGTAATTCCGACCATAGACTCCATCCGCAAAAAAGTCCACAAACATTATACTTTTGAAATTACCGGCGCAAAATACTCCAATGCGCCTAACTCAATATTGACGAAATGGTATGGTTGGTCTCTCTACTGTGATAAGGCGGGAGTTTCAAATTTGCTTAGTGGCCCTATCGATCTTTCAATTCTAGTCTCAGATACCTACAGCTTTTGAACTAACTTAGTGTTATTCCACTTACTATTAGAGTCAGACTGTACCCCTAATAATTAATATACTGGTATATTTTTATTTTTGTGTATTTATCAGAGTTATTTATCTGTGATAATTTGACTGTTATTCCACAAACTTGTATAAATGTTCCCTTCCCTCCCTTTTTCCTTTCTGTACCCCTTCGCCCATGCCAAAAGACGAAAATTCTTGCAATAAAAATCTAATGTTCAAAAAAAAAAAAAAGAAGAAATTATAAGTTTCTGTCTACTCCTTCTCTCCTTCTTTTGTGCTGTGGCGGTCTACCTCTATTGCAGCAAAGTGGATTTCCAAAGGAATAATATTTGCCGCAGATGTCCTCCAAGGGGGAATATGTATGAGTCTAGGTGATCTGCCAATGTACGCAGCGTCCGGGTCTTCGCATGCAGTGCTGGTAAGCAACCTCACAAAGGCCACTTTGATACATGTGGCTATAATATTTTCGACTTCCACAGTCAACCCTTTGATAGTGTAATAAACTATCACTAAAACAATAATCATAACTAATATTAATCATCAACAAAAAATTTCTAACAACATCAGTAGCGCACCCTCAGTAGCGCACGCAGGGGGGGTTTCTGAGTACCCGGAAACCCCCCCAGGAGTCTAAGAGCCCAAGGCTGAAAGCTGAGGGTCCCCTCTTTCCATGGGTATAAGAATTTTTTAAATCGGCCCTTGGAAACCGGAGATATCTGACTTCAAATCAGTGGTCCCCATCCAAGCCTGTTAATTGCTCTTCCCAGTCAGATATTTTAGGTTCTGTCTGACTTAGAGTTTTTCTGAGGGTATATTCCAAAAGCTGGGACTCTTCCCCTTTTATAGACACTAGCAGCTTGTCTCTACTGTTCCCAGAACCAGAGATATCAGCCTTCCAGCAGCTGGTTACTGCTCCAGCTCCAGACACCTGGTATGTAGTTTTATATTCTCGTTGGCGGATTGCTCTGCCTCCTGAACTCTGATCCCCCAGTCCCCAATATAATTTGGTAGGTGGGATTCTCTAGTTTTTAATTCCATTAAAATCTAAGAAATCTGTTTCTGCAAACTGGAGATATCTGCAGTCAAGCAAGCTGTCCTCCCACCAGAAAATTATGAATAATAAGCCCACTCCACTATACACCCCTCCTCTGCATATTAAACATCCTCTACCACCCTGAAAGTTATGTATCAGGGCCCCTTCATTCAGCCCAATGCCCCCTTCTCCCACCCCATCTCCCACCACCTGTGCAGTAAAGGGGTAATTAGTGGAAATTACTGATCCAGGCCCTACATGCTGAGCGGTTGATATAATACCCCCTACCACCCGCGGGACATCACAGCTTCCCCCACCCCTACCGCTGGAGGATCGGTAGGGGCCCCAATACATTGCTATGCCCAGGGGTCTACACTGCTGTTATGTATGTATATATATGTGTGTGTGTGTGTGTATTATTATTACTATTATTTATATACATTTGGTCTATCTATAATACTTTAACTGACCCGGCACATACTGGGTCACCTAAGTGTCCATCTCTGTGCTTTGCTCCGTCCCTCTGGAATCCCCCTTCTGAAAATCCTGCGTTTGCCACTGACCCTTTATATGCATTTCGCTGGTCCAAGTAGTTGGAAGTGGGATTATGTCTAACCTATAAAAGATGTGGGAAAAGGATTGTATTTTTTATGTCAGTTCAGGATGATAAAAAATTTATACCTGTGTCATGGTGCACGGATGTTGGGTCCGAGCTGAGGCTTCTGGGGAAATGGGAGGAAACATGAACTTTGATCATGAAATTCATTTGCATCTTATCACAGTGGGATCATATATTAGATCTGCTGCATTCACAATGCTCAAGCTCCATGACTACCAGATCTCTTACTTATACCAGCTTTGATCAAAGTGATAGACTGCTTCTGTGGTTCTAGTAAGCCATCATTCTCATCAGAACCCATTTCAGATCTATGCTCGACTTCTCGGGGCCCCTCACAAAAACAAAGTGTCTGTGTCAAAAATAGAGCTGTAATCAAAATCCTGGGAAGGGATAACTCAGTCTTTTGCTTCATTTCCATCTCTGAAAAAGGGTGTATGCAAAATGAAGATGTTTTGGGCAACAGTACTTGATCTTTCTGTCTGCCACGCTCAGGTATAATCCGACAGTTACCAAGTGAAATCGGATCTTGGTTGGACATGTGTGCCTTACACTTAATAGCAGTAACTCTATCAGGTTTCTGTATAGCCATTAATTGAGGTGAAGATGGATAGAAAAGAAAGCAGAGCAGAGGTCAATTACAGTATAGGTGGAAGTAGACAGGATTTGCATAAGAATGGCAGCTGGATTGGGCACTATGGGGTATTGACTCTTGTATTTATGCCCCCTAAGTAACACAGTTTTCAATACCATATAAATATGTCTGTTCTGCAAACCTATATGCCCCATACACTGGGCCGATTAGGTCTGATTTCGACGAATCGGGCCGTAAAATAGACCCAAATCGTATGTATGTGACATTCGCGGCTCTCCGGGAGATATTAGATGAAATAAGTCGCATGTGCCAAATCGTAAGTGAGCCTCTCAGGGAGCTGCCGGGGGGTTCTTTAGAGCAAACCGGTCCGACTTGTCCTTAGGAGAAACCGGCCCAGTTTAGGAGATATCCGTGCTATCTACTACAGTATGTAGCCTTTATAAAAAATTTCACTAACAGTCTGGGCTCCACCTCATTGGCTCTCTTGTAATATAGCCTGCGACTGCACCAACTGGTAGAATTGGAAAATTCTGTTGGTTTGACTTTTAAACTGTTACAGCTTTACATTTTTGAATCATGGAAATCTTTGGAATCATGAAACAGTAACAACCATTGGGTCTAATTGAGAAGTGGCGGCAGGGTCAGTTTTGGACCAAGTGGCCAATGTTTTAAGTCAGCACATGTGTCCAAATGTCACTGTGCATGAATGATACTGCCGGAGCATGCAAAACAAATGTCACACAGAGAGATGCAATTTTGTTGGGGTTCTCCAAGGTAACAGGGGTGTGGCTAGTCAGACATGGGTGTCCAAAGATGCAGTTGCAAGTGGAAATTAAGCAGGGGGGTAGTTAGAGTGGTTCCAAGTAGCACAAGCTCCAGGCGTCAAAAACATCAGAGGAAGACGTGCAAGGACTGTTAACGACAGATCGAGATGAGCAGTTCGGTTTCCATTTCCTGTGTGATGTAATGGGTATAAGGAGTACTACTGTGGAGTAATATGAATACAGGGTTCTATATTTGTCTATGGAGCAATCATTTGAGGCATAACATGTATAAGGAGCTCTAATGTGGCATACTGTGTATAAGGTGTACAACTCTGGTGAAACATGAATACAGGGTACTGTTGTGTTATGGGTATAAGGAACACTACTGTGGCATAATGTGTATAAGGAGTACTACTGTTGTGTAACATGAATAAGGAGCTCTACTGTATATTATAATATGTAAAAGGTGCACTACCGTGATGCGTAACATGTACTGTATAAGGGGTTTTACTGTGTCGCATAACATGTATAAGCATTACTACTACCATGTGGCATCACTGTGTGCTGTAATGTGCACAAGGACATGTATTATGACATGATGGTGGTACTCTTGTCTTTATGTGCTGCTTTTTTATTTTAAGAATAATTACACATTGTATTGGAAACATTTTAAAATATACATTGCTATGTATGCCATAATGCTAACATTTATGGTACAGATATAGATATAGATACAGATATAGACATGCTCATTTATTATTTACAGTTTCTTCTATAGCGCAGCAGATTCCGTTGCACTTTACAATAGTAGACAGTGATAAAACAAACTGGAGAGCCCTGCTGCAAGCTTACAATCTCATCATTGCTGCACCATGGCTGCTCATGCATGTTTGGCGTGCTGATGTTGCATCGGCAACATGTATACATGGGGGGAGGGGGCGCAGTGACATGTGCATTGGCTCCACGCTACGTTTCTGACTGGCGAACATATTCCAATGGACATTCTGAGTAAACATAGGGCTAGGCCATGGAGTAAATGATATGTGAGCGATGGTGTAATTTATTGAACAAAGCAGTGTATTAGCACTGCAGCTGGTAGCCAGTCCTTGTGTGAAATTCCTACGGTTGCGGGATTAGCAGAAAAGAAGCACACAAGATGCATTGGAGAGAAGTTTACCTGTAAATCATGGCCCTTATCTCCAACAAAAGATTCCTGAACTGCAAAGTGCTGTGGCTTGTGCAAAGGCTTTGTGCTATGGGAATAGTCTTGCCTCTGTTATCATTGTTATTCAAGCGAGCAGTTTGCTTTCAAGTGGAAATACCTATTTTCTAACTGTTGCAAATATCAACTATGTTAAACTAAGGCTTTAGTCTATTGTGGACAGAGCTGTTACAGATGGGTGATTTCAGAAGCTATTTACTGGATAATAGTCAATTGTAGCTTCATTTTATCATTTTAATTAGTATTTTCCCTATAGCTTTTTCAAGTTGGTGCTGCATTGTGCTGCTGTTTTCACAGAACTGAGCCTGTAAGCACTTCAGTAATCTCGGTATTAAAAAGTAGAGAGGACAATTCCTTTATCATATTAGACAGATTCGGGTATGAAAATTATATTATAAACATCTCAGAGCCATTGTTCGAGGATTGCAATATTAATGTGAAATGTACTGTCTGTGCACTTTGATTTACTTGTCAAGTTTTGACAGGATTTTTTTTTTTTTACTACAGTACAAATAATATTACCAACAGATTAATAAATAAAAGGAACCAGTATCAAGAACAATTCAAGTAATTGTATCTGGAATATATCATGTTGCAAGACAAGAGACAAATACATTTATTTTTTGATGCATGCTGGGTAAATATTGGCTGATTTTTCCCCACAAATACTGTATAGGGGTTACATAACTAAGAATCAGAAGCAGGGCCGGCGCTAGGGTGATTGGCGCCCTCCTGCAAACTATAAATTGTATGTCCTCCCACAAATACACTACATCGGTTTCCAACCTACACCTCCTCCCCACACACACACACACTACACTATCACCACTACTCTGTACCCCCTTCTCCACAAACTACATCAGTGCAACCCAGCAGCTAGGGTGGCCAATCCCGGGATCGGGATCGGCGGGATCCCGGGATTTGGCCCCCAAAACGCCGGGAATTCAATCATGTACAGTCTAATGCCGGGCAGCATCTGAGCACCCTCTCAGACGCTGCCTGGCTTCTCCCATACCCAGCAGTGCAGCACTGCGCAGCATGATGAGGTCAGATGTCACGCTGCGCAGGCCACACAGCCTCCCACACACCCAGCAACCTGGCTCCTCACCGTATCAGCACAGCACACCTACCCGCCCAGCAACCCGACCCCCGGACATACCTGCACGCCCATCCAGCAACCCAGCCCTTGGACATACCTGCACATCCACAAGGCACCTGGCACCGGACATACCTGCACGCCCACCCGGCTCCCAGCCACCCCGGCTCCCGGCCCCTGGACACATCTGCACGCTCGCCCACCCGCCCAGCACCCGCAAATGTAAGAACTGGAAATATGCGGGATGGCCGGGCCGTTTTTTCAAATTAGGGAAGCCAATCCCGGGATCCCGGGAATCCCGGGATTGAGCATTTTTCAATCCCGAATCCTGGGATTGAACAAATGCCCTGGGATTGGCTTCCCTACCTGCAGCCCACTCTCCACACATACTACACAACTGCCAATACCTTTACACCCCACAGTAGCACACACTACAGCCTCCCCACACACATTGCCGCTACTCCCTTTACACACTACACTACGGCTATTACCCTGCACCCCACTCCCCATACACACTACGCTACCACCAGTTCCCTGCACCCCACTCCCTGCATATACTACACTACCGCCATTACCCTGCCCCCTCAGACTATATTGCCACTACCCTGCACCACCTCCCGGCACACACTAGCTTTGCTACTCTGCACCCCTTCCACACACATACACACACACTACGGTACCTACTCTGCCTATAAGCCCCCAACCATACCCTACAACCCCCTTCCAGCACACACTACACCACTGCAACCCTGCACCAACCCTCCCGCAAACTGCACCGCTTTTACCCCGCACCCCCCTTCCCGCACACTACATCAGTGCTACCGTCCACCTCCTACCCACACACTTAAACGCTGCCACACCCCCTTTCCTTCACACTACACCACTGCTACCCCACACTCACATTCCTGCACACTTCTACCCTGCTACACTACACCGTTCCTGCACACTACACCAGTGCTACTCCACACCCCTTCCCAGAGCCAGATTACGGGTGGGGAGGCTCAGGGGGTCAGTACCCCTGGGCACCCCTCTAGCTAGGGGCCCCCTATGGTCGGCATGTATTTAAAAATATATGTATATATTTTTTTTTTTTAGCTAAAGGTTTTGTGCATGGGAGTGGGGTAGTGCTGCAACTTCACCTATCTGCCAATGTGACAATGATTAATGGTGCTGAGCAGCGGGAGCCAAGGCACACTGACTGCATAAGTGTGCAGTGCATTACTGGAAGTTGACTAGGTGCCATGAGACTTTGCACAAGAGGCTGAGAGACTTGTGCTGTGCTCTCATTGGTGGAGCTCATCACATGCTTCTCAGGCCCATGGAGGACAGCAGCAACAGCAACCTCATCATGGGAGGGTTTTTAATCAGAGGCAGCGCTGAGCCTATGAGGTCTCCTACAGTCATACAGAGTAAGGTACAGAGGGAGAAGCACAGGCTTTTCATGTGGTATGCATGTACACATGAATGTGTGTGTGTGTGTATATATATATATATATATATATTTATTTATTTATTTATTTACAGTTTCTTATATAGCGCAGCAGATTCCATTGTGCTTTACAATGGTAGACAGTGATAAAACAAACTGGGTAACAACAGACAGACCTGAAGGTAGGAGAGCCCTGCTACAAGCTTACAATCTACATATATATATATATATATATATATATATATATATACATATATATATGTATAATATTAATCCCCCCCCCCCCCCCGCAGCACCAGAAACCTTTGGTGGGTGGGGCGCAATATTTGAAGTTATGCCACTGCATACACTACACCACTGCTTCCCTGCATCCCCATTACCTCACACTAGACCATTTCTACCCTGCACCGCCCTTCCTGCACACTGCTACCCTGCTACCGCCCTTTCCAGCACACAACACCGCTGCTATCCTGCACTTTAATTTAAAAAAACTGTGTGGGGTCTCCTCCACGAGCATAACCAGCCCCAGGCTCTTGGCCTGGTCCTGGTTCCCAAAATACAGTGGACAAAAGGAGTAGGGGTCCCCCGTATTTTGGAAATTGGGCTCAAACAGCCAGCAGTGTCATGCCACAGCCGGGGACAGTTTTTACACTAGGTGCCCCGGCCAAAGCATTAGCACTGTGACTGGTCAGCCCGGGCCAGATCCCTGGGGGAGTGGGGACCCCCCTATAAAACGGCCCCCCTCTCTAGGGGACCCCGGGCCCTGGCTGAAGCCCAGGGCTGTCCCTGTCAACTCTGGGCTGTGGGTAGTGGGCTGATGGTGTAAAAAGTGTTAAAATAAAAGTACTAAAATAGATATTTGGTTCTGTAGTAGAACTACAGAGCTCAGCAAGCCTCCCCCACATGCTGCGACTTGGAGAACCACAAAGATGCCCATGTTATGACTTTAACAGGGGCTTCTATGGTGGGAACCGGCAACTCAGGCTGACCACAAGTGCCCTCAATGGTTCTGATCTGACAGATCCATACATATCTTTTATGTATATTATTATTATTATTATTATTATTATTATTATTATATCTGCCTTATGTACTATTAAGTGCCACTTGGATTGCATTGTTTTTAGTTTATTTTTGGAGGTTGGCATACCTTTATTCAGTGGCTGCTGGTATACATATCAATATCTGGAACACCACCAGCTCTAGCGCCTTAAACAGAATTGTGTTTTTTCAGCCAAATACTCTTGGAAAATTAGGTCTATTTTACAGTCATATTTGCTGCTGAATTCAGCAATATGAATGATTGTAAATGATATGATCAGATAGAACTATGTGGCCTTATACTGACGAGTTCTATAGATGGTGTATTCTTATGTACAGCTGAATTTGGCTGAAGTTGCCGTTCATTAAAAAGGCAATTCAGCCAAATTCGGCTGATTGTGAATTAGCCGTGCATTTGTTCCTATTAGATTTTAGTAAATTTCTCCATTATGTCATCATTCTTCTTCTTATTCTTCTTCTTCTTATTAATAACTTTTTTTCATTTAATGAACCTACTAGTGTTTTTTGGCAGTGCTGGAAGGCCAGAGCACCTGAGGGATGCCCATGCAAGGAAAGAACATGTAAACTCCATACAATTGTGCAAGATGTGCTTTTCCGGGTGTAAGTAATACATTCAACAGCTAGACAAAGTGTAAATACAAACTAAAAGTACATAGCACTACTATACCTGTATAATATATGTACTCCTGTTTCCCCAAAAAAAAGACAGAATAAACCGTCTTGCAAAAAAAATTAGTCTGTGTGAAAACGTGCACAATGTTAAAATGCAGCGCGATGGTTTATGGGCCTAATTCAAACCCATACGCTGGTCTGCGAATTCACAGCCCCAGCAATTATCGGACTGGCCATGCGCACGGATCATAGTGCGCAAGCTCTCCCTACGATAAAAGCCGGCATTGGATTTTGAAAGCCAAGGAGAGGAGTGACAGGCGGACGTTTCCAGGGAGTGACCAGGAAAAACATAGGGGAGGACCTCTCGCGTCATTGCCCGTGGCCCCTATCTGGCATGATCCATCGCAGCGCCAATGCACACACATGGGGGGGGGGGACATTTGATGGTGGAATAATTGCGAATGGATTCGACAGTTTTCTCATGGCTGCGATGCTGTTTGCAGCTGTGCACAAGGACAGGTTTTTACTCAGGTGTGGCGGCTAACTCATAGCGAAACACAACATCCCCACGATCAGACATGCTTCAGGGGGAAGGGGAGGGGGGGGGATTCCTATCCAGGTAATGGTCAGTCCAGTGTTGGTGTCTGTGACACCCAGAGAGTCAGGAAGGGTGAGATTACAGCCTCCCCTCATGGTCCGCGGATGTAGTTAAGAATGGCATGGTCCAACGGTCTGGAACTTATGAGGAGGGTGTCATCTCTCCTTCCACATCTCCTAGGTGACATCTTTAACAGGCACACCTAGGACTGGACACTACGGGGTTTATTTACTAAGATGAGAGTTCTACTGAAGGTGGGATGTTGCTATGGGCAACAAATAAGATTCTATATATTTTCTTCTAGAAGGTGCTAAATAAATAAGTAGATCCATCTTCAATAGAACTCTCATCTTATTAAATTTACCCCTACAAGCTCCGGATGGCAGTGTGATGAATGGAGCCTGCCCTTCCAGGTTACGTTTTTTACCATGGGGGTTATTCTGATTCATTCGGAAAGGCACAATCACTCTCTAATGGACAAAACCATGTGCATTGCAGGTGCGGCTGGTGCAACATGTGCAGAGAGAGTAAGGCCTCGTACACACCAGAACGATCACGATCGTGCGTCGATCGTGAACCGATTTGCTGTGAACTTCTCGGGAGCGCTCCCCCGGGCCCAGACTCACGATTTGCATAAGATGGTGTATTTTTTTACTTACGATCGTCAAACGATCGCGAGTCGTTTGCGACTGTCGTTTTGGTGCATCGTGTGTGCACAGTGACTGTCGTTTTTGAAATTTAAATAATGGGCAGGACTAGTTGTGGGGTACAAATAACAGCAGCCATTTTAGATCTGTGCATTTGTGCTTTGTGACTAGTGAGGCTTGGTGTATACCTGCTGAACGCTGTACATAGCTGTTTGCTCTGCTTTGTTTTTGCCTGGCATTACAAAGTGCGCTTTTCCTGTGTCCATTATGCAGTCTGCAGTGATGGATTCTTACCAGCAAGATTTTCTGCTTTCCTATGCTGTGCTCAGGGTGAGGCAGCTGAGGGCCCAGCGTAGAAGAGCTAGGTCATGCTGGACCAAGCAGTGGCTGCTGAGCCGTCAGGCTCGTTCTCACATGCCACTGCTCCTGGAAATTCATGAGAATAATCCCAATGATTATCGTAATTTCTTACGTTTGGATGATGCCACCTTCCATGAGTTGCTGCGTCTCGTCACCCCCCACATCCAGAAGCAAGATACCAAGTATCGCATGGCTATCCCTGCTGAGGAGCGGCTGGTGGTGACCCTGTGGTTTCTGGCTACAGGACGGTCTCTGGCTGACCTGAAGTTTGGATCCCTCATCTCCCCGCAAGCTTTGGGCCTCATCATCCCCGAGACCTGCAAAGCAATCGTGAAGGTACTGCAGCACGAGTATTGCAAGGTAAGGAAAAATACACCACACACTTGTAGTGAAAACATATAATGTTTTATTAAAATAAATCAAACTTTGACATCCACACATTTTTAGTTTTACATTTTTTGGGGATTAAATACAAATGGTACAAAAATAGAACGCATTGATACGCATAACTGCAAACTGTTCCAAAGTGCAATAACATGTCCAAAAATATATAAAACATTTCACTTTTCTGCCTTGAGGTACGGAGCAGTAGAACACACGGTGCTTGTGGCACAGATAATGAAGGTACCTTCATGCACACGCGGTGCATAGTGCAGAAGCAGTGGTCCCGGCCCCATTGCTCCGCACCATGCGCCACGTGAGCATGGGCTTTATCTGCACCACAAGCATCATGTGTCATGCTGCTCCATGCATGTGCAAATGGCAAAAGTGTCATTTTAGAAACATTAGGTACGCATAATATAAAAATAGACCAAAGTGCTATAACAAGTCAAAAAATTTGTAACAAACTGAACTTTAAAACCTACTGCCGCACTCACTTGAGGTACGGAGCAGTAGAACACACGGTGCTTGTGGCGCAGATAATCAAAGTACCTTCATGCACACGCGGTGCATAGTGCAGAAGCAGTGGTCCCGGTCCCATTGCTCCGCACCATGCGCCACGTGAGCATGGGCTTTATCTGCGCCACAAGCATCATGTGTCATACTGCTCCATACCAACAGGGCATAAATTGGTTTTACAATTTGCGTAAAACCGGAGGGTCCTGCTCTCCTGTGAACTCAGGCAATAATGAGGTGTACAGGTGGGTATAGCGGGCTGGAGTTGAAGGTTGTGCGGAGGATGCTTGGACAGGTGGAGAGTGATTTGGCAAAGAGGAAGGGACTGGTAAGGGTGCTGGGGGAGTAGGCCCTGGTGGTTGTTGGCAAGGAAGAAGGCCAGCTATGTTGCATTCAAATGTAAGGCGGTCTAAACGGCCAAAAAACAATAGCTCGCTGCTTATGCGTTCAAAGGCCATTTGCTGGGTAGGACTCAGCTGGCGTAAGCCGTCTGACAAATATTTCCCGAAAGCATCAAATCGGTCGGGAGGCCTACGTAGAACCTGTTCGGCCCGTATCAGTAATTCCTCCTCTGGGTTGGCTATTTTCTTTTCCTTGCGGCGTGATTTTTTACAGGCCTGTTGTGGCGGTGTGGGTGTAGTGGCTATTCCTTGCGATGTTCCTGGAGACTCCCACAATCCAGACAGGTCCAGGGTCGGTGAATGTTCTGTCTCTGCACTGTGTTGCTGTGGAAACAAATACAAAGTTCAATTTATTAATCAAGTTTATTTATTATTTTTACAGTTCCCTACCAGCGTGAAGGATTGGCAAAACTTCGCCGCAGAGTTTGAAGAGACATGGAATTTCCCAAATTGTGGAGGAGCCATTGATGGCAAACACGTCCGCATCAACCAGCCTGCACAGAGTGGTTCCAACTACTTCAATTACAAGGGATACTTTAGTATCGTTCTAATGGCTGTGGTTAATGCGAACTACGAGTTCATCCTTCTGGATGTTGTCAGGAATGGGCGTGCTTCGGATGGTGGAACTTTGAAGGATACCAAGTTCTACCAGAGGCTCACCTCCAACACTCTTCACTTGCCGTCGGTCCAGGAAACCAAACATGGGCTCAATTTTGTGTTCGTGGCAGACGAGGCATTTGCCCTTCATGAGCACATCATGAAGCCATATGCCAAAAGGGGCCTGGACCACGACAAAAGAATTTTCAACTACAGGCTTTCCAGGGCACGACGGCTTGTGGAGAGTGCGTTTGGTATCCTGGCAAGCCGTTTCCGCATTTTCCATACTGCCATCAACCTGAGGGTGGACAAAATAGACTGGGTCGTCATGGCGTGCTGTGTCCTGCACAATTTACTGCGCCGCAAGGAAAGACCACAAAGGCCTACAGGACCAGCACCACCAGAGGTCCCAGAGGAGCCAAAGGAGGTAGTGCAGATATCCTCCGTGGAAACGCCTGCGCAACAGTATAGGGGGACTACACGCGCCATGCAGGTTAGAGACCAGTACAAGGACTATTTTAATGGAGTGGGTGCTGTCCATTGGCAGGAGAACCACATTTAAGACATGTATGGACTGAACCTATTCTCCGGGCCCAAAAAAATAATGAGGCAGGACATGTGTCAATACTGGGTCTGTACTTACCGACAATGGTTGGGAACTTTCATCCACAGTCTGCAACACCTCATCCCCCTCGCTCTCCACCATGAGGTACAGTCCGGTCCTCTGTGCCTCCTGACTCAGGGTGAATGTTAAGAGATTGTAGTACCACAAGGAGGTCTCATACACGTCGCCGGCTCCGGCACCAGATCTCTTGGTGGTCTGCATTTTCTTATGCTCTTTTAGGAACACAGTGCGGAGATTTTGGATTTTTTTCCGCACCCACTCCGCATTGGCTTCAGGGTGATACGAACGGCTGAAATCGGCCAACTCATCCAGGGCATTTGCTCTTTTAATTTTGTTACTGTAGTCTTTGGACTTCGTCTTCCAAAGACATTCGTACTCCCTGTATTTGTCGATAAATGCTTCGATGAAGTCACGCTCCTTTGCCAGAGCCTGAGACATGTCTATAAGAAAATAGATAAAAAAATATTTTTTTCAAAATCCTATGATTATAGTTTATATATTGTTAAGACACTTCTTTTATTTCAGGTTCACTTTTGTTAATATCACAATAAAGTTTAAAGTTTCACCAACCAATTTCCTTTTTATTGTAAACAAGGTGATAGTGTACACAGCTTCATCTATACCAGTGTTGGGCAACCTTGACACTCCTGCTTTAGTTGAACTACACATTCCAGCATGACCTGCTGTGGTTTTGCTATTTACCATTTACCGTTTACACACACAGATATATCACTGCACTGCATTGGTGGGCATCAAATGCACTGGGGGGGTAATTGGTGCGCAGCTAATGCATTGGTGGCCAGCGGTGGGCAGCTAATGCATTGGTGGACAGCAGTGGCCAGCTAATGCATTGGTGGGCAGCGGTGGGCAGCTAATGCATTGGTGGGCAGCTAATGCATTGGTGGCCAGCGGTGGGCAGCTAATGCATTGGTGGGCAGCGGTGGGCAGCTAATGCATTGGTGGGCAGCGGTGGGCAGCTAATGCATTGGTGGGCAGCGGTGGGCAGCTAATGCATTGGTGGGCAGCTAATGCATTGGTGGGTAGGGAAGGTCCAAATACCTGTCTTTAATTTGGCTGAGATCCAGGATCCTCCGTCACTGCTATCCTGTACCATCCACGAGTCTCACAAAATGGCTGCGGAGGGAGTGACCAGGAAATGAGTATAAACAAGCAGGATCTGACGACGGTCTGACGAGGCAAGTGCACACGATCATGTCGCAATCTGCATACAATCAGCCCCCAATCTGAGGTCGGATTGACAGATCTTTACTGCAGTAGGTAGGATCTTCAATCCGACCTACGACCGGCGGGTACGCGCATCGGATCGGAATTGTGGGCTTAAAACAAACGATTTTGCACCAATTCATAGCAAACGCTCGTACGACCCATCGAAATCGGAGGTTTTTATGCCAAATCGTCCTGGTGTGTACGGCCCCTTAGATTTGGGTGGGGAGTGTACTTCAAACTGATATCTATATTGCAGTGTAAAAATAAAGCAGCCAGTATTTACCCTGCACATAAAAAATAAAACACCCACATCTAACTCTCACTGCACATGTTACATCTGCCCCACCTGCAGTGCAAATGGTTTTGTCCATTAGAGAGTGATTGTGCCTTTCCGAGTGAATCGGAATAACCCTCTAGTTCCTATAATGAGTAACTGCCCTTAGCAACGGCACAGGTAGGAGTTACCACTTGTGACAGCATGGAGCGTGGAGGTACATTGTGTTATCACCATTGAATGCTGATAGCAGATGTACTAAATGAAAACAAACCCCCAAAAAAGGTAAATTATATATTATTCATATAAAGCATTGGTATTCTGCCTAAAAACAAACTTTTTTGTGTGAAAATAATAGTACACAGCAGAAATATATTGTCAATATAATTTTAAATATTTATTTACTTTTTGTTTGTTTTTATTTGCAAACTATTATCTGGCACATACACCAGTAGCACGCCCTTCTCACCGGGTCATGGTAAGAAGCTCTGCAATGGAGGTCTGTAGTGATAATGACTGACTGACCTATGGCTACCAATACTTCTGCAAATCCTTTTACTAAGACTAAGTAAGTTGAGCTATCCCCTGGCAGACAACAGGCCAGCAAGTCTTTTCCATCCAGACACAATGCCTTGCCTTTCATGCTGTGGGAATAGCTGTGTGTGTCAGGGAGGCTGCCATGTCTGTACACAAGCAGCAAGGTTTCCATGGTTACCGGTAGTCTTTACTGCTGCAAGTTTTACTTCTGCAATCAGCCCACAGGGACAGCTCCGCATAAACACTGCTTTGGGGCTGAGGTCTGATCTTACCACCTCCATTCACTTCTTAACTTTACGGAGCGAAAATAAAACTCTTTTCATTTAGTGAAAGGATTACAGCAGACACTAAGACTGACAGCCCTAATTGCTGGCCAGGGAAACCACACAAACACACCTTGCGGTCTGTCCCGTAGCAACTTACTTAGTTACCAAAGTTTTCCTGACTCTGTAAATCAGTAATTCAGCACATTCTCTCTCACTGCAGCGGTCTGTGCTGTGTTCTTCTGCAAAATTATTATCTGTACATGTGAGATGGGATGTCAGATGGGTAAATAAGGCAGATAGCCCCTTTTCCCACACACGCTGTATAACTGGCAATGAAATCTGCAGTGGCTCCAAGATTTCTGAAGGTAAGACTGTGTGTGTGTGTTACATTACATTACCCTGTCCCATTGTATTTGTATGTTACTTTTTTTTATTATTATTTACTATTTGTCTCTTAATAGTTTTAATTTAATTTTCTTTCATACAGTGCGGCTTACAAATACAGATGTAGCGCCACTCATTCAGCTGGTGGCTGGCGAAACCATCGCCAGCCCCCGTCAGCGGGGTGCGTGCGCACGAGATGCTCGCACGTCCCGTAGCAACGGAGCTCCCCGCCTCCCTGAAGCGGAGACGGGCAGGGTCCCGCCTCCCAGCCGCCGAGAGACTGGGACTCGCGTGCGCGTGAGACACACGCGCCTCCCAGTCTGATGGAGTCCCAGAGGGGACGTTCTGGCGAGAGCCCAGCAAGCATGAGATATGCTCCATCTGTAGTATATATCGGTGCCCCAGGTCCTCAGCTGTGCCATGTTTAATCAACTGGGAGCAACAAATTGCATCGCTATATTGCAGCAATCAATATGATGTGGGACGTTTGTATGTGTGTGATTGCGGGCCGGATTCAGAGTTGATCACTGTTGTGTGAATTCATAATCCATTGGAGTACCGTAATGACTGCACATGTGTACGGATCATAGCGTGCATGTGCGCGAGCCAAAATAGCAACAACAATCTAGTCACAATCCCCTCACAATTTGACCAACAGGAAGTCAGCATTTGGGAGTGGTAACCAGCAGAAACTGCAGGCATGTCCAGGTGTTTTAAGGGAAGGTCTGTAATGTCAGCTCTGGCCTGGATCAGCATGTCTCTGTCACAGAGTTGTGGAAGGGTCAGAGTTGCTCACATTTCACAGACTGGGAGGGGTAAATTTACTAAGATGGGAGTTCTATTGAAGATGGGATGAGATTCTATTATCTTTTAGAAGGTGCTAAATAAATAATAAGAATCTGATTGGTTGCTATGGGCAACATCCCATCTTCAGTAGAACTCCCACCTTAGTAAATTTACCGCAGAGTGCAATGTGTATGGATGTGCCACAGGACACCAGATAGTGATATTTTCACAATTCACTCGCAAATTTACACTGGACGGGTTTTGATTCTATCTGGGCGGCGGCTAACGACTCATAGTCATCTGCAACTTTGCAGATCAGGTATTAATAATGGCCTGCGTCTGATTGTGCTTAATCTGCAACTGTGTTTATGAGTGAATTTTGTATCCCAGTGTCTCTAGTACACTATTGGTGGAATTCAATTGTTTCCTTGCCAGCAGATGTGCCTAACATCATAGGTGCGGATTCTGTGGGTGCTCAAGCAGGGCCGGATCTACCACTAGGCAGCTTTAGGCATCTGCCTAGGGCGCCGGGATCTGGGGGGCGCCACCAAGTCTGCAAATCAAAAAATCAAGGATGTCTATGAGTATCCTTGTAGTATTTAATGCAGGCGGCGGCTGTGGAACTTCTAAGACCTCACCTCTATACTTTCCCTTGAGTCATACTTCCTACATTGCTGTACTCTGTTGTGGGTGCAGAGGACCTCCAGGAAAAGCAGGGGACTTGGCCACCTTCCCAGGAGGGGGGGGGGAGTAGGTTGAAGTTTTGCATAGGGTGCTGAGAAGCCTTGCACCGGCCCTGTGCTCAAGGGCCCGAGCACCGACACAAATATTATGAAGCACCCATGTGCCCGTAACTCCAGTGTCCCAATGCTGGGCCACTGTATTTGCTTGTTGAACCTTTCAACAGGCTTGAGCACCCACCAGCAAAAACATAAATCGGCACCTCTGCCTAACATAGCTATAAATTGTTGCTCCTGTGTGGCGTGACCAGCTACTGGAACTGGCATTTTATCTCACACCCCCTCTGGCGAGTTGAAATTAGCGAAAAAATGACCCATTTGAGTGCTGACATTGGACTTTTCTCATAAGATTACTCGGGTTTAGCTGCTTGTTATGGAAAACTTGATCCAACGAATAAAAAAAAAATCATCTGAATATCGCCTTGCGATCTTCTGTCAAGTTAGATGGGAAAACAATTGAATACCCCCCTAAGAGTGGTTGTTCTCTGCATGTGCATTGCATATAAGATGCAAAATGTAATGAATAATTAGGTACACTACTACTGCCCTTAATCATTTATCCATGTAGTATGAAATATAAGATTTTCACTACTTTGAACTATGGGGAGCGATTCAGACCCATCTAATGTTAGGGGTTTGCCCATGTGCAATACATACATGTGCAAACCCCCAGAGCGGTTGTCTTCTTCGAGTTTCACACTTGCCAGGGTGTTCACTCCAGGATGGGAAGGCAGGTGATGGATGCCGGGGACCGCCAAGCGTTTCATGGGTAACACTGGGTGTACCGCTGCCAACGAGGCATGTCGATGCCTGCTTGGGGTGGGCGGCTGACGTCAGCCCCGTACCAAATTCAGCCATCTCCAGCCAGAATAACAGTCAATCACTCTAGACTGACTTTTATTAGGGATTTCTCTCCCGTGCGGCCGCATGCAAGCAAATGTTACATGAACGCATCCGGTTGCATGCTAGTGAGCAGATGCGGGAGTGGGGGGGGCAGCGTTTACCTACTCGCTAGGCTGCAAATACTGTATACGCAGCCTAATGAACAGGTCTGAATCAGGCCCAAGGGCAGGGGCGTAACTAGATATTCATAGGCCCCATAGCACAGGTTTGTAAGGGCCCTCTATTTAGCAACTGATGGTGACATATGTATGTAAAACATATTAGTAAATAGACCGTAAAGATGGGCCCCCTTCAGCTCTGGGCCCCATAGCAGCTGCACCCCTTGCACCTATGGTAGTTACGCCCTTGCCCAAGGGTCTGTCTCTTCTTTTTTTTTGTGGATTGTGCATTCCATACATGTACATATAATTGGGCTTATAATAACCCGACTGTTCTGTGTGGGTTGCATGGACACTTTAATCCTTGCATTTGAAATGCATTGTGGGAAAGGGCAGGCAATACTCTACATATGCTAGATGTGAAACCTATTTAAGAAGCTGGCACAAAAGCTCTAAAGCTTTTCTGAAAACATGGCATGATATCAAATACAGTCCCATAGGAAATCATGTTATTCTGTCTGCCTCTGACAAATACAGTCAAGGCCTTGTGCACATGGACGCCAACCATGTAAAAAAAAGATGTATCCATTGCCTGGAGATGTGTTTTGGGAGAATTGTAAAGCAGGCCTTTCCCTTATGACATAGCACAATTTAAATAAAACTATGAGTTCGAAAATGAAAGCTTCTAAAAACAAAAAATTATGTGACCTATATGATCAAATACACATCAAAAAAGCACTTGACTCCGCTCCTTAGGTGAATAAACAGTCTGTTCCTAGAACACACCTAATTAACCAGACAGCAGTTCATTATAGCCAAGGATAAAGGAGAATTATAACCACCATGGATCAAAGGAGTAGTGTCTGTCTGATGCAGGTCTCCAATGCGTGGTACAAAGTTACAGGGAGGAGCAGAAATATAGGCCAGTGTCCACAGGAGAATAATAATGCTGGTATTTGTACCTCGGTGAATAGAGGAAGAAAGCCTTCAGGGCAGGTGGTGATATAACTCCAACATCAATAGTGGGTTCTGGATCCGGGGCTAGTTCAGACTGCAAAGTTCAAAGTCCAGGAGCGGTAAAGTGCAATAAACACGATGTAGGTGGGGTCCTGACACGTTTTACTGAGTACCACTCAAGCAGCTTTATCAAATGAACCTTCTGAACGTTTGTGTACTGTTCTTAAAGCTCAAAATCTGCAACTTTTCAAATTTTTAAATGCATGACTGGCATTAATAGAATAGCTACAGTATGTAAATCAGAGGCGGAACTACCATTGGTGCAGCAGGTGCATTGCACCGGGGCCCCTGACAACTAAGGGGCCCACTACTGCATAAAACCATCAATGAGTTATTGCATACTTGCCTACTTTTGACAACTAGTTTCAGGGAGATTATAGTTGGTAGCAGAATTGGTACTTCTGCAGTTTCACGGTGGCAGCTTACGCCACGTTTGAAGCTATGCTAATAGCGTAGCCCAACGGCTGCCTTACTTGTCTAGTTTCACGGAGGCAGCCTAAGCTACGTTATCACCGTAGCCCAGCCGCTGCCTTACTTGTCTAGTTTCACGGAGGCAGCATAAGCTACATTATCAGCGTAGCCCAGCGGCTGCCTTACTTGTCTAGTTTCACGGAGGCAGCCTAAGCTACGTTATCAGCGTAGCCCAGTGTTGCAAGTAAGGGGGTACGGCGTGGTACGGAGTACCTGTAAGAAATATGTTGCAGGTACGCAGTACCACTTACCCCTGATCCACTGTCATTTCTATTTTCATTTTAAGTCTAAATATAATGCATCCGCAGCCCGCCCACCCACACTGACAGGCATCAGCAGCGCCGACAGCATGAAGAGCAGGCTCCACTATTGTAAGCACAAGCTGCCTGGCTCTCCCCCAAGCAAGAGCCAACCCACCCCCAGTCATTCCCTGTTTCTCATTCCCTGTCTCCTGTGTCCACGCCTCTATTGTCATTTAGTCACTCCTCTAGCTTTGTGTGACCACGCCCCCTCATGACACATGACCATGCCCATTTTTGGTGGAGGCTATCAGTACCACCAAGAAAAAAATTCTACTTGCACCACTGGCGTAGCCCAACGGCTGCCTTACTTGTCTAGTTTCATGGAGGCAGCCTAAGCTACGTTATCAGCGTAGCCCAACGGGTGCCTTACTTGTGTAGTTTCACGACGGCAGCGTAAGCTATGTTATCAGCGTAGGCTGCCGCCATGAAACTACACAAGTAACTACCGTACTGTTGCCGGGAACTGCATCTCTGTCCCCGGCATCCCTGGCAAGCCTAGTCAGCGCTTCTCTCACACCGCCGGCGCCAGCATGATCCCCTCTCTTTGGCGGAGAGGTGATCATGCTGGTGCCGGTGGAGAGGCGCTCCATCTGTTTGAGATGCAGGAGTGTCTCAGACGCTCCAGCCATGAGGCGCTCCTGCGCCTGAGTAGCTATTGCTCAGATGTATGATATGGCAGGTGGGAATGTGTTCCTGAAACACCCCCACTATCTACGGCAGCCGGAAGCGTGACGAGCGCAGCAAGCCCCGCGAGGGGATGAGTTACGCATCCTCCTGACCTTTTCATACCCCTACTATCCACGTCGTGTGGAGCGCAGCAAGCCACCGAGCCCGAAGCGTGGCGAGAGGTCGCGGATAACCTTACATGTACAATTCAGGTATTACAACTGTCCTTGATAGATTTGCGATAACAATCCCTAAATCCTGAAAAAAAACAAAACATTTTTGCATATCTTCTGCTTTTGATTCATTGGCCCATAAATCCAGTTTATTGATTTTAAATTATTTTCTATTGATGTTGTAGCTCAATATAACTTAGCAAATTGAAACTAGCACACACATGAGGAGGAGACATGGTAAATAATAATTTTTCCTAGAAAAATAGCTAATTTACTGCTTAGAATTCGACAGGTTTTTTTGTTTATTTTTTTTACTAGAAGACAAAGCAATAAATATTCTGCACAAATATATGAGTGCTGTCACTTCTGAGACACATTCACAATTGACACTTCTTCACTACATTTATACTTTGCTGAATATTTTATTTAGACCTATATCTCCACTGAAGTAGAAAAGCTCTGTACAGTATCTGTTTAAAGCATATGGAATAAATGGCATTTGAAAAAAAACAAAAAAACATTCCTTCTACTTTGAGAATTATATATATAGTTATACCTGTATGTATTGTTGATAACAGATTCAAATATTTTTTAAATGCTTTATTCTCTGGATCAAAACAGATTTTATGTCAAAAAGTCTTTGAGTAATGAATAACTATTTTTAAATTATTTGTTTTGTTTTACATTTTTAATATAATAGTGGAATCGGAATAGTAAATCTATTGGTTCCGCTATGTATGCCAATATCTAAAGAGACTGGCGTGGCAAAGGCTGAAGTTAACCCTTATGATTTCAGGCCAGTATTAGTCAGCTGCCACAACAATTTTACAGCTATGGGGGGTAATCAATTAGTAGTATACCACGGGTGAAAAAGGGTGCTCGTTAGCCTTAGGCTTTAACACATGGGATCATCAAATCCAGCCCTTTTTTTCACCAGAGACAGTATTTACAGGCAATGCCGGCAATAGAAATCTCGGGCCCAGTAAACTTAAGGTACATTACCTGCAACAGCAATATAATCAAAAAATGATCGTAAAATATAATTTTTAAAGTTATACTGCTGACGTGGTTAAAAATACTTTAAGTAACATTACAATGATGCATACTTGCCTACTACTAGTTTCAGGGAGATTATAGTTGGTAGTAGAATTTTACATATCGCCCCATTGAGGGTGCGTGTCATGCTCCACCCAAAGGGCATGTCTAGTTCCATATATGGAGAGATTGTGAAAAAAGATTGTGAATGTGGCACCTAGAAGCGTGGGTGTGTACTGCTACTTCTGAGAGGAATCTTTTAAAATTACTTATATACAAATGTCAATGAGCCCCAAAGCAGTTAGTAAGAGCTACTATACTGGGTAAAGTGCTGGGAAATGGTGCTGATGATTCAATGTAAATGTATCTATCTCTCATTCCTTTTTTCCCCCAAAAAGTAACAGTGTAATGTGGGATAGGTGAAATGAGGGAATACTAGACTAATGAGGGAGAGAGGGAGATTACTGTTATTTCCGGGAGTCTCCTGCAGAATGCAGGAGGGTATGTTCATATTATGCTGTCTGCATCTCCTATCAGCATTTTCACTGTGAACAATTTCACTACATCCCGTTTTGCGTGCTGCTAAATGGCGTGTTTTAGTCTAACTTATAGTAAGTGCACATTAGTTTGCTGAATGTAAAATCTTTATTGTATTATTTTTTTAATTACTATTATTATCAGCATTATGTCATGCCAGATCGGAAACAAGAGATTCCAGTCTTTTAGGTCAGGATTTCGCAACCCAGTATCTGCTAACTAAACACTACTGAAAGCCTGGAAATAAGCAGGCTGTAAGTGTCTTTCTCCTCCACTTGGTTTTTATTTTCTATTGAATAAGATCATTAAAAAAAATTATTGGAAGATACAGTAAGTAAATGCCTCCTGTGAAATAATTTCACTGGGAGAATGTATACTATTTTGAAGAGTTATTTACTGTATATAATGGTGGATATATATCAGGGCAAACGCAGGATTTTCAGAAGGGGGTTTCCAGAGGGGCGGAGCAAAGCACGGAAATGGACACTTAGGTGACCCAGTATATGCCGGGTCAGTTAAAGTATTATAGATAGACCTAATGTATATAAATAATAATAATAATAATATATATATATATATATATATATAAATAGCGATGTTAAAAGACAGCGGCGACTAATTATTGTATATGAGATAAATTAGATTAAAAAATAATATTTAATTGGATGACAATAAAAGGGTATAACAGTGGTAAAAAACAATAGGTGTATACAGATGGACATATAGTAAAAGGTTAATGAGTTAAAAGAGACGGTAAAAAAAAAAATATATAAGAAATATATATATATATATAAAATATATATAAAACAATGTTGCTGATAAGTTGAGTATAGATAATAATAAGGTGCTTAACTTATGAGATGGTAGGAGGTAGGTAGCCCGACGCATTTCGTCGATGTGACTTCATCAATATATATATATACACACACACAAATATATGGAGATCCTCCAGTGGTAGGGGTGGGGGAAGCTTTGATGTCCCGCGGGTGGTAGGGGGTATTATATCAACCGCTCAGCATGTAGGGCCTGGATCAGTAATTTACACTAATTACCCCTTTACTGCACAGATGGTGAGAGATGGGGTGGGAGAAGGGGGGCATTGGGCTGAATGAAGGGGCTCTGATACATAACTTCCAGGGTGGTAGAGGATGTTTAATATGCAGAGGAGGGGTGTATAGTGGAGTGGGCTTATTATTCATAATTTTCTGGTGGGAGGACAGCTTGCTTGACTGCAGATATCTCCAGTTCCTGGATATAGATTTCTTAGAGTTTAGTGGAATTAAAGGTACTTGTTTCCTAGCACGGCGCCCGTCGTGGTTAATCGCATACCTTAAGTTAAGGTAACTTAAGGTATGCGATGGACGCGATTTTCTGTAATTTTTCATACATTATTGCCGGCAAGGGTGAAATCGCGTTGATCGTGTCCTTCGCATGCCATTATAATGGCATGCGACGCGATCAACGCGATCAACGCGATTTTACATGGGGTACAATGTTAAATGGCCCCCACACCCCATTTTTCATTGTATGCCCCCCCCCATTGTTAACGCCACCCCACTATTGATGCCAACCCGAAGCGTGGCGAGCGCAGCGAGCCCGCGAGGTACGTGTCCTCCGACCTTTTCATACCCCCACTATACACGTCGGCGTGGAGTTGATGTTATATAGTGTGGCAAGCACAGCGAGCCACCGTGCCCCAAGCGTGGCGAGCGGACGCGTAATACCTGTGAAGTAATGCGCGGCCCACACGCCGATACCTGTGAAGGTATCCGCGTGCGCTCGCCACGCTTCGGGCTCGGTGGCTCACTGCGCTCGCCACACTTTCTATTCTCAACTCCACGCCGACGTGGATAGTGGGGGTATGAAAAGGTCGGAGGACGCGTCCCGCCGCCCCTCGTGGGCTCGCTGCACTCGCCACACTTCGGGTTCACGTTTATAGTGGGGGGGTGGTGTGGGGGTGCATTTAACATTGTAAGCACCCATTAGGGTGCTTATACAATTTTTAATCGCATCGCATCGCATTGTATGGCATTGTATGCCATACACAATGTCATACAATTTTAAAATTGTATGACATTGTACAATATCGCGCGATATCTCGTCACATCGCATACCATCGCATGCCTTATGGTATGCGATGCGATGGGCGCCGCTATAATACACAAGTACCATTTATTTTATAACCAGATAATTTTCCATAGAGAGAAAGTTCATGGAATAGATTTGGAAGAGAAATTAAGGGGTTAGTGAGGGTAAGAAGGACAATGTCCACAAAAAGGGAATGCTTGTAAGAGGATCAACCAACATAGATGCCCAAGATATACAGATTTGCTCTGATCCTGCAGGCTAAGGGTTCTGTGATTGGGGAAAAATTAGTGGGAAGAGATGCCCGGAAAGGAGCCCAAAATTAGACCTCCACCACAAACCTAAGTTAAAGGATTATGATAGAGAGCCGTAATGGCCTATAGAAATTTGTTGCCGATTCCAAAACAGAGCAGTGCATTTATCTTAAAAGGCCAAGAGACTCTATCAGCATCAAGAGCCGGAGAAGTTCATGCGGTGGATGAGATCAAGTGTGGGTCTAGTATTATTGAGGGCTTGACATGAGAGCACAAAGCCTGGTCTGAGTGAATAAGATTGGTAAGAATGGGGTTTCATCTATTTGCCAGAATTTTGGCACAGAGTTTGGGGTCTGTATTCAAGAGGGGGATCGACGTAATTGGTGACCAAATGGGGGTCTTCACCTGGTTTAGGAATAACAGTAATTTTGGCTCTAATAGTATCTGTGGGGAAGCTACCGCCATTGAGAATCTGATTAAAAGAGTTTGTTAGATTAGGTATTAGTGAACTCTGAAAGGTTTTACAGTAAGCAATAGGTAGACCATCCGGACCAGGAGCTTTGGTTGGTTTCTGTGTCTTGAAGGTCCGGGAGACCTCCACTCCTGTGATAGGAAGGTTAAGTGACTGAGACGGAAGGATCAATCTGGAGAAGATAAATTGTCAGAAAAGGTGGTGGGATAAGATGGTCGATGGAGGGGGGGGGGGGGTGCAAGTTCCTGAAGATTATAAAGATAACAGTAGTGTTCTTTAAAAGTAGAGTTAATCTTTAAGGGTTATATTGGAGGGAGCCAGAAGAGTCCTTGAGTCTTTGAGCCCTTGCAAATCTTCAGTTGATTAGCAAGTAGAGTGTCTGCTTTGTTGCTCTTCTCATAAAATCGATGGTTAACCCAGCGGAGAGATTTCTCGATCCTTTCTGAGAGGATGGCATTAAAATCTGATATCTGATATTCAGAGGTAAGCTGTTTATATAGCATATCTCTGGGGGGTGCATTTGTGGAGAGAGTCCAGTTGATGAACCTGGTCTGTAAGGGATCGGAAAAGTTGTTTATGCTCCCTGTTTCTATGGGAAGCAAAGGGACATTTGACTAGGTTTATTGTATTCCTCGAATACTAAAATCAGCCATTGTTCTAGACTCCCAAATGGCATGGCCTCATTCTAAACTATCATAGTCTTGTTCACTTGCCATCTAATATTGAGTTGAGGTTTTTGTATAACTTACTGTATTACAAGTTTTTTTTTATAAAATAAAATATATTTTCCTTTTTCTAATTCTTTTTTTTCTGTTTTAAACTTCTTGTAATTAGAATAAACCCTGAAAGCCATGTTTTACTGAACACATCTGGTCGAGTTCATTACCATATAAATGACTTTATTAGGTAGTAAAAAAATAAAAAATAAAAAATCTAACTAAACATAAAAGACCCATTAGAAAATCTATCGTACATACTCTGTCCCAAATGTTTTTCAATGTATTGGTTCTCCTACAGAAACTATCGTCATGTGTAATTTTTATCTTCATATTTAGATTAAATTAAAGAGACGTTTTCTCTGTTCAGTGAAATCACAATTGATTTTTGGAACATTAATAGAGTTGGATCATCCCTGGAGCGTTTTGACATCAAACATCTGTAATGAAATGAGAAAACTGCTGAATTGGCTATAAACGTAGTTTAGCTTCATAGTAGCTGAAAAGAGAAAAAAAAAACATTGTTCTAAGGCTTAAGGAAAGAGACGATTGGGCCCAAGCTGCTGTTAGTCTTCTAACTTTATAGGCCATTACTCTTCTCAATGGAAGTCACACTGACTGAGCTCCCTTAGCACATTACTATACCAATTCAGAAAGGATTCTCAGGTTTGATTCTTACCACTCTATTACTGCTTTTACACCAAAATCCCCGGTCAGACCCAGTATTTTGACCATAGTAGAGTAGATGTATGGGGTAGATGTATGAGGCAGTGATAAGGGATGTAGATGTATGAGGGAGTAGATGTATGAGGGAGTAGATGTATGAGGCAGTGATAAGGGAGGAGAAGTGATAAAGTGCCTGGTACTTTATCACCGGCTAATCAGCTCCTGACTGTTAAGTTACAGTCTGGGTTTAAAAAGGGACAGTCAGGAGCTGATTGGCTGATGATAAAGTACCAGGCACTTTATCACTTCTCCTTTATCACTGTTTCATACATCTACCCCACAGTTCCAATTTGGGTCAGACTCAGGATTTACTGCATTTACACGTCAGTGCTGACCAGCAGTATTCCCAGGTAGGCATCTTTCACACCGCACATGGGTGCAGTGTCTTCAAGGGTGGCGCTTGGAGCCTGGGTCACATCATTTCCAAGCGCTGGAAAATCCACTGACCGGAAACCAGTATGCCGCACAAAGACATTCATTTACAGCAGTTCCGGCAGCGCTGCTGTCTGCATAGCAGGGCAGACAGCAGCAGAGGTTGCATATGCCCTGCCCCAACCTCCGGACTGACCGCAGGACACTGCAGTCAAGAGGCATGGGCTCTCCTATCGCTGTAAATGGGTCCCGTGTCAGATGATTCAAGTTACTCATTTACACTGCCCCTCCTAAATAGCATTTCCCAGGTTGGATTGCCTGGTCTTTGGGTTATTTTTAAGGGGTTCATATACACTGAGGCCCAACCTGGCAATAACCTGGGAACTTGGCCAACTGCAGTATCTGAGGTTCCTGTTTCATAATATGGTGTGTACATAGGTGAATCTAGGGGGTGGCCTGGGGGAGCCAGACCCGTGTCTCTAGCCCCCTGGGAACCGGAGATACTGACAGGCAAAGCTGGAACGTTTTCCCTATAGGATTACATGGGACCCGCAAATTCCGACCCCCACCCAGTTCAACGGCTGCCAGTTCCCCCTTCGGCATCACTGAAGCTCGAGGTTGATCTCAGTCGACCCCAAATCGCTGGGCCTTCAATCTGATACCAGGATGGATCCATATGGGTTAATTGGTTCCAGGGATATTGAGGTTAAACCGTTTTTTTTTTTTTCATTTCTTAAATGTAATTTCATGACTGTTTATGTTCTTTGAGGGCAGATTTCTCTGGAACCAAACAGCCCAGTTTCACGGGACCAAAATCATTCGAAGCCAACTCAAAAGTTCATCAATATGATACTGGTCTCGTGTAAATGGATCAGTTGGTTCCGAAGATATAGCTGGTTGGTTAAAGGGGGGTAGAAAGAGGGGAGTGGTTGTCTCTCCCCCTCACATCAGAAAATGCAGGGACTAGGCTGGTGTATAAGGGGTCAGCCTGGGAATGTCCCTGCATGATCCTGGGACCATATTCCCGGGTAAATCCCTGCATTTTCTGTTGTGAAAGGGTTATTATTTCAAACAGCCGTGACCTGCAGTGCTTTGAATACAGCCGGGCAGCCCCATGCTCTCTGCCCAGCTGTCAATGACTGTCACCCCTGCAGCTTCCGCTCCAATTCTTCTCCCCGCTTTCACTTCAGCCCGCCCCCCCCCCCCCCTTTAATCATGTGGTGCCGGTGCCCGGCGTGCTCCCCCGACGTCACGCACATCAACAGCGCGCACAATATTTCAAATGTCCACTCGGCTAGAGGGGACACCAGGAGGGGAGTGGGAGCGTGCTCTGCACTGCGCTCTGCTCCTCTCCCCATAGAAGCAGCAGCTCCGCTCTCCATCTCTCCCTGCAGCAGCAGCGAAGGCTCATATAAAAATTTACAGTAAGTGGCACTTTTGGGGGCATTGCTTAAGGGATGCTACAAGTGGCGGTATGTGGGGGCATTACTCATAATGTGTGACTTAATGTGTAATGTGTAAGGGGCATTAAGGTGTGCAGCATCATGTGTAGGCGGCATCATGTGTGCAGCATCATGTGTAATGGGTACTATGGTGCGCGGCATCATGTGTAATGGGTACTATGGTGTGCAGCATCATGTGTAATGGGTACTATGTTGTGCGGCATCATGTGTAATGGGTACTATGGTGTGCAGCATCATGTGTAATGGGTACTATGGTGCCATCAAGCAAGAACACCCTAGCAATGAGCACCTAGGTAAGCAGCACTTATGTGGCAAATATGTAATGGGCATTACGGTTTGTTATATAGTATGTAATGGGCATCATGATGTGTGGCACAATGTGTAATGGGCATTATGGTGTGTGGCCTTATGTGTAATGGGTATTACAGAGTTTGCTAAAATGTGTAATGGGCATTACTGTGTACGGCCTAAAGTGTAAAACCACACCCCTTTTTGTGATGCCACGCCTCCTTCCCATGAGGCCGCGCAAAGGTCCCCCTGCTATTATGTCTACATCTGGGACCACCCATTACCATATTTCTAGATTCGCCTATGGGTGTGTACACGCGGTCAGATGTGCTTTAAGATACTATCCACGATCCGCTCGGATCGTGGATAGTATTTTAAGGCACATTCGATTTGCATACAAGTCTGACTATATAGTGCAGATCTGCACTATATAGTCATGGCAGACAAGACTTTCTGCCTTGCAATACGTGAACGCGCATCGGAATCGGATCGGGATCGCAAGGGTTTAAACCCTTGCGATCTGCATTCGATTCCGATCCGATGTTGACTATATCATCAACATCGGAAGGCAAAAAGTACTGTGTGTACACACCATAAGTTCCACTGTCCAGGCTATTCTAAAGTTATTTGCTAATATAGAGGTATCACTGCAATGTGCATGCCAGCTGTCATCTGTTTTCTGAGTAATACTGTAGTTTATTTTCATACATTTTTGGTATAGAAGTGAACTATATAAAATTAAAAACTTAAGAAACAGTTGCTCTAAATGATCATTTTCCAACTTTACAAGGTTCCAAGAACTTAAATTCAAGTTGCATTATTTCTATATGAGCATAGTTTTTTTGTTTTCCTAAAAAAATAGATTATTCAGTTGTTTAAAATTTGGGCCTGTGTACTGTATACTGTAGGTTGCAAAGCTTTGTGCAGCACAAATGTCAGCTCACACTTATTCAACTTGATTTGTAACCTTTTTACATTTTAGAAGCCACATATAAGTGTCAAAAATATAGGCAACAGCGTAACATATAATTTTATCAACTGGATGGTATAGAAGATGCTAATACTTATACCCAGTATAAAAACCATTATGTTCCAATGCACTGTCTATGTGTCACATAAACCAAGTAACATAATTCAGCCATCATCCATAGACTTAAAGGTTTCATTTATGACCTTTTTTTATGGACTTGGTTCCAAGACACTACAAGATAACCCCTTGATTGGATTGAAAATCAGCCAGGAAGTTTTATGGAAGTGGCCATAATGGGGGTCTGTTGGAGGGATGGGGCCTGTGTTGAAACACACTACACCTAATGAGTAGAGATGAGCGGGTCCGGAACTCCGGGATCCGACAGATCCGAATATCGCGATCCAAGTCTGGATCCGAGCCGGCTCGGGAGTTCCCACCTAAATTCCGGACCGAAAACGAGGCAAAACGTCATCATCGCGCTGTCGGATTCTCGCGGGATCTGGATTCTATATAAGACGCACGCGCGCCCGCCATCTTTACTCCAGCATAGGAGAGGGAAGAGGGTGGTTGTGCTCTGTGCTGTGTGCTGTGCTATAATAATAATAGTAATATATTATTTTGCTGCTGCTCACTCGATTAGGATCTGCGGGGGCTGCTGTACACAAGTCCAGTGTACAGGGGCTGCAGTGGTCAGTGTACAAGGGGCTGTACAGGGGCTGTGTTCAGTGTGACAGGGCTTGTGTCCAGTGTGACAGAGCCTGTGTACAGTGTGACAGGGTCTGTGTCCAGTGCACAGGGTTTGTGTCCAGTGTAGAGGGGTTGTGTCCAGTGTACAGGGGCTGTGTCCAGTGTACAGGGGCTGTGTACAGGGGTTGTGTCCAGTGTACAGGAGCTGTGTACAGGAGCTATGTCCAGGGGCTGTGTCCAGGGGCAGTGTCCAGTGTACAGGGGCTGTGTACAGTGGTTGTGTCCAGTGTGACAGGGCCTGTGTCCAGTGTGACAGGGCCTGTGTCCAGTGTGACAGGGGCTGTGTCCAGTGTACAGGGGCTGTGTCCAGTGTACAGGGGCTGTGTACAGGGGTTGTGCCCAGTGTACAGGGGCTGTGTCCAGTGTACAGGGGCTGTGTACAGGGGTTGTGTCCAGTGTCCAGGGGCTGTGTCCAGGGGCAGTGTCCAGTGTGACGACTGTGTCCAGAGGCTGTGTCCATTGTCCAGGGGCTGTGTCCAGTGTGACGGCTGTGTCCAGTGTACAGGAGCTGTGTCCAGAGGCTGTGTCCATTGTCCAGGGGCTGTGTCCAGTGTCCAGGGGCAGTGTCCAGTGTCCAAGGGCTGTGTCCAGTGTGACAGGCTGTGTCCAGTGTAAAGTAAGAAAAATAAATAAAAGTAATAAATAAAATATAAAAAACATTTTTGGAGGATGATGGAGGAGGAAATAGTAGGAGATCAGCAACCTGATAGAAGTGCTGAAGCTGCTACCACCAGTCATGACAAGGCCGATACCTCTTTGTATTTTTTGCTCTTTGGAGCATTTCTCTTTTTTTGGGATAGTTTATTAAACTGCCACCCTGTCTGCCGCTCTGTTTCCAAGATGTGCCAGGTTGGAAGTGTAAGGTCCACATGTATGTGATGCCCACTGCTGTCGCCTAGCTTAGTCATCCAGCTACCTTGGTATACCCTTTTGGCCCAACTACAGTAAATGAAAACAATTTTGTAAGCTGTGAAGTGATCAAAATTGACTAGAAATGAGTGGAAACTAATGTTATTGAGGTCAATAATACTTTAGGGGCAAAAACAGGCCCACATTCTGTTATTTTAGCCATTTTTAGCATTTTTTCATAAAAATCCAGATCCAAAACCAAAACCCACAAGGGTGGTATTGCCAAAACCAATCCAGATCCAAAACACGAAGGGAGATCCAGATCCAAAACCAAAACCCAAAAAAGTGGCCGCCGCACATCTCTACTAATGAGTGAAGAGGGCACATTTTCATTTTTAAGGGCAACAATTTATATGTGATGTATCGCTTCAAAATTAAAATATGCCCTCATCACTGATTATGTGTAGGGTTCTAGAATGAACACTAGATAGGATGGGCAGTATATGTATCTGGGTAAGGGGGGGTGGCGGTTTGGTGTGCAGTATACAGGGGCGGATTGGGAACTTATAAAAAATTCTAGAAGTGACCTCACATGAGCGGCACCCAGGGCTGGATTATTAATGGACAGGTGGAGCTGCAGCTCAAGGCCAACCTTTGGCCAGGGGCTCCATATGAAGCATGTCAAAAGACAGTGCCTGAAGCTCCGCCCCTGTACCTGTGCATAGCTCCGCCCCCTATGCTTTCCATCTGGTGACAAGCTGTAAAAGGCACCTTTCATTGTAGGTGCTGTGCTGCGTCCAATAGTCTGCGCTGTTGCAACACTGAGGAGAGCTCTCAGGGCATGATCTTCTCAGAAGTGTTTACTGTGCCTTGATTGGCTGAGTGACACATCACACACATTCACTCAGCCAATCGGTGCACAGGGAGTCCTCGCTGCACCTCTGACAGGCGGAAGTTACAGCAGTGGTTGCAGTGCCAGGACCCCAGGCATAGGCAAATCTAGAAATATGGTAATAGTTGGTGGTCCCAGATCCAAATACCCAAGCAGGTTGGACCCTTGCGCAGCGAAATGGGGGCGTGGTATTACACATTAGACTACACAACGTAATGCCCATTACATTTTAGCAAACTCCATAATACCCATTACACATAAAGCCACGCGCCATAATGCCAATTACACATAAGCCCACACACCATAATACCCATTACATACTAATAGCAACGTAATGTCCATTACATATTTGATACATAAGTGCCGCTTACCTACATGCTCATTGCTAGGGGGTTCTTGTTGCCAAGAGGGAGTGAATTGCTCATTGCCAGGGGGTGTTTCTCGTTGCCATAGTGGAGGGAATTGTTCATTGCCAAGGGGGAGGGAAATGCTCATTGCCAAGGGAGAGTGAGACCAAGTCTGACAGCCGCTGGCAGCTGACCAGCTATAAGGCTCCATCTTTTGTAGCATACAGTATGTTTTTTGGGTACTCTTTACTTATCACGGCACCCATCGCGGACATTGAATGCACTAAAAAATCGGGTGCGACGCGACCGACGCGATGGCCGCGATTTCCCATAGGGAACAATGTTAAATGTCTCAATTGACCCGATTTTCCTGTTCAATGCCTCAATTGACCCGATTTTTCCATAGGAAACAATGTTAAATGGCCCACAGAGGCCAAATAGGCACCCTGAAGTGTGAAATGGCCCCCACAATTGTTAACGCCACCCCACGATCAACGTGAACCCGAAGCGTGGCGAGCGCAGCGAGCCGGCGAGGGGCGGCGGTACGTGTCCCACGACCTTTTCATACCCCCACTATCCACGTCGGCGTGGAGTTGAGAATAGAATAGTGTGGCGAGCGCAGCGAGCCACCGAGCCCGAAGCGTGGCGAGCGCAGCGCACCCCGCGAGGGGACGCGGATACCTGTGAAGGTATCCGCGTCCCCTCATGGGGCTCGCTGCGCTCGCCACACTTCGGGCTCGGTGGCTCGCTGCGCTCGCCACACTATTCTATTCTCAACTCCCCGCCGACGTGGATAGTGGGGGTATGAAAAGGTCGTAGGACGCGTACCGCCGCCCCTCGCGGGCTCGCTGCGCTCGCCACGCTTCGGGTTGACGTTGATCGTGGGGTGGCGTTAAAAATTGTGGGGGCCATTTCACACTTCAGGGTGGCTATTTGGCCTCTGTGGGCCATTTAACATTGTTTCCTATGGAAAAATCGGGTCAATTGAGGCATTGAACAGGAAAATCGGGTCAATTGAGACATTTAACATTGTTCCCTATGGGAAATCGCGGGCATCGCGTCGCACCCGATTTTTAGTGCATTCAATGCCCGCGATGCCTGCGATTTTTTTACCTGCGATGCCCACGATCAAAATCGTGGGCGCCGTGCTAGGTAAAGAGTACCGGTTTTTGCACATGCTACTGGAATATTTCGATTTGAAATTGGGTTGCCAATATCATGTATCATGAACTTTTCATGATGATCACTGAATGACTGAAATGTTAATTAAACTGAATATAAAAATGAGTCAGCCAAGAAAGCAAAAAAATAGTTTGCAGGAAAGCAGACTTCTAACTTCTATGAGTGTCACTGTTACTTATAGACCAGTCACAGACTGCACTCATTAGTGTCACGCTGGCTGCTAAACCTCAGACCTCCCCGAATTACAAACTGCTCATTGCACCACCGAGGTCCTTGGCTGTGTGATGATGGCGCCAGCTCGACTGACTGCTGTCCCACCTCCTCCTTCTCCCAGCATGCGCTGCGGCAGCTGGCAGAGGTGATACAGTGTGTCAGTGAGAGTGTGGGATGCACCGGCGTGAGCACTGAGCCACACCAGTCACATGGGGTGTGCTGCTGCCTTGCCCAGCAAAAGTCAAGTAGCTGCGAGCCTTTGGCTGCAGCCAGTGCCAGGGCGACAGGCGCCAAACTGTCTGTAACAAGTCACAAGTGTTCAGAACACCAGGGAAAGCTGCCGCAGTGCTGCCCCTAGATATAGGCTGCCACCCTAGGCAATTGCCTAGTATGCCTATGCCTAGGGCCGGCTCTGTGGGGGAGGCTGGGAAGAGTGGAAATCTAGGTCTAAAGGCTGACTGAAATAATGTCATTATACTTTTTTAATTTTATTTGTAGAATTAAATATAGTTTAAAAGATATCAAGAATATAATTTATTTCCTTATAACCCATAAATACCATTTTTTCTGTGAAAGGTTATTGCTATGTTTACCTGGTATCTTATTAATCTTGAATGTCTTAGATATCATTTTTAAAGGTCTCTGAACATAATAAAGGAAATGCCATCCACAGTTACCTATTGTAAACATTGCATACCACGCCAGAACAAACATTTGTCATTTCTATACTATACAGCACATTCACCTTCCAGAGAATCAGCCAATGAATGGCATTGCTGCTTTTGTTGTTGTCAAGGAGACCATGGCCCGTATTTAATGTTGCCGATGAGGGGGATAAATGGCGGGGATTGCAGAGAACAAGCGATCCTCGCTGTTTAACCCCCGTGACGGGCGCTCACCGCATTCAACGCCGCAGGGAAATCGCGAGGATTCTCCCAAACAGCGAGGTTCGCGGCTAATGCAGGGAGTCCGCTGCATTTAGCCGATAGTCTCGCTGTTTCAGCGGCTGCATACGCTGTTTCTCCTCACTCCAAAAACGGAGTGAGTGGGAAACAGCATATGCAGGGGGGTCAGTTGAATACTGACCCTGCGAGCTGTGACAGCTCGCTCCCAGCATTGAATATACCCCCATGTCTCAAAGTTTTGTTATTTGATGCATTTATCATGAATACAAGTAGCCCCACTGTAGTTAGAATATACTAACAAGTCTTGTACAGTACATGTGAGCAGTGGCGGAACTCAAGGGTTGTGGTCCCAGGTGCAAAAATATAAATTGGGCCCCCCTCCTAAAGGTGTGAGGTGCAGTTGCCGCAGTGTTTTAAACGCCGGCAACAGCACTTTATTTCACATCCTTCGCAGGCTTTACCCCGAAATCCCTTAATACTGCTCGCTGCCCTATGGCACAATGATAAGACAAATAGAAGTGTTTTGTTTTTTATTATAATTGCAGTAATGCATACTGTATATATTCAGGATAGCTGAGAAGTTGCATTTTAAATAATACCTCATTAAAACACCAATAATCCACAAACAGAAATTAGGAACCCATCATACAGTGATAGTGTAGTCATGGCAACTGCTCTTCTTTCCAATATTACTTTCTAAGTATAGTCATTATTTAGGCTGGAGAAAGTGTTCATTACTGCAGTAGCTATGTGTTTATTTTGCTCAGACAGCCTCAGTGGTGAATACGATGTAACCTATATTTATCTCATATATCGAACTGACTTTTATTGCATTCTCTGGTTTTAGTGAGGTACAGTATGTTGGTACAAGTTATTTCTGTTTTTGCTTCTTTTTCCTCCAATTTGGTTAAGTCAGTCTCGGGGGCATATACACTATTGCGCATTATTTTAAAGACAATGATTGGTGGCTTTGAGCAAGGTTTTTCAGTCAGCAATAGCAATTAATGCTAAACAAGATACATTTATTATTAATTGCTATTGATGTACACACGGGGGAGATATATTGCACAGCAACATATTGCTGAGCAATATATTGCTCAGTTTCTCCTTTTCATCAGCAACCAGAGATGGTCGCTGATGAAAGGGACCCTCTGCCGGCGGTGCCGCAGAGATAATCAGCTAGTCGCAGGAGCAAGCTCCTGCGTCCAGCGATTAGAACGGGGCTGAAAACAGGAGCGCGCACCCGGTGATTTATCACCGGGGCACACTCCCATCACTGGCAATATGGTCGCCTGCGACCATATTTCCAGCGATTTCAGCCCCTATCGCCCCCGTGTGTACACAGCTTTAGTCTTCGGATTTCTGTTAGCGACTATGTGGTCAAAAAAGGAACTTATATGCATATTTGGTGAGATTGTCCCATAAGCTCTAAATAATGGTTGTCAGTGGCGCATGCAGGGGGGTGGGGTTTCTGGGTACCCAGAAACCCAGCTGACAGACAAAAAAGTTTTAAATGGTTTTAAACCCACTGCCGCAGCCCGCAATTAAGCCCTTCCACTGGGATTTAGCCCCACCCCCTTTTCAAACACCCAAGAATAGCGGGGTGTGAAGAAAACAGATAACGTGCAAAATGAACACACAGCTGCTGCTGTGATTCCTGCATGACTCTATCCTGCCCTCCGCTCCAAGTACTTGACACTGCTGCTGCTGCTGCCCACTGCCTAGTTAATGTATGTATGTAAATAAAGTGTGTATGTATATGTGTGTGTGTGTGTGTGTGTGTATATATATATATATATGATAGATGATGTGACCCTAATATTGCGCTTATAAAAGAGCAGCACCCTTATAGTACCTCGTTGTTAACAGACGGACTGAAAAGGAAATGGATAGAAACAAGATAGAGGTGCGCTACAGTTTTATCACCAATGCCCACTTATCAGGTGTTTAGTAAAACTAAAAGGATATCAAATAGATAAAAACAAATAACATTTATTCAGCAGTACAGTAGTACAGCATGTAGTTTATCTTCAGTTATGCATTTCCATTGTTCACGGTGTGCAACATACAGAAATACTTCTCAGTCCTACGCATTTCGTCCTTCAGGACTTCATCAGGGGCAATGAATGTATCTAATATGATAGTATGGATAGTGCAGATAAAAACTGCTATTCCTTTATTTCATGCAGTAATATGCTGCAGTAGAACAGGTAGATGAAATTTTATAGTAGGTAATTTTATGATCACCTAGTTCACAAGAAGTCTAGGTTCTCCTTTGTGCTTTTGTGGTTGGGACAGGAGTGAACAGCTATCATTTACCTTACTGTGCAGTAATCATCCTAAGGCGAAAGGATAGTCTATCCTTTTAAGGATACAGATGTAGCCCCGCCAGCGGCCGGCTACCGTCAGGGGCGCACGCGTCTCCCTGCCCGCCGCTTCCCCCGCCATCGCCGCCGGTCCCCCTCGCCGCCCCAAACCCCCCCCCCAATTGGGCAGCATCTCCCTGAAGCTGAGATGGGCAGGGAGACGCTGCCCAACTGCCGTGATACTGGGACACACACATGTGTGTAGGATGCACGTCCCAGTCCCTATCGCCGACGCTCGCCAGAGATTGGGATCTGGCTGGCGTCGGCAATGGATGAGCAAAGCTGCATCTGTAGGTGGTCTTTTCCATCCCCCAATTGATATATCTTATCATTAGCCTTGTTGGCCTAACAACTCACCCCTTCAGTTCCTTCTGAGGGGCACTTGCTGTACACCTTCATATGAGGGAAAAATTCTGAAATACTCCTAAGAAAAACAAGATTGCACTGATAATCAGATCCTTCAATGAGGACAGGAAGTATATTTTGAATGTTGTCTGGAAGTGTGACCACATTTTGAATAATAGAAAATCAATAGAGAAATTAAGAGATACTTAAAACTTTACCCCTGATGAATTTTCGCAGTGAGATGAAACGCGTCGGTTATACAGTTTCCATTTAAAGAATCAAGAAAGCCACTCCTATGACTGTGAAATGCTCATTTTATTCGGTACTTGTGGAGTATCACGGCTCCCACGACCTGCATCGTATGCAGATCGTATGCTAAAAATCGCATCGCATCGCATCGCATGTAGCATACGATGGCATACGATGCGATGCGATGTTTTACAGATTTTTGACTATTTTAGCTCAAAAATCGTATGCCATCGCATAACATCGTATGCCATATGTAGTGGCATACGATGTTCTACGATGCGATACGATGTTTTACCGATTTTTGAGCAAAAATGGTCAAAAATCGGTAAAACATCGGATAACATCGTATGCCATATGTAGTGGCATACGATGTCATACGATGCGATACGATGTTTTACCGATTTTTGAGCAAAAATGGTGAAAAATCGGTAAAACATCGGATAACATCGTATGCCATATGTAGTGGCATACGATGTCATATGATGCGATACGATGTTTTACCGATTTTTGAGCAAAAATGGTGAAAAATCGGTAAAACATCGCATGGCATCGTATGCCATCGATGCGATACGATGTTTTACCGATTTTTGAGCCATTTTAGCTCAAAAATCGTATGCGATCGCATCGGATGCGATGCGATGGCACCCGATTTTGCACTGAAATGCATCAGAATGCATTGAAATGTGTATTAAAGTAGTGAAATGCCCCCAAATGCCATTTTTCCTAGTGCACCACCCCCACTATCAACGTGAACCCGAAGCGTGGCGAGCGCAGCGAGCCCGCGAGGGGCGGCGGTACGCGTCCTACGACCTTTTCATACCCCCACTATCCACGTCGGCGTGGAGTTGAGAATAGAATAGTGTGGCGAGCGCAGCGAGCCACCGAGCCCGAAGCGTGGCGAGCGCAGCGAGCCCCGCGAGGGGACGCGGATACCTTCACAGCTATACGCGTCTCCTCGCGGGCTTTACAGGTATCCGCGTCCCCTCGCGGGGCTCGCTGCGCTCGCCACGCTTCGGGCTCGGTGGCTCGCTGCGCTCGCCACACTATTCTATTCTCGACTCCACGCCGACGTGGATAGTGGGGGTATGAAAAGGTCGTAGGACGCGTACCGCCGCCCCTCGCGGGCTCGCTGCGCTCGCCACGCTTCGGGTTGACGTTGATAGTGGGGGTGGTGCACTATGAAAAATGGCATTTGGGGGCATTTCACTACTTTAATACACATTTCAATGCATTCTGATGCATTTCAGTGCAAAATCGGGTGCCATCGCATCGCATCGGATGCCATCGTATGGCATCCGATGCGATCGCATACGATTTTTGAGCTAAAATGGCTCAAAAATCGGTAAAACATCGTATCGCATCGATGGCATACGATGCCATGCGATGTTTTACCGATTTTTCACCATTTTTGCTCAAAAATCGGTAAAACATCGTATCGCATCATATGACATCGTATGCCACTACATATGGCATACGATGTTATCCGATGTTTTACCGATTTTTCACCATTTTTGCTCAAAAATCGGTAAAACATCGTATCGCATCGTATGACATCGTATGCCACTACATATGGCATACGATGTTATCCGATGTTTTACCGATTTTTGACCATTTTTGCTCAAAAATCGGTAAAACATCGTATCGCATCGTATGACATCGTATGCCACTACATATGGCATACGATGCCATGCGATGGCATACGATTTTTGAGCAAAAATGCTCAAAAATCGGTAAAACATCGCATCGCATCGTATGCCATCGTATGCCACTACATATGGCATACGATGCCATACGATGGGAGCCGTGATACTCCACAAGTACCTTTTATTCTATATATTTTAATAAATGTTTTATTTGTGTTTATATCTATATATGGAAAGACTGAATTAATCATAAAATAACATGATCTGGGGAGCTATTTAACACTATTGAGGCAGTGTAAGGTTCAAAGATCCTACTACTCGGGGATCAAGTGTTAACAGCGACCACTAAGTTCAGTTATCAGCGCAACTCTAGGGGTTCTGTTTGTTATATATATATCAAACCCCAATATTCCTCTGCGCGCTACAGTATATACAGAATTATAAAACAACTGTATGTATAGGCTGCCCAACCACAAAGTTCTCTGAGAGTTGAGGGAACAAACACCACAATATTTTCCCCAATAGTGGTGAGGTGCCAATTAGTAGATATACAGTCCTTATGAAATCATCCAATTTTAATAAATTTATTTCATCCAACTTATAGTTTTATTTGATCCTTCAAAACGAGAATATGAGAAGTGTACCAACGCGTTTCGTCTTCAAAAAGACTTCATCAGGAGAACAACGGTACAATCTTATGGATGATATAGGATTTCCTATTATCATAAAGATCCTGTGCTGTCCATATAGTTATTCCAAGAGTTATTTAGGTACCTGTGTATTAGCAGGGCACTCTGCTGTTGTAACGTTGTAGTAATCCCGGTCCAGAATACCGACACTCACCAATCCTTTTCAGGGTTGAAATTGCTCCGGTGCCCCCTCAAACTGGGTAACAGCTCAGTATATTGACAAGAAAGTGGCACTCAGGAGACTTTAATTGCGGTGAACAGTTTGCTGTTTTAATCCATAAAAAATACGTCCGCTTACTAAATTACGAATCACCATTCTTTTGAATGGTTATTTCTATTCGTATCCTATCGATGGCGTATACATTCTTATTTGTAAATACAAATACGAATGTGCCATGAATACGAATACGAAAATACGAATACGCCTAAAAAAAATCGTATTTTGCAGTACAAATATGATTTTTTTTAAAACCGTATTTGGCTTATTAAATTTCCCCCCTTAATGTCCAGTACTACGATTGCCCTGCACTCAGGACAGTCTTTGGGATTACCAGACTAGAGCATTCCCAGATGGGTGGTATACCTACTGGCACTTGGGAAGAATTGCCGTGTTGTAGCCAATGTGTCCATTCTAGTCTCAGACTTATTTTTATGTTGCAATTAGTAGCAAATTTAAGCTAAGTACATACAGTACTATACAAGTTGCTTACTGGCAGATTCAGACATTGGGTCATTTACCTGATAATTGTTTAGTGTGCGTGCTGCAACAGGGACAGATGGTCGATCCAAATTACTGATTGTTCAGAAAATGCTGAGCTTATGAACCATGGCCAATGTCCAGTGTATAATGTACAGCAGGACGATTTAGAATGAAAGGGACCAGTTAGAACTAAACAATTATGACTTGTTTATACTGTACGATCCGCGTGGACTACAATTGGGAACGGTAAAGTGTGCTGAGCAAAGCAAATCCCCATGTCCAAAGCATAGCAATTTGGAGTTCATGTTGACAGCACAAAAAACGTAATAACTCAGGCCTTGTCTCGAGAGGGACCCGGGGGCGGCATGAAGCAATGGGTCTACTCAGCACCCAATTGTGTCTTAAAGTTTATTTGTCTCTTAAGAGGTAGATTTATGCCTCTGTTACCAATATACTAATAACAATTGCCCCATGGCTATTCTCAGCTTGGGCCTGATTCAGACCCGCTCGCTAAGCAGCATTCTTTTGCTGCTTAGCGAGAGGGTAAATATTGGCCACCGCTCAGACGAACGCCTGCACCCCACCATCTGGATCCCCTCAGTTGCATGCAAGGGAATGTGTTCGCTAACAGAACCCCTTGCATGTGGCCGCTAGCAGGCGAAATCATCGGATGGTCACTCTCCATCGAGTAATTTCTCCTGCCTTTGGCTATAAAAGTCAGTCTCAATTGACTTTTTTTACAGCCGCTGATCGCCGAAGACAGGGTGGACGCTGACGTCATGTGACATCAGTGCCTGCCCCCAAGTAGGGAACGCCACACCTGCATTCCCAGGGGAAAGTTTAGTGTTTTTATGGGGGCGCCCATAAAACCCTGGCCATTCCCCTCTAGCTTCCCCCTGTATGCCTCCCTACCTACCCGTGCAAACGCCTCAGTGAGTGCGATACTCACCGAAGGCATTTGCACTGGGAGTGTGCAAATACGCGCATGCACAGACCTCCCACCATCGGAACAGGGCCGAATTCGTCCCCTTCTAAATGGGGCTGAATTAGGGACTTTGTCAGGTGTGCATTTCTTTTGCTGTAATAGTAACTATATTTATTGTTTACTAAATCATTGAAATGAGTAAGGATCTGTATTATTCTGCAGCAATACACAGTGGGGGATTAAATAGCTATATTTTTCAATAAGACCTATCTCTTCTATTTATTATTAAATGTATTATTATTATATTATTATTATTATTACTTGCAGGAACCAAATCAGAAAGGAAAATCTTCCTGTAGCTTCCTGCGTCCCTTCCATCAGCCGACCAGACAATAAACGTTCTGTCTGTAGCTTCTATAATTGCAATCTCTTGTTGTCTCAGTAGAGTTAGGAACTCACGATTCCCACAACAGCAATTTTCATTAAACTTGCTGATAGCACATGAACAGATTTTAATTTGTACATATTTGTTTTAAAAAGAAATAAATTACCAGACTAAAGGGATTTTTATTAAAACATAGGTTTCATGTTACTCTTGATTTCCCTCAGAACTCCAGTAACAAGTACTAAATATAAATGAGCATAGATGTGGCTTAAAGTGGTCCATTTACAAATCTCTTAGTATCCCTGCAGTATGTGAAGGTGGCCATACACTAGAACAATATCAGGCCCAAACGCACTATTTCAATGAGTCGTGCGTTTGGTTGTGTGCACATCGTGAGTTATATCGTTACGATGTGCGATTCCGCGGATCGAGAGGTTGCTCCACTGATTATAAGTGCTGCACGTATGATCATTTGGCTTTGCTTCAGGTTGTAAGCAGGTCGTACAGATGGAGCGCCCCTCAGCCAGCTCAGGGAATCACCAGATTCCCTGAGCTAGTACAGGCTGGCAGAGAGGCGCTCCATCTGACGGGGACGCCCAAGTGTCTCACGCGCTCGCGCATCCCAGTCACTCAGGCGGCGGGGAGCGGAATCCCTGCCCGTCTCCGCTTCAGGGAGACGGGCAGGGTTAGGGGGGTTATGGGGGAGCGGCGGGGAGGAGATGGAGGGCTTCGTCAGAAAGAGGCGCGTGAGCAACTCGTGTGCACACGCCCCCTTCTGGCGGTTGGCAAAAGACGGCAATTAGCAATAGAATCACCAGGAGCAGCTCTAATGAGAGCTGCTCCATCTGTATGTGCTTTTAAAGCACATTTATTTATTTATTACAGTTTCTTATATAGCGCAGCAAATTCCAATACAATTTACAATAGGAAACAGTGATGAAACAAACTGGGTAGTAACAAACCGACATAGAGGTAGGAGGGCCCTGCTTGCAAGCTTACAATCTATAGGGATAATAGAAGGGATACATAAGGATATGATTCCATAGCATGGCAGTCCCAACAGATTGCAAGACAGTCTTGTCTACGACCTGCATATGATCAGGTTGTATGCAGGTCGTTTGAGTGTAGGGCCAGCTTTAAACAAGGGATCCTGATGGTAGATTGACATTGTTTAGGTCTAAAGTCAATAGTATGACACCATATGGTCGACATAGTCAAAAGATCGTCACAAGCAAGGTTCTCGTGCATTTTGAAGGGTTTTTTTTATCTGTTTTGCACTTTGTTTCGTACTTTTTTATACTTAGCCATCCACTTGGACTCCAATTGAAAAAAATATACAATAGTAGCGCTAGAAATTGAATTATAAAATTTAATTATATATAAAAAAGGGGGGTACACAATAAAATCAACAATAAGAAACCAGCAGGAACACCATTTATATGCAAATTGTAGCTGCTTAGACTGGATCCATTCCTAGTATAAGTCTAAGCAGCTACAATTTGCATATAAATGGTGTTCCTGCTGGTTTCTTATTGTTGATTTTATTGTGTACCCCCCTTTTTTATATATAATTAAATTTTATAATTCAATTTCTAGCGCTACTATTGTATATTTTTTTCTGTCTTTCTCCCTAGGGACTCTCGATCCCTTGTTTAGTAGCTGCTTCACATTGCAACCCTTCCCAGCGCCCAATTGTGCTGTTCTACAGCCGCCCCCCTCTTTTTTGGACTCCAATTGACATGGCGAACAAAGCAGTACACAGACACTTGATCAGGTGTCCACATTGACAGCAAACAAAAGTGAAAAACTCATGACAACCTTTTCCGTGTTGACCCGTTGTCACTGTTGACCTTGTGCATGTTTACCATTTTGGTGTCAAAAAGACATTTTTGTCATAATCAGGGGCGTAGCTACCAGAGGCATTGGAGTCACCTGCCTCTGGGCTCCAAGCCCTGAAGGGCACCTGGATGCACAGTACCACCTGTGTGGTTCACTGTGGAAACCAAGAGTGGTTGCTGTTCTTCCAACACAGCTCTGCAATGCACCTGCTGCTGCAGAATTAATTATCTACAAATCTATCTATATAAAGCTATAGAAATAATTGCCCATTTTTTCAAGTGGGGGGCTCCAAACTCCAACTTGCGTCCTCTGGATGAACATATTTGGCTCCCAGTGCGAACAGGTAAAACTGCGCCCCCCCTTCCACCCATACATGTGGAAAAGAAAGGGAGCATGGCCTAGCAGGGAGAGTGTGTCCTTGTGACGTGCCTTGCAAAATAAGACTACCTTAAAAACCCTGTACCAACTCAGTAGGAGCATAGCAGGACTCACCACCACCTCAAAAGGACTCGTGGACATGAAGTCAGACTGCAGGCTTCAGCAGCGGAGGTGCAGTGTGTCATCAGGAGTCGAGGACAGAGAAACTGTCATACTTGTCAAATGCACATACTCCCATTGCCGCCTGCCAAAGATGCATAGCAAAAATTTACACCATAATGCTCATTACACATTATGTCACGCACCATAATGCCTAATACAAATTATACCACACTCCATAATACCCATTGTGTGTGTTTACTGTGTAAAGGGCATTACGGTGTGTGGCATAATGTGTAATGGACATTATGGTCTGTGGCATAATGTGTAATGTGCATTACGGTCTGCGGAATCCTGGCCTAGTGTGTTTAAGGGGCTCTACCCGATGCAGTGTGTCTAAGGGGCTCTAGCTAGCACAGTGTGTATAAGTGACACTACTCTGTAGTGTAATGTGAATTGGTACTATTATGTGGCCACACCCTACATTTTTGAAGCGCGCTTCCGGATCGCACTTTCCCAACTTTTAAGTAGCAATTAATACTCCATCCATATTGTAGCTCCACCCACAATATCCACATGAGGGGCAAAAAAATTTGGCTAGGGCTGGCCCTGAGCGTGGCTTCAAAAGCTGAGGAGAGCTGTAATTGAGGCAAAGGGCTAGAGAGACAGAGCAGCGCTAAGGAACTGGGTAGTGCTGACAAGATCTGTTACCTGACAGCAACGGCTGAGGGGCGGAGACGCTAGGCCATGATAGGGAGACACCCAGGCTTCCACCAGTAACACTCCCTCTGATCAAGAGGGTCGCAGCCTGCACAGGAGGGACCACATTGGGTGAACCCACTCCTAGGTTCCACAATGTATCAGATAAACAGAGGTGGAGCTGAAAGGACACTGGTGGCTGAATAGAAGAGCCGCACTGCCCTCCACACCTGTTCTATTCTCCCTCTGGCAGATTCCAACTACTGGGAATTTAGCAGTCGGTATTTTGATGTCGTAGGAATGACCATTGGAATCCTGACTGTCGGGGAGTCATCCCCCAGCTCAGGTGGGTAATCTAGACTGAATTGGAGGAGGACTATTCTCCAGAGGCTAAAGCAACTGCATGACGAGCCATGTGGCGCCCAGTGCATTTGCATGGTTCGTCCCCCTGTAAAATTGTAAAATTGACCCTGGTGGTCCAGTAAATATAAGCAAAGAGATATACAGTACAGTACAGTATTGTTTGTATAGACGTCTCATGTACTGTACATGCTCCTTATGCATTATATGATGACAATGGGATAACATACCTCCCAACCTATTGCAGGACCTGCCGCGCCGTAGGCGTGGTCAGCCCAAAAAGAAGACAAGTGTCTGGCAAAGGGGCATGTTCTAGAATCGTGACCCCTGTTTTTATAATTTTCAGGGGTGTGCCCAGTGCTCCCCTCACTGCCTGACAGCCCCTGCACTAAAGAGATGCTGTTTAATTGCACACAATATCTCTTCAGTGATCACAGACTCCCCCAACTGCCCACCCCCGCTCACGGGACACTTGTAATTAGCGGGACTGTGCTGCAGACACTTGGGAGGTATAGGATCACTAACCAAAAAGCTAGAAGCTATATGGCTGAGTTAGCGGTGATATTCAGGTTATTACTTAGCACTAGTTTGTAGTAACTAGACTCCTTACACATGGTTTCTTCTTGATAGCAGGTTCTTACTACAGTATCTGATCAGATCATGTCAGCACATTGTGCAATGCTGGGTGCACACTGGGCCAACCTATCTGACGTAAGTGCATAAACTCTTGCCAGTCAATCGGCCGATGTGTTTCGTCTGACTTCACAAGTGGGTTGGCATTAACACGTGCCCACCCAGTTGTGATGTTAAGCACCAATAGCTGCTGCAGCAAGTGTATTGGTGGTCTGCAGACGGTATGTACACACAGTCCAATGCACAGATAGATGTCCAGATATATTCCTTATCGCCGGTGTGGCAGGACCAATGCCTGAGATAGGGCGCTGTCTGACAAAGGGTGCTGTTTAATGCAAAACGTTCCTGTTATATACTATATAAACATTCTGCTGTTTAAGCATACCAACTGAAGTGCAGTATTACACCTCATTCTAATACTCCTTAACCTCTGGCTCCTGGATTTACTCTTGATTGGATTGAAGAGCCCCTCTTCATTTTCTTTTAAATTATAATATTCATAGTGAATTTTCATTATGCTATAGCTGAGAACTTGACATTAGTAATAGATTAGGGGCACAACTCTGCTCACACAAGACAGGCTACATAATATCAATTCCAGCAGTGATGATAAAGGATCATACAATTGTCTAGGAATACATTTTCTGGCCATGTGCTTTCATTAGGAAGCTGCTGTCAACCCACACCACTTCACTTGTGTAGTGGGGTTTAGTTATGTGGTCTGGGGAGGCGCCAATACAAATGGGCTTACTGTGTCATTATAGGGTCCATGGAGAAACATAGGTCTGTTCACTTATTATTTATTTATAAATAGTTCTTATATAGCGCACACATATTCTGCAGCGCTTTACAGAGAATATTTGAACACTCAGTCCCTGCACCAGTGGAGCTTACAATCTATATTCCCTACCACATGTACACGCACACACAGACATTATAGGGTTAATTTTTACTGGAAAATTCCAACCCCCACCGCCAATTCCCACCACCACACCAGCTTTCCACGCTGGTTTCTCCTACAGGAAGATGGCCCGTTGAGGCCTACAAGATGGCGCCGCAAATGGCTGCCAAGGAACTGTGCACTCAGCTACTGTATGTAACCCTGTGTCTTTGCTCCAATATTACCTGCCTGGCTGGTGCAGCGACCAGTGGCGCCGCTGATGGCTGCCTAGGCGCTATGCAGCTCAGCGGGTATGGGTCCCCTGTGTGATAACTGTAACTGTCCCTGCTTATACTGTTACCTACCGACTGCTGCAACAACCAGTGGCGCCGCTGATGGCTGCCTAGGCGCTGGGCAGCTCGGCGGGCATGTGTTCCCTACATGTAATGTCCTCAATGTAATGTATGCAATGTCCTCTCCCCCCCCCTATCCCTGCTTGATGCTGCACTGTAAATCCGCAGAAAATTCCTAGTGTGCGCAAGCACACATGGCCAATAAAGTTCTATTCTTTATTCTATTCTATAAATTAACCATTTTTGGATTGTGGGAGAAAACCGGAGTACCCGGAGGAAACCCACGCAAGCACAGGGAGAATATACAAACTCCAGTTAGGGCCATGGTGGGAATCGCCCAACACATGCATTGTTTAATGATTAATGACACTATGTGAGTTTTGTCCACAGGAGCCATGGGTTAGATTACTGTGTACTATATGTTATTATCAAACTCAGTTAGCAAAATTAAATTACAAAAGCCTATTCACTGTTTGTACATTTGTACATGCACATATTGCATCTCTTTGATGTAGCAACTGTTGGACGTAAATGACCAGTCGATCCTGTTCTTTCCAATTTAGAGCTGTACACATCTCAAGATACATACACCTCTGATCAGCATCATCATACAGTATGTGTCTGGATAACTAGAAGTCATCATCATGTATGTTCTTGCTCCTGTATACTCCCATACAAGGTGCAAAAGGTACACCTGACAGGCGTGTATAGGCTTAAGCGCTAGTCTGCATTTGCCCGTTTGCGTGAATGTGAAAGGGAGAATGTTGCTGAATTTAGACTATGGGGTAGATGTAAGAAGCAGTGATAAGGGAGGAGAAGTGAGCCAGAGCAGAAGTGGCCCATGGCAACCAATTAGCTGCTCTGTATAATTTTATAGTATGCAAATTATAGATGTTATTTCCATGTTGATTGGTTGCCATGAGCCAATCCTCCTCTGGCTCACTTCTCCTCCCTTATCACTGCTTCATACATCTGCCCCTGTGTGATAAGATATCTTCCCATCCCCCTTCCACTGCTCTGATCATATTGCCCGGTACACACCAGGGCGACCCGCTCACGATGCACATCGTGAGCGGGTCATCCGTCCCGCTCACAATCACGTGGAGCACACGACCCGCTCACACTGTGCACCGTGAGCAGGTTCCGATCCGATCGCGACCCGCACACGGGTGTATGGTCGTTTTCAGATCCTACCTGCTGCAGGTAGGATCTGAATAACGAACGACCGACCTGCGGGGCCGCGCATCAGATCGGGATCGGACCAGAACAGGCAAAAAAGGGCCCAATCTACCTACAATCTACATCCAATCGGTTGGGATTGGATCTAGATTGATGGGATTGGGCCCTTGTCGTTCTGGTGTGTACCCTGCATAAGTGTAGTGGTGATCATCAATTGTCCTACACAAATGGAGGTATGTTTATTTCAGCGTCAACCCAAGAGTTTTCAGTCATAATTCAGTTGGCCCCAAACTGGACAAGGATTTGGCCATTAAGCATTCATGTTGAGTGGATGGGTTTTCCCATGATGGCAAGTTAGGGCTGAATAACTCATCTCACAAATAAAGTAAAATCAGTCCACAACGTTGAATCCATTTTAAAGAACAACTCACCCGGAACTGTATTGCCTTGAATCCAGATGATGATGATTATGCTACAAGACAAACTTTACTTTGCTTGGCCTAAAAAATATAAATGTTTGCTTGTGTTATAACAAAGTATTTTTTTATCGTCTCAGTAACGTGAAATCCCATTTTCTTAAATTGAAATCATAAACATGTCCACAATATTGAAACTATATTTTAGAAGTTATACTTTCTCTACTACAGTTATTGCTTTTAATATTTGTTTATGTTTTTTACACTATAGAAAGTTTAACATTTTAAAAAACATTGTGATCTTTTGCATTGTGTCATACGTTCAAATTCATAAGTAACTTTTACCATTAAATTTGTTACAATAATTAACTTAACTGTAAATCCTTTCAGTCCAAGGTGGACTCGGAGTACAACATGAATCTTCCCCGAGGTCCGCAAGTGTTACCTCCCCTGCCTGCACTATCCACCAGAGAGCCATCAGAGCTGTTCCAGGTATGTTGGGATGTGGAAATATTGCCTGTAATATGCAACACTTTAGTTACATTTTCCCCAGCATCAGTTTCCAAGGTGACCACTATTCACAGCAAAACTGGAGCAAATGAAGAACAACGGAAATTGGTCTAAAGGGGAATTTAGAAATTGAAGTCTTAATTTAGACTGTTTTGTATCAGTTTAGCACATGCGGTGTAGCAGCAGAGTTTTGATTTATGAGATGATCGTCATATGTTTATCTGGGCTATGCTGATTCTAATATGCACCATCCTGGGAACATCTTAAAAAATGTCATGCAAGTGAGTTGATGCCTTGCACTGAGTATTTATATATCTTCTGAAATATGGATGAAAAGTATGACATAAGTAGGAATTATATTTGGTATCTAAAATAAATGTATCTTCCCATCCTCAGCATCACCTCCAGGCCTTACCATCTCTCTCCATGGCTCCCGAGACCCCACCCACACGTCACTTTGCTCCACCCCCTCCTCCAAACTTTAGGGGCATACACATGCAGAGATTTGTGCTAAGCAATTTTGCTTAAGCAAAAAAAAGGGCGGGTAGTGGTCCAGAATGAGAGATTGCGATCAGTATCTTCTGTACACACAGAGAGATTTGCAGTCACTTGCTAAGCAATTTGACTAGATTTTGACTGCATGCACTGACTTAGTTAGCAGGAGATAATTAATCTCTCGGGGCATACACACGGAAAGATCTGTGCTTACTTTCTAAGCAATCTATTCAGATTGCTTAGAAAATAGCACAAGCTCGCTCCAAGTGTATGCCCTTTTAGTTTGGTTTTTGATATTCAGTTCTTCCTGTTACTGGTAAATGTACTGTTTGTAAGGTTGGGTTTATAGCATTTCCTAAAACCGTGTTTGGTACTTATGTATTATCTGGGCTCCCATGTTAAATGCACCCCATTTTTTCATACCCCTACTATCCAACTACGCATGGAGTTGATTTTATATAGTGTGGCGAGCGCAGCAAGCCATTGTGCCCGAAGCATGGCGAGGGGACGTGGTCTTATAAGAAAACGGGAGCCCAGATATTACATAAGTATCCCGTGTTTTGTTAATGAAACGAATTGCACCTTTTAAATGTCGGCAGAAACACAATCAGGAGTGCAGGGTATTACCACACGGTGCTTTGTTAATATAACCAATTTATACCATGGAAATAAGGCAGAAAATGGCTCAAATGAAGCCACAATTACCTAACCAATAATGTGCTCTCTTAGGGGGAAATTTACTAAGATCGAATGGATATGAATGCACCCATTCGTACCCATTCAATGTTAAATAAAGCCGGGACCTGTGCCCAACTAATTTACAATCAACCAAATTCATCTGAATTGGCATTTTTACAAATACCGTCAATAAAATTCGGCCATATATGGCCATATGGTTCTATCTGATCAGCTAATTTACAAGCTTTAATAGCCGAATTCAGCAGTAAATAGTAAAATAGACCTAATTTTCCAGGCGTATTTGGCTGAAGCCTGCACGGATCAGTCAGATCCATGCAGGCTTCTCTGTGTAAAAATAAGAAAAATAAATAATAATAAAAAATCTGCTTGGGGTTTCCCCCCACGAGCATAACCTGGGATCTTTGAGCTGGTCCTGGTTGCAGAATTACAGGGGACAAATCAAACGGGGCCCCCCTGTATTCCTATAACCAGCACCAGGCTCTTGGCCCTGTGCTGGTTCCCAAAATACAGGGGGGGGGGGGGACACAAAAGGAGTAGGGGGTCTCCCATACTTCTAGCTTAAAAAAAAAATCTACTGAGTGCACTTGCATCTACTTATCGTTAATGATATCATGTCGGAGCAGGTCCATTTTGGCTATGAAGTCAAAGATCTGCCTTGGTCAGTGAACGCAGGTTACATCGCTGAACGCTATTGGTTGACAATATCGTTCAGTGTGTACACCCTATCTAGTCTGACAAGTGGCACTGACGATATAGTTAAGGATATTAGCGGTGCCCCTAGTCATCTAGGGCCTTATTCTAGTTCACTCTTACTGACAAAATCCTTCTTAGATGGACAAAACCATGTGCACTGCAGGTGGGGCAGATGTTACTTGTGCAGAGAGAATTAGATTTGGGTGGGGTTTTACTTCAAAGTGAGATCTATATTGCAGTGTAAAAAAAAAGCAGCCAGTATTTACCCTGCACAGAAACAAAATAACTCACCCAAATCTAATTCTCTCTGCACATTTTACATCTGCCCCCCTGCAGTGCACATGGTTTTGTCCTTCTAAGAAGGGTTTTGTCCTTCTAAGAAGGATTTTGTCAGAAAGAGTGAACTAGAATAAGGCCCCTAGTGTGTATGGGGCTTAAATACTTGAATTAAAGAGAGATTATGCAGAGAATCTGAGCATATGTTCCCTCAGACCGGGGTTTACCATGACTTTTTAAAGATAAACCTAACAAACAAATATTTTTGTCTTTTGCCAGAAAAACTGGATAATTTCATTATGGAAACAGTGTTTCTGCTATCAGATGGGCAGCCCAAGAGGAAAGTGCAAAAAGTTCTATCTTACCCACATCAGTAGAGCAACTTAGTGCCTTATTATTACCATTTACTGTATTTATAGAGTAACTTCAGAATTAGGACTAAACATAACAGAGAGAATAGGTCAGCACTCACCTACTCTCTCAGAACCCCTGGGACACTCTAGAATTGACGGAGCCCCTAGCTACCAGAAGAGTGGATAGTCTGGAGTGGGCAGGGCCAATATGATGGGATTGCAGACACTCCCATCTATCAGGCAGTAAGTCACCCATATGTTTTATTCCTTCAGAATTCTTACGCTAATAAAATAAAGACTCGGACACAAATAACTTGACTCGGAGACAATAAATAATGACTCAGACAACTGTGTAAATTGGAAAATTAAGGTCACAGCCAGAATTTATTTAAACGAATGGCTGGAAATTCAAGGATTAATCAAAAGTGGCCCAAGAAGCATGGCCCTCGGCAATCGCCTATGTATCAATGCAAAAAATGGGCGTGGCCATAGCCACGCCCTGCGTAACCTAACTGAGTAGCTCAAATCTTCCCTTAACTGGCAGAGCACTGGTCCCTCCCTAAGATGGTGACCTGGTCCTCCCCTAAGGTAGTGACCGACTCGCCTCTATCCCAGGGAAAATGCTAGCCAATTTCTGTCACGCTAATCTCTTTCAACCGAGGAGCCATGCTCTCCGCCCTCCAACGCTCTTGCAAGGTCCTAAACCTTTGCACTTTTCCTTCGCCCTTCAATTTGCAAGGCCCTCAGCCCATGCAACTTCTCCTTTTCCTCCTCCTGCAAGGTCCTAAACCTTTGCACTTACACAACAAAATTTTCTTACTTCGGGTGGGTGGGTGGGAATCCAAAAATGGCAAGAGGGATAATTTACCTCAGCCAAGACTTATATAACCTTCCAGACTCCTCCCCCTTCTCTGTCACTACTGGCTAACCCACCTGACCTGCAACCAACCAGTACCTATGACTAAACCACCAATGACAACTGCTCTACTAATTCTTACTACAAAAACAGGGTGCTTATTTCATCTCAAGCTTAGGTAAGCTTTTGATTCTATTAAGTCACCCATATGTTTTATTCCTTCAGAATTCTTACGCTAATAAAATAAAGACTCGGACACAAATAACTTGACTCGGAGACAATAAATAATGACTCAGACAACTGTGTAAATTGGAAAATTAAGGTCACAGCCAGAATTTATTTAAACGAATGGCTGGAAATTCAAGGATTAATCAAAAGTGGCCCAAGAAGCATGGCCCTCGGCAATCGCCTATGTATCAATGCAAAAAATGGGCGTGGCCATAGCCACGCCCTGCGTAACCTAACTGAGTAGCTCAAATCTTCCCTTAACTGGCAGAGCACTGGTCCCTCCCTAAGATGGTGACCTGGTCCTCCCCTAAGGTAGTGACCGACTCGCCTCTCTCCCAGGGAAAATGCTAGCCAATTTCTGTCACGCTAATCTCTTTCAACCGAGGAGCCATGCTCTCCGCCAAAACGATGGCCGCCCCCGCAGGCCAGAGTCCGCCACCCAGCTAGAAATCCTCACATACCCAGCGCTCCCAACAAGGCTGTGACAAACAACTTCATCCCTTCCTTATTCAGATGCACTCCGTCTGCCCTGTAAAGCTCCTCCTTCTCATATCTGATTCCCGGATGCCTAATCACAAAACCTCCCATGCTCCAGATAAACTTGGACACTGCTGCATTTAGCTTCCTCCTCACCCTATCTAATGCAGCTCCTCCTTGTGTCCCTCTCCATACCCTCCTCGGAATCATCTCCGACCAATACAATCTCACTTCGGGCCATCTCTCTTTTATGCCCTGAAGATCAATCTTAATTGCTATAATTAATTCAACGCCTTTGCACGACCCTAAGTCGTTGCCACCTGCGTGAATAATCAACACATCTGGAGCACCCCACTTCTTCTCCGAAATCAATAATAAGTCCCATAATCTAAACCAGGAAAGACCTCTCACCCCAATCCACTTCACTCTACCCGCCCCTTTGGTCCTATTCTCATGCCTTCCTGCCCAATATATAAATGAGTGTCCTACAATCCACACCCTACCCACCACATCAGCCGAACCTAAAATAAAATTATATAAGATAACCATTAGAAACTTAAATTACTTAACATATCTAAAGCAACTAGCCAAGGAAAGGTAAACTGAGTTGTTTAGGCTACCCAGATGGATGTGAACAACACAAAACCTCAGATTTTAAGAGGAGAAAAGTGAAACGCCATCCAATCCCCCTTTATAAAAGGCAGGCGGCTTATGGCCCTGGGTTACCTAAAAAACAAACTCGCCAGGAGCGCGCTCTCTATAGCTTATCCCCCCTTATGTACGCCTTGAAAGCTGACGATCTCCACCTACCCAGCCGCTTTATCGCCTCCTCTGAACTGCCCGCAACCGCTGCGCAAGTTGCTGCCCCAATTCTGAAGGAATGAGTACCATATTCCTCTTCTGGTATGCCCAAGGCCACTAAGCACTTACCAAACACACTAGAAAATTGAAATTTAGTTAATGGCGTACCATCCTTATGTACTAACCACTGAGCCCCCCCTTTTGGCCTAACCAAATAAAATTTGCTTGCCAACTCAACCGGACAGATCCCTTTATTCTCCTCTTCCTTCAAAGAAATCCAGCGCCCCCTACCCAGCTGATCCGTTTTTGATCTCTGAATCTTTATCAACACTAAATCGTTTTTAATCACCACATTCTCTTTCAAAACCCCAGACACCCCACACGATTTATTTCTTGCCACTAACTCTCCGATCCTAAATGCCCCAAAAAACGCCAGCCCAAATGCTAAACCAAACAAGGCTGATTCATACTCATCCACTGCCACCCCCGAAACTGCCGTGACTAAATCCTGCAGTAACCCTTGATCTATCGGCCTTCTCAAATCTCCCCCTGTCCTCTGCTCCTTGGCCCACCCCTTCAAAGCCTTAGCCAAAATGAATGACTTAGTAGGGTCTTTTTGACCCTTCAATTTAGCGAAATAAGCTATTCCCGCCAAAGCCCCAGACATTGCAGCCCTAGATCTACCTTCTTGGTGACAAGCCCAAACGAACTCTAACATGACTTCCTCCTGGCACTTACCCTCACCCCACCTTGCTGTAAAAACCGACCACTCGTTCCAAGCCGCCGAGTAACTTCTCAGCGTACTTGGGGCCAAAGCCTTCAGGGCTAAACTCTCGATGCCGGCTCGATGATCTGCCATAATTGAGAAGGACATGACACACCATCAATATCAGCTGTTGGCGCCAGCCTCCTGAACCTATCCCATTGGAACCTTGATAACGCATCCGCTATTTCATTCTTTACCCCCGGGACGTGCCTTGCAGAGAAAGTAATATTCTCCTGCAAGCAACGCAGAATAAGATGCCTAAGCAAACGCATTACCCTTGGACAATCCGACCTCTGATTGTTGACTGAGTGAACTACTCCCAAATTGTCACACCAAAAAACAATGTTCTTGTCCGCAATCTGCTTAGCCCATAGCTCCACTGCCACTATTATTGGGAAAAGCTCTAACAGCAACATACTAGCAGTAAATCCTCTCACCCTCCAATCCTCCGGCCACTCCTCCGCGCACCAGTGCCCCTTAAAATAAGCTCCGAAACCTATTGCCCCAGATGCATCCGTGAATAATTGCAGCTCGTCATTTGCCACCGCCTCCTGCCAAATCCTAACTCCATTAAAATCCCTCACGAAACATAACCAAACTTTTATATCTTCTTTTAACTCCGCCGAGATCCTAACTTGATGATGAGGTTTCTTAACCCCGGCCGTAGCCCTTTCCAATCTTCTACAAAAAACTTTGCCCATTGGAATCACCCTACAGGCAAAATTTAACAACCCCAGCAATGACTGCAACTGCTTTAAAGTGACCCTTTTCACCTTTAAGAACTCCTCCAACTGCCCCTTCAACCTCGACACCTTTTCCTCTGGAAGCCTGCAAATACCCACTACTGTATCTATCTCAATGCCCAAGTAAGATAGCTTACTAACCGGCCCCTCTGTCTTATCCTTTGCAATCGGCACCCCCAGCACCCAAAACAATGCACTGGTTGAAAAAAGTAACTCACTACACACCTCACTATCCGCCGGACCTATTAACAAGAAGTCATCCAGGTAGTGGGTAACCCCTTGCTGCTTACAGCCCACCTTAATACACCACTGAAGGAAGCTGCTGAAACACTCAAAGAATGAGCATGAAACCGAACAACCCATCGGTAAACATCTGTCTATGTAAAACTCTCCTCCCAACTTAAAACCCATATATTTAAACGAATCCGGGTGCAAAGGCAAAATCCTAAAAGCTGATTCCACATCTACCTTAGCCATCAAGGCTCCCTTCCCAAAACCCTGCACCAAGCTTAACGCATGCTCAAACAATTCATAGCTTACACTACAAAATTCCTGATCTAACGCCTCATTCACCGAGCCCCCTTCTGGATAAGATAAATGCTGAATCAATCTATATTTCCCAGGCTCTCTCTTAGGCACCACCCCCAGCGGAGAAATACATAGATCCTCTATTGGTGGTTCCCTGTAGGGTCCCACCATTCTGCCTAAGCTCACTTCACTCTGCACCTTTTTCCTAACCACCTCTGGAAAATCCCTAGCTGACTTCAGGTTCCTATTTGCCGATGCAATAACCCTATCTACAACTGGTAAACGAAAACCCTCTGAAAACCCTTGCAACAAAAAGGCTGCTTCCTCCCTAAGAGGATAGAGCCTCAACCACCTCTTTAACTCCTCAATCCTAACTGGCGACTCCGCCTTGCCTATTGCCAGGCCCAGACTCTCCTCTCCCAGCTGCTTGCCCCCTTGGCTTTGTACACTCTCTTGCCTGGTGGGCCCCACTGCACTGCAAACACACGTGCCTGTATCTACACCCTGCTCCTTTTGAGCACTGCCCGTTGTTATACGCATAGCATTTTCCCCTCCCGGGCACACTGTACCCGGGCCTGTTAAGAAAAAACTGCCTTCGCCCCCCCCCTACTTCGCCCCCACTTGACCCCCTCATTTGTTGGGTAACTTCCAACCACACCTCCACGTCCTTAAATCCCAAACTAAAGACTCTCTCCCCATCCTGCTTTTTCCTAAAAAGCTCATCGTACTGCCTCCATGCATTAACCCTGCCTGTTGAATACATGTTATGTATTAGATGAAAATACTTAAACATATTCATATGCTCCGATGGCCTGGTCTCAGTGTAGCATGCTGCAAACACATAAGCCCCCGCCAGCCAGTTGGTATAAGACCTCCTAGCCTCCTCTGCTGCCGGGCCTTTTGCCTTGGCCGCATCCAATTCCTTCTTTGCCTCATGTGTTATAGCAAACATGTCCACGAAACGTCCCTTCCTGATTTTGTCCCTAATTTTTGACCTCACACCTCTTAATATGGCCGTATTAGAACAATGCACCGCGTCACCCGATGCATCCGGACCTACCCTGGCTGCGCTACTAGCCGCACTCCTTGAACCCCCTGCTCCCTTTTTCTTTCCCTTAATCTTTTGCGCAAAGTACTTCATCAGCTTGCGCGGCCTACCATCCGAGCTGGATGAATCAGATTAACTGTCTGAATGCGACCCTTCCGCTTGCTGCTGCACTGAGCGCGAGATCTCACCTGCTCCTGATGTTGACGGCCCTGCCTGCTCTTCAGCTCCAACCGACTGTCCCACGTCGCGCAGTGCGCCCACCGCGACTTGACTCGAAGACTCCAGGACTTCAGATACGCTCCCAGGCCCTGCTCCAACCGAAACCGCCTGCAAAGGAATACTAACAGGCACAGAGCTCATAACATTCTCCTCATCAGCAACCACTGTGATAACCTCCTCACTGCCACCCTGCGCCCCGACAGGCCCCCCTCCCTGCCCTACCTGCTGAAGCGCTGCAGTTACCCTGGGGGGTGTGGCCTCTGGCATGGGCGGGGGCGGGGGCGGTGGTGGGGGTGGCAATTGAAAATTACCTTGCTGCATTGATGTGATTACTCCCTGCTGCCCACTAACGCCATAAAAGCCACCTGGAGCCTGCCCAAATCCCTGATTTACTGGCCAAAACTGCTGGCCCATGTTACCAGGGACCGTGTTAATCCAAGCCTGACCCTGCGGTTGATAAAATGGCTGCTGCATGCTCCCCCACTGCGGCACCACTGGCCACTGCCCTTGCACCCCCTGCTGCTGGGCTGCTGTGTTAAAGTATGGGGACCAACTCCTAAACTGAGCAGCCTGTGCCGCTGCTACATTGCTCCCTAGCTCACCCACTGCCTGCGATCCTGCCGGCTGCACTACCGTCACCGGCCCCTGTACTAATACTGGAGCAGGTGGGGGCTGGGCGAAGCCCGGCAAAGGGGATGACCTAACCCTAACAATGGGTGAAAAAGCCCCTCTCCTTGACTGAGGTGACTGCCAATCGCACACCCTAAGATCCCGCTGCCTGCTGGCAGGGGACAAGTTACTTGACTGCCCCCGCTGGTGGGAGTCCCCAGCTCCTGAAGCTGTGGGACTGCCCCTTGCCTGGAAATATTCTGTGGACAAAATGTCCGCCTGAGACAGGTGGGCGGGGCTAGCCGCCGTCTCTGTACCTCCACTGTCCGACCCAGATCCCCCCCCTTGAATATTGGTAACCAGGGAAGGTGACCCCCTGCCCTGCGCCCCCCTAGCCAACCAAGCCTGCAGGCCGGAAGGCGAGGGGGACGGGCGCGGCGTGCCTACACCCGCGGCCGCCATTACAGGTACCTGTACCCCGGCAGAGCCGAACTACTTCGTCCGCGCGCCCTCCCTCTCACTCCCGCCAAGTTAGCTGGGGGAGCGGGGGCCAGGCGCGAACCCCCCGCCGCCGCCGCCGCTGACAAGCGCGCTCCCCTGGAGACCTGGGAGGACGCGGCGGCCTGCAACGGCCTAGCCGCTTCCACCAGCCGCCGGGGAGGGGGCGCATTGCGGCGAGGGCGAGACATACCACTACCTACAGAAAATTTTTTTACCACACAAACCCTAAAAGAACCCGCAGGCGCAGCAAATGACTGCAGCAGCAGCCAGCCACTGAAGCCGTGGAAAGAGGACAGAAAATTAAAAGTTTAAAACGAGAAGAAATCTTTGCACAAAGATATAGAATAAAGAATATGAAACTTAGAGCGAATAGAGATATAGAAAAATAGCAATTAAAGCGATACTTATCCTATCCAGACTCCAGAGGGACCGCAATCTCCAGGGAATCCAAAAATGGCAAGAGGGATAATTTACCTCAGCCAAGACTTATATAACCTTCCAGACTCCTCCCCCTTCTCTGTCACTACTGGCTAACCCACCTGACCTGCAACCAACCAGTACCTATGACTAAACCACCAATGACAACTGCTCTACTAATTCTTACTACAAAAACAGGGTGCTTATTTCATCTCAAGCTTAGGTAAGCTTTTGATTCTATTAAATGCTGTACTCATGAACAGGGCCGACATTAGCTGGTTACTGCTGTTACTTTTGTAACGGCCCATCAGCTCTGTCCCTCCCACATTCCCATGAGTGCGCAGCTGTGGGATAGCAAAGGCTTGGTCCCAACTACTTCTGGCACTTTACATCTGCCATGACATGCCTTCTGGCAGTGGAGTGGCCAATCTACCATTCTCGGTAGAGAGAGGTGGCAGTGACAGTGGATGGGGACATTCGATGTGTGTAGTCTGACCTCCTTACTACAGTATATCTCTTATATGGGTAGCAGATAAGTAAAAGAGTGCTGTGAATTCCATATCTTATCTTTGCAGCACTAGTTCCTGGGTGACATTTAATAGGATGAGAGTTTTAGTAACTTTTCAAAATCGCCTATTATCGCACTTTATAAGATCGCATTGTTTGCCGCGAATTCGCATATTTAATGAGCTGTGTATTCCAGGCAAAATAGTGCGATTAAGTGCGATAATGGGCGATTTTTAGTCATGAAAATGGGCAATTTTTAGTCATTAAAATGGGCGAATTTGAGGAAATGTGCGAATTTGTGTTATTAAAAAAATGTCCTGAGGTCCCCCTCAATGAGCCCTGGGCTCATTGAGCGGGACCTTGTTCCAAAAGTATGAGGGACAAAAAGCGTAGGGGTCCCCCGTATTTCTGAAACCAGCCCCGGACTCTTGGACCGCTGCTGGTTCCAAAAATACGGGGGACAAAAAATCTGGGGATCCCCCGTATTTTGAAACCAGCACCGGGCTCCAACAGCCCACGGTGTCCTGCCACAGCCGGGGAACACTTTTTACATAAGGTCTCCCGGCCAAACCAGGGTCCAGCACTGCCTCCCTCCTCCAGAGCCAGCTCACCCCACACTGACAGCGGGGTGGCCGGCTTTTTCCAGCGCTGCTAACAGCTTCTATAACGCTGTTCCAGCGCTACAGAGGCTGCTACCATCCTTGGCTGATGCATCTCCATGGAGAAACATCGACCAACCACGCTAGCAGCGTCTGTAGTGCTGGAACAGCACTATAGAAGCTGTTAGCAGTGCCGGAGAAATCCGGCTCACCACGCTGTCAGTGCGGGGTGAGCTGGCTCTGGAGAAGGGAGGCAGCACTGGACCCTGGTTCTGTAAGTATATTGGTGTAAAAGTGAGGTGAGTGTTTGTGTGTGTAATAAAGTTCTACTTTTCTGTTGTTGTGTCTTTTATTTTAACATTCTTTTCACAGGTGTACTACAAGTCCCATCGGGCCCATTAATGCCCTGCATGCTGGAACTTGTGGTTCACCAAGTCCCAGCATGCGGGGGGAGGCATGCTGGCACTTCTAGTTCACCTGTATAGAGCAATGTTATGAATGAGTGTTTTAACCCTATCAGGTCGCCGTCCAAAGCCCAGGGACGCCAGTGACATCCCCGGACTTCAGCCCTGGATGGGCGAAGCCTGGGGGGGGACCCCTTTATGGGGGGGTCCTCACTCCCCCAGGGACCCTGTCCAAGACTGACCAGCCACGGTGCTCATGGTTCAGCCGGGGGACCTTATGTAAAAAGTGTCCCCTGGCTGTGGCATGACACCTCGGGCTGTTGGAGCTCGGGGCTGGTTATGCTCAGGAGGGGGAACCCCACGCCCTTTTCTTTTACAAAATTAACTTTTACACATTTTTTAACACAGGACCATGCACAGATCGCAGTGATCGGTGCATGGTTCTGGCAAATTCACCTGTTAGAACCTGGTCTGCATGTGTGGTGATTTTTAGTTACATTTTCTCATTTTCGCATCTCATTAAATATGCGATTTGTATACTTTTCAATGCAAAAACATCTGGATGTGTGGTCCTGCATGCATGACGGCCATTGCTGAGACTGTCTTGTCTCCCTCACAAAGGGAGCCTGGGATAAAGATGACTGCCTGTTTTATCTGTACTGGGCCCCAAAATGTATGATGGCAGCCCTGTTCCTGGACTTCCCTAATCATTCATGATTGCCGTCACCATTCTCATTAATTAACTAATTCAACGCAGGTAACTGCAATCATAAATGAAGAGGGACGCCCAAGAGAAGAGAAGTTTGTACCTGATGGAAGGGATAATTTTAGAGGATGCGTGACTGCATGATAATTGCATAATTTGGGGACTAATGACACAGATAGCTAGCTGTCTCCTGTATGTCCTCTTTGGGTTCCTCCCATAAACTATAATATTGAAGTTTGCAGTATGGGTCAGTGTCCTGGGCAATGGCGGAACTTGTGAATCCAGGTGCAAAAATATAATGTGGACCCCCCCCCCCTCCTCCACCCTAAACCAAGTTTACAATATGCAACATTACAGTGGGTGACAGTGAGAGGTAGAGGATGACAGGAAGAGGCAGGGGGAGGCAGAGTGTGACAGGGAGAGGCAGTGGGAGGCAGAGTGTGACAGGAAAAGGCAGGGGGAGGCAGAGTGTGACATGGAGAGGCAGGGGGAGGCAGAGTGTGACAGGAAGAGCATGGTTGCCTACCTGACGCTCTCCTTCAGGGAGAAAATGCTCTGTTCCTGGACTTCCCTGGTAATGTATGATTGCCATCACCTGTGGGGAGCTAGGGGTACTTGTTTCCTAGCACGGCCACAACGATCATGATCGTGGGCATCGTGATTTCCCCATAGGGAACAATGTTAAATGCCTCAATTTAGCCGCGATGCCCCCGATTTCCCATAGGAAACAATGTTAAATGGGTCAATTTACCCAAATCATCATAGGGAACAATGTTAAATGGGCCATAAACCCCCCAAAACACCCCTGAACAGTGAAATGTCCCCCCAAAAGTATTTTACGCCACCCCACGATCAACGCGAACCCGAAGCGTGGCGAGCGCAGCGAGCCCGCGAGGGGCGGCGGTACGCGTCCTCCGACCTTTTCATACCCCCACTATCCACGTCGGCGTGGAGTTGAGAATAGAATAGTGTGGCGAGCGCAGCGAGCCCCGCGAGGGGACGCGGATACCTGTGAAGCCCGCGAAGGGACGCGTTTACCTGTGATGGTATCCGCGTGCTCTCGCCTCGCTGCGCTCGCCACACTATTCTATTCTCAACTCCACGCCGACATGGATAGTGTGGGTATGAAAAGGTCGGAGGACGCGTACCGCCGCCCCTCGCGGGCTCGCTGTGCTCGCCACGCTTCGGGTTTGCGTTGATCGTGGGGTGGCGTAAAGTACTTTTGGGGGGACATTTCACTGTTCTGGGGTGTTTTTGGGGCTTTCTGGCCCATTTACCATTGTTCCCTATGATGATTTGGTGAAATTGACCCATTTAACATTGTTTCCTATGGGAAATCGGGGGCATCGCGGCTATATTGAGGCATTTAACATTGTTCCCTATGGGGAAATCGCGGGCATCGCGTCTGGACCATTTAAGGCTTTTTTAGCCGCATACGACGCGACCGACGCGATTTTGACTTTTTACAATGCATTTCAATGGGAAAATCGGGGGCATCGCGTCGGTCGCGTCGTATACCACTAAAAATGACACCCGATGCCCGCGATTGTGGCCGTGCTAGGAAACAAGTACCGAGCTAGGTAATTGATAAGAAAGGTGTTTCACCACAGGTGATGTTAATCATACATTATAAGGGAAGTTCAGGACCAGAGCATTTTCTCCCTGAAGGAGAGGGTCAAGTAGGCAATCCTGAGGAAGAGGCAGGGGGAGGCAGAGTGTGACAGGGAAAAACAGTGGGTAACAGAACAAGGGTGACAGGGGCAGCAGTAGTCCTGCCTCTGGTCCTGGGGAAGTGAGTGATCCAAGGGCTCCATGACACAATTTGGGGTGAATCCATACACACTGTACAATTTTTTTGACCAATTTGGTTGAAAGACATTTCCATTGAACCCAGTGTCCTGGACTAAAGATGTTGACAAAAGATATTGACAACACACGAAAGAAATAAGATCTAGCTACAGTTTATAGGCTCTTTTTGAAAGATATTGAAATTGAGCTGCATGCACAGTTGACGAACAATCTTGATGAACAACTGGCGGGTATGCGCATCATCATTCATCGTTTGTTTGTTGACAATATCTTTTGTCAACATCTTCAGTCCAGGACACTGGGTTCAATGGAAATGTCTTTCAACCAAATTGGTCAAAAAAATTGTACAGTGTGTATGCACCTTAATAGCATACTGAAAAACATATTGACTTTTTCTATTTGTTTTCAGTGCTCTAGGCAGTGTATAAATGGATAAGAAATGTTTCTTTTACACCACAGAACATTCTCTTCCTCTCCTAAAGCATCAGGATCTTCAACAAGTCAAATATATCTGGCCTTGTAGTTGTAACAGAGAGAGTGACATGCAGCTCTTCTCCGACTGAGGCAAAAAATCCCACTGCACTAAATTATTCATTGCGAGAGAAGGGATGATTATGCACCTGGTAAACCAAATCAGAAAACTATTGTTCCCTTGCAAAACAGTTCAAGATTAAGGCTAGAGTGCAACATTAATGCATTACAGGTGTTGCTGGTAGTGATGAGGATTTAATAGCCGTGCCATCGGAGACAATTGTGGATAGGTGAGGCCTTATGTGAGCTATTCTCAAGGGACAGATATCAACTGCGTAGTTTGAAATGTGCAGACAGCTGGAGTTAGCACAGTATTATCAAATAATCCCATAGGCAATGTGTAGATAAACTGGATAAAAAAGATGAACACAGCTGGGCTATTTAAACCCATTTAATCTGTATGAGCTTCACCTTCCCTTTTTCAGCATATCCAAGATGTCAGTTTTTCTATATTAAAATACTAGCTGGACTGCCCGGGATTTTAAGAATGTTTGTTTACAAAAATCGATATAAATAACATTAGATCAGAGCGCAGCACATTATGCATCTCCTGATGGCATATGGTGGGGGACCCTACTACTGCCACTATATAACGCTCAGTGTGTGGGTTTGTTATATATCCATTCCCCTCCTCAAATCATGTCACTGCCCCTGTCACATGCAGCCCTGTCATCATATACATATCATGCATGTCCTGATATTGTCTCTGCTGCTGCTCCGCCCCTAGGGGTGCTAGGGGTGTTTTACCCCAACAGTATTTGTTCACAGATTGTAATTGATATGTGTACCAAGTTTGGTGTAAATTGCTCCCGTCATTCTGGAGTTATGCTATATGCTAAAATACTCTGTGCTGTAGCATCAGCCTTAGGGGTGTCTTACCCCCACAGTGTTTGTTCCCAGATAGGAAGTCTTATGTGTACCAAGTTTGGTCAAAATTGCTCCAGTCATTCCAGAGTTATGCTGCCTGCTGAAATACTCTGTGCTGCTGCCACACCTCTAGGGGTGTCACCCCCACAGTGCTTGTTCTCACGAAACATACATATGAGTGTACAGCAAAAATTGTGGTTATAATTAATACAAAAATAACTGTACTTCATTTTGATTTGGAATTATTTTAGTTGCCTCGGCTGTGTTTTAACTTACCTTCCAACATGACCCTCTCCAGGAGGGACAAATTGCTCTGTTTCTGTACTTCCCCCTTAATTTATCACCTGTGGTGAAGTGCCTTTCTTGTCCATTAGCCTGTTTAAAACAGGTGATGGCAATCATAAATTAAGGGGGAAGTCCAGAAACAGAGCATTGTGTCCCTCCTGGAAAGGGTCATGTTGGGAGGTATGGTTTAATACTCTCATATATAAAATGTCAAGATCTTCCCTTGTAAACAAAAAAGGTTCCCCACCCCTGATATAGGTGGTCCACGTCTCTGCCAGTATGTGCAGGAAGGGACAAAGCTACTGTAGATGCTGACAATGATTTCCTGATTTATGTGCTGCCTGGCATATAATAGGAAGTGGTGATGTAAAGAATATGGAAGATGTGTTCTACAAGACAATGGCCGCTGTCTTCAGGACACTAATGGTCAAATGAGTGGCTGTGTGTTGTGTTCACAATCTCCCTGAAATATTTTTTGAAACATAGGCAGTCCTGATATACAGTATGTGGTAGTATGTATAAATCATGTGATGTGACCCCATGCCTGAGCACAATATTACAGCCCAAGGAATCACCACACAAACTCAGGTTTACTTCTCACTGCTTGTTTTTTTGGGTGATGCAGAGTGAAGGTGCCCATACACGGTGCGTTTGCACATATTGCACATACTTTTTGTACTGCCTTCTGATCGCATTGCAGGCAAATCGCATGCAAAACACATGCATTGCGAAGCGATCCAGTCCATAACGGGTGCGATCATCGCACCGTGTATGGGCACCTTAACGCAAGATCAAAGACTAATAGCAATTGGAATCTATCGACTTTGGTCATTGGTAACAATGGCGGTTTCTTTTATAGAAACAAAGGTCAATAGAATGTCTTCAGATGTGAGATCACTGTGCTACAGATGGAGCGCCTCTCATTCAGCGCAATCTTCAGAATGCCACGCTGGCTATTGCCTGTGGAGAGGCGCTCAATCTGACTGGAACATTCCAGCGTCTCACACGCACACGCGTCTTAGTATTTCAGCGGCGGGGATGGAATCTCTGCCCGTCTACCTGAAGCGGAGGTGGGCAGGGTTGGGGGGGGGGGGCAGGGGGCTGGCGTGGAATGGGCGGCAGAGGTGGGCTCCTTTGGAAGGGAATGCGCGAGCGTCTCATGCGTCCCCTTCCGGCAGCTGGTGGCGGCTGGGGAGGCTGGCGGTTAGCAATTCGACCGACAGCACAGGGCTGAATGAGGCCGGCTCCATCTGTATCTCGCATTTCAGATCTGCTGTCCTCAGCTGTCACTCTCTGTCTGGCAACTTGTATTAAAATAAGGGATTTACTTGTTTAGTATCAAATATCTGCTAGACTAGAACTGTAGTGCAGGACGATCTATAGTGAGGGAGTTAAAAGCAGCTTCTCTTCAAATTGGTCTCCAGGGGATAGTAGAACTGTGGAAGTTCAATACAAGAAAAGTTACATTCTATTCGGTACAGATCTGTCTCTTCTTAGACCACAAAGTGTGCTCCTTTGATAGCAGAACGTAATACTTTGATCAATATATTCCTTGTATCTATTTATATCTCAGTAGAGGGAATACAGAAAGATGTTTAAGGTGCTTAGAGCTGTACATGGGCCATAAATGTACAATAACCAGTCGGCATTTGGTACCCTCAAAGATAATTCGGCGCTAACAGGGCATCCACACATGAAAGTATGATACAATTAAATTGGGCCAATCAAATACACAAGAAGACAGATATCTATAGGATCAAACATTATTATAGGATCACACATTATTCACCTTATGACTGTGCTAGGAATCATCAGTCAAAGAAGCAAAGGGGCTTTTGGTTCCTTGTGTCGTAGTGACGTTCTGCGCACCCATGAATGACTAATGAAGAAGATTTGTAACTATAGGGCAGATTTATTAAGCTTGTGAAGTGATAACGTGTCTGGTTTTTATCACCAACCAATCAGCTCCTTCCTGTGAAGCTACAGGCTGGGTTTGAAAAATGACACGTAGGAGCTGATTGGCCGGTGATAAAAACCAGATACTTTATCACTTCACCGAGCTTAATAAATCTGCCCCTATAATACAATATACAATCAGGGGTATTTATCATCTGCTGCTGTGGAACTTACACATCACAGCATGCCATGCCACAGTGTCAGCGTGACCTATAACGTACCTTTACATATTGATGTATGAAGAGGCCAGACTTCACACGAGGGACAAGGACTCATGCCCACTAGGCCATGCCCACGATATATCATGTTTTGGAGACCTCACATGGTAGATGTGCCTGATGGAAAAACTAGGACAGGGCATGCTGGGATATGTAGTTTCAAAGCATCACTACTATAAGTAATGAAATAGACTTTGGCCAACAGAAGGAATTTCTGTATAGAATTTTGCAAGGGCACTATTGTAACATACTCTTTCATAACGGATTGTCCCATTATTTCATGGTGGATTAGCTGACGTAAATCATTAGTGTGATTTATGCTTTCACTCTCTCTTGTGGTCATATCTATGAGCATATGATATAAATGTCTAGGTTTATTTATGGTCAGGATCTTAGACCATTGTGTCCTGGCTGCTGCCTGTGCATATTGTATAACATTGCGATGTATTTATATGTCTGCACCACTGCTTAGAACACAAGCAGGTCCCTAATCAGTAAATTCCCATTCAAATAAAGCTTCATATCATCAGCGGGATGTGGCCAGCAGTGTACATGGATTAGTGTTATATGATTAATACATTGAATTTTGGATATTAGGATTCCATTGCTCATTACATTACAGGTTGAGTATCCCCTATCCGAAATGCTCGGGACCACGAGCTTTCCGGATAGGGGAATATTGCGGTTTTCAGAATATATTTTTTTTTAAAGCATACTTACCTGTCCCCTGATGGTGTCCGGTGGTCCCTCGGCGTCCACGCAGTCCCTGGGCGTCCACAGCAGGCCTCCGGCATCTTCTCCAGGGTCTCCAGCGGTCCCAGGAATGCATTGCGCGAGTGTGCGCGCGCACCGGTGACGTCACCGGCGCGCGCGCACACTCGCGCAATGCATTCCTGGGACCGCTGGAGACCCTGGAGAAGATGCCGGAGGCCTGCTGTGGACGCCCAGGGACTTGGTAAGTATGAAAAGAGGGTTGGGGGGGTTAAAAAAAAAAAAAAATAAATTCGAATGATTCCAAAAACCACGGTTTTTGGAATAATTCGGATAAGGGATGTCCGGATAGCGGATACTCAACCTGTATTTATATTCATAGTTATAAGAGCTTATGTCAAAAGTACCTAACAAGTAGCGGTTAACTTAAGATAGTTGCCTATATCTAGGGACAACTTCAGAATCCTTAGAAATACAGTACTGTATACGCAAAACAACCCTGCTTAATGCTATGCGTTTCGCTGACATCACATCTGCTTTCTTAGACTTGAATTTTTCTACATTCTTCCCAAGAGGAAACTCATAGATTTAAAGTAACTTGAGCCACGGGTCCAATATCACTATAAAGATCTGCAAGTGTCAGATTTCTGCTGTTTTTCTCCTATATGAACTGTGCCTTATGTAAAATATGTGGAAATATTTAGCCAGGGTCATAGGAACAGCATTGTAGGCCATACTTGTCTACCCTCGCAGAATGGCCAGGAGGCTTCCCAAATATTGGGTCTACCTCCCGGCCCACTGCATCTCACCCACTCCGCCATTCAAGTACCGCGATTAGCGGCTCTTTGTGGAGGAGCTAAAATGTAGCAAATCACATCCTTTTAGATCTGTCCCCTCATCGTAGACCAGCGAATCAGTGGGCTTGATAATCAGTCCCCGCCCCCAAAGTGCTGTTGTCGGTCACCTCTCTGTGTTTCTGCTGGAGAGGAGACAGAAAAAGGAGGTAAGTATGTTGCATACCTCCCAACTTCTGAAGGTCTGCAGGCGGGACGATGCTCCTGCGCGCCGAAATTTTCGGGGGCGTGGCCTAATTTGGGGGCGTGGCCTATACTCGCGACTCTTCCGCGAGGCCACGCCCCATTTTGCCGCTATGGGGGCATGACCCAGAGGCTCTGTGAGCCTCTAGCCATGCCCCCAGTCCCCTGGCTGTGGGAATAGACGCTGTGCGCATGCGCACAGCGTTTATTCCCCGCTGCTTAGCAGCTGACAGGGGGGACTCCCAACAGCCCCCCCACACCGCGGGACACTGCCGCCCGCGGGTGGGACATCGGGACAGGCCCTGACAATCGGGACTGTCCCGATAAAATCGGGACTGTTGGGAGGTATGATGTTGTAGGCCCTAGGCAAAGCAATGTAGTAGGACACTTTCTAGCCATTAATGGGAATAAATGAAGAATAATTACACAACCTGTGCTGTTTTGCCACTTGCTTCCATACAGTGAATGGCTGTCAGCACTTTGATTGGAGTATAGCTCCAGTCATCCACCAATCACTATGCTGACAGCCATTCTCAGTCTGGCTGCGGCCTGTGAAGCAGGTAGAGAATGCTGCCTGGCCACTCTGATATAGTGCAAATAGCTCCAGAGGCACCAGCCCAAGGTGCAGCTGCTCCCTGGCCAAGCCTATTCCTGCTGAAAGGGCCCTAGAATGGTGGGGCCCTGGGTAAATGCCCATTGTGACTATACATTAAATGGCCCTGTATTTGGCACTAAAGTAAAATTTTCTTTGTTGCTGAATAAATGCTTTTGGATGTTTGTTATGTTGTAATGTTCTGTAAAGTATAGATGCAGTAGGGTTTATTTACTAAAGTGGCAGGTCTATTAAAGATGGGATGTTGCTATGGGCAACCAATCAGAATCCACTTCTTTTTTATTTAGTAACTTCTAGAAGACAATAGATAGATTCTGATTGGTTGCCCATAGCAACATCCTGGGCCAAATGTAATAGTGTGTGAGAATCAGAAAGTGGGAGATTTGGGGAGAGTTTTCCCTTTTTTTTTAAAGTGGCAATTATTTACATGGCAAACACTACCTGGTTTTCAGTGTAAATAATTGCCTCTTTAAAAAATGGGAAAACTCTCCCAAAATGTACCACTTTCTGATTCTCACACCCTGTTACATATGGCCCCCCATCTTCAGCAGAACTTCCATCTTAGTAAATAAACCCCAATAAAATTGGCTATAGTGTCCTTCAGTGGCATAACTGACACAGCTGTTTAGGCAACTGTCTCACGCCCCCAAAAAGTCACAAATTTACGTTTGTGTAAAGCTACAGTACATGCACAAATATAACCCGATGTACAATGTACACACAGAGGCTCAGCTCATCGTTTTTTCGAAACAACCTAATCCCCCAAGTGTATACTGCCCTCAATGTTTGAATAATATGTATTCAGTATCACTTTCATATACAGAAAGTGACATTTTTGGTTTAATTGTCAATTATGCGCACAGCAATGACGCTACTTCATATTTCAGGTGTGAAAGCTTTTGTATATATCAATACTGAGAGCAAGGAAGTGATAATAACTAACATGCTAATTGTCAATGTTATTTTGTTTTAGCTGGTTCTCAAACATGGCAGCTATCCTCCACTGATGCAAAGCCAATCATGGACCTTGGCAGCACCTTTCAAAGACCAACGATTTTGCCGCAATCCCAGCAACTCGATAGCAAATAACTACTCGCCCACAGCTCGTAACCTGAAGTTTGCAGAGATAGCAAAGGATATAACGTCTCCAAGACCAAGGACAGCAAAGATTTCACAAAGGAACATGGTGTCCATGTGTATCCTTACCAAATAATACATTTCACTCTATAGAGGTGGCAAACCAAACATTTGTGCTCACAGAAACATAAGTATTGTATGACATGCTGTCTATTGTTATGTAAATGAAGTATTTCAAATAAGAAAACTCAAATTTACAAAAATATCGGCATTCCGATATGGAGAATCGCGACAGACTCCATAAGGGATCCAACCCTCTCCCCCGACTCCCCTCACCCTTAACCTTGCAGCAGCCTAACCCTAACCATCCCCCCATTCAGTCTGATCCTAACCCTCCTTGCTAGTGCCTAACCTGAACCCCATTACCCCACCATCCCCAGCTAACCCGCCCGACATACATACAGTTGTGATGTTGGCGTTGGTATTCTGGAATTGGCATCCTGATTCTTTAAAAGTTTTTGTGTCTGTGTTGTGAAAGCAGTTGAGACAGTGGCGTAACTATAGCCCCACAGCCCCGGTGGCAGGGAGGCGCTGAGGGACTTTGGGCGCCGATCTGTTGGGCTATAGTTACAACTTACTACCTAGCCCTCCCACCCACCCAAGTAAACTTACACACACCCCTTACCCCTCCGCATGCCGCCGCTGCATTCAGGTTTCCGGCCGCAGCTCATATCTTGTCCAGGCTCCGTCTCCTCCTGCAGTTCTAATGAAAAATAACTATCAGAAAATGGCTGCCCCCATACAGCAGACAGTTTTTTGGGATGCTAGAGGAGGTGCGGGCCTCCTCTAGCATCCTTAAAAACTGTCTGCTGTTAGGGGGCAGCCATTTTGTGATGGTCATTATAGAACTGCAGGAGGAGACGGAGCCGGGAGAAAATCTGCGCTGCGGGACCCTGAATGCGGCGGCGGCATGCAGAGGGGTAAGGGGGGTGTTTAAGTTCACTTGGGAAGGTGGGAGGGAGGGCTAGGGGGGGGGGGGGCGGCGCTACCGATATCTGCGGGGGGGGGCGCAAAAAATCTAGTTACGCCACTGAGTTGAGATTCCGAAGTCGGTATTCTAAATGCCAGCATCCTGACCACTGATGTGCTAACTGCATCTCTGAGACGCAGACAGATTCAGGTACTTTAGACCGTGGGCATGTAGAGTTTTAAAAGTCAGTAAGCCAATCTTAAGCCTTATGTCAAGTGAATTTGTCAAAATTGGTGTGAAAATTGCCAAGCAAACATTTTTATTCACCATAATGACCTGGAATGTTTACCTTTTATAGCAAATATAATCTTTTTTTTTTAACAGAACATTTTTTTTATGGTACTACTTATATGTTAGTTGGGCGCCCACTAAGCTATTTGCTTATTTTTCCGTGTCCGCTCGCCATGCTTTGGGCTCGGTGGCTCGCTGTGCTCGCCACACTATATGAAACCAACTCCACACGGACATGGATAGTGGGAGTATGAGCATACTAACTATAGTGGGCGCCCAACTAACATATAAGTACCTTTTTTATTTGAATTTATATAACAAATGTGAGCGACGATGGTATTTTTAGCCAATATTTTGCAATTCTCTCACAGAGGCCCTTATTCAGATCTGATCGCAGTACAAATTTGTTCTCAAAATGGGCAAAACCTTGTGCCCTGCAGGTGGGGCAGATGTACAGAGAGATAATTTTGGGTGGGGTGTGTTGAAACTAAAATCTAAATAGCAGTGTGAAAATAATGCAGCCAGTATTTACCCTGCACAGAAACAACATAACTCCACCAAATCTAACTCTCTATACATGTTACATCTGCCCCACTTGCAGTGCACATGGTTATGCCCATTTTAAGAACAAAATTGTACTGCGATCAGATCTGAATATGGCCGGAGCTGTTGGCACTCAGATTTCGGAAATCTCTATAAGAGATGTTAGCATTTTTAGCAGACATTTTTGCGCATCTTTCACAGAGATGTTGGCACTCAAAGGGTTACAATAGATTTTCCATCTTAAATGCAATTAGTGCAGGGAGTAGAGAACGGGTGTTAAGTGGCCGGAACCGGAGTTGTAGGGAATAGCCAGTTCCCATAGCAATGGTGTCAGTGGGGCAATAAGATTTGGAGTCAGGAGCTGGTGTGAGAACTTTGTTTCTGCCTACCGTAGTATTTGCTGGGAATGTTCTCTCTGCTCATCCTGGCTATGTATCTGCTTTACAAATCCACTGTTTGTTTCATGGTTATACAGTGGGCTTGTTTTATGGAAAGGGTTAACTAGGTTTATTCCACTGATTTCTCTGGAGAGGTGTGTGACATCATCTGGTGAAAATTGAATTAATGTTTTATAGGTATCCCCTGGAATACTTTTTGCGCTGATCTGCCTCATGCTGAATAATTAAAGAAAACAAAAAAAAATTGTGCCCCAAGCCAAAATCTTTTCTCCTGACAACTTCCTCTGCAGTAATATTGCTTACAAAACGTGTGCTCTGGAGATCTATCATTTGAATTTTTTTCCCATAACATGAGCAGAAAATTCAATTCACAATTTTAGTTGGGAATACGCACTTTATTAATCTACACTGCAGCCACCGATCAAAGTAAAATTTATGTCTGCATTATATAATGTAGCAGGTATGAAGGCGCACAATCATAGAACAATAAAGGCAACAGCAAAGAGACAATACCTTATGTTATTGTTCTGGGTTTTTTGCCCAACACCGCATGTTAGTTATCTTTGTCAATTATGTATTAAACACTGACATATTACTACACAGTGCTGTACATTGGGGGTGGGGTGTTTGATCATGGCACTAACAAAGTAACAGAAGTTAAAGATGGCCCTGCCCATATGAGCTTACAGTCAAAGTATTGGGAACATTAGGGTAGATGTATGAAGCAGTGATAAGGGAGGAGAAGTGATAAAGTGTCTGGTACTTTATCACTGACCAATCAGCTTCTGACTGTTAAGTTACAGGCTGGGTTTAAATAGGAGCTGATTGGCCGGTGATAAATTACCACGCACTGTATCACTTCTCCTCCTCCCTTATCACTGCTTCATAAATCTACCCCAATGATTGATACATACAGCAGAGCCATATTAAAGGTGAGAATAGTAGTAGCTGTGCTCCTCAACACCTTAAAGCACCTCACTGGTTGGAGCTGATCTAACCACTGGGACTGCCGTTTGGGGCTGATTCTGCTTGTCTAGCTCAGGGCGGTATCTATGGGGGAAGAGGGGGCCATGCGACCTAGATGGTGGACTGCTGCCGTCGTACTCTTGGCCGCCAGTCCCGTGCTGAGGCCCGCGTTGGGTAGCGTTGATACCTTATTTCTGCCCAGACTGCCCTGTCTCGGATGTTTTCCCCCACCTGTCATGCCACACGGGTATCGCTATGATGCCAGAGGGAGGAAGAGCCAGTGCGCAGAGCAGAGAATGGAGCTCTGGGATTTTTTTGGGGGGGAGGGGGGGGGGGGCGACCAAATTATTGCTTGCCCTGGGCATCAGAAATCCTATTTTCCTATTTTCAACCCTGTCTAGCCTCCACCGCTTTGTCAAAAGAGCTACTTTCCAACCAAAGCTCTGTTATGAACAGAATTCTGGAAGGTAAAAGTGAATAAGGGCAGCAGAAAGACAGGTGTAAGTAACTATGGGAAGGATTATGCAGAGAGGTGGGAGACAGAGAAGAAGTGTGAAAAATCATGCATGGAAAAGAGAGCCAGACAGTATGGTAAGCCAATGGCTAGCTTTGCTGCTGCAGCTGGCGTAGGTAGGGCTTCTGATGATTGCAGAGTCTGGAGACAGCCACAATCAGCCTGAGAGTAGGCTCTGGAGACTGCTAACACTGCAGGACCTGTGCTGCTGCCTCTAGGGTTGCACAAATGCACACGGCTAGCACAGTTGTGGAGATGGTGTTACAAGAAGGGGTGCGCGTACTGTACGTGCACAAGGACACCTAAGGGCTTAATCTAGCCCAAATGAAACATAAGGTACTACAATATTACTTAAATCAGTGGTTCCCAAACTGTGTGCCGTGGCTCCCTGGGGTGCCTCAAGACACTTGCAGGGGTGCCCCAGGTTGGTGGTCCAGGACCAATTCAAATTATTTATGGTTCATTTTTTATGGGCAAAACCAGTGCTGGTGGCTGCCAATCATATGTGTACAAACAGATGCTAATCCTGCCCTTTACCACATAACTGACCCTAAGGGTCGCATATAAACACAATCTAATTCCTTTTTTGGAGGCATATGGGTGCCGTGAAAAAAACTCAGATACTCTCTAGGGTGCCATGATTCAAAAAAGATTGGGAACCCCTGACTTAAATAATAGGCTATATGCAATGTACATGATAACATTATTATGGTGATTCCCAGTTATAGCATAAAGCATTGCTAATAAGCAATGAAGTTTTCATATAACAACAATTTCTTAACAGACCAGTTTAAAAGGAAAGTAAAAGTGTGTGATGCATAGGACTTTATGTTCACTCTCTGGAGAAGTGCCAATCAGTTGATTATATTATGAAGCCATATTAAAACAACACTGCTATTAAAGTCATCCCCATACAAACCCCATCAATGATTACTGTTTTCTCCTTGTAGCACTGCCGATGGTGCGCTATGAAATCTAGAGTTGGAACCTGGCCTAAAGCATTATCATGCTGTGCTTTGAACATCTACAGTAGTTAGGCCATTTTTGAGTAAACGCATTCCAAATCCCAGAACAAAGAGATAACCAAATCAGAGCATGCATTGGTTTATCATCTGACTGCTGTGATGTTGATTTGTCACATTCTGACGTTCTATCCAAGCACTCAGCATTGCAGTATTTCAGATATGGCTTTATGTGTCTTTGTATTTATGTAACAATAGAAAGCCAGCCCTATTGCCACTTATTAGTAAAAACTCAAGATGTGCAGTCCGGTTCTCCAGAATTTCTGAATCCACCAGATTTTGTTGATTTGGACATAAACAAATTTGGCCTCAATCCCCCCAAGTAGATACATTCTGAACCGAGTCCTGTTTGGAATGTTCTAACGGTTCAGAATTTGGCTTTTAAATCCCAATTTTAGATTTTGTGTTGCAAAAAAAATCATTATTTTGGATGATTTCATCATGGAGGTTATTCTAGTTCACTCTTTCTGACAAAATCCTTCTTAGATGGACAAAACCATGTGCACTGCGGGTGGGGCAGATGTAACTTGTGCAGAGAGAATTAGATTTGGGTGGGGTTTTTCTTCAAAGTGAGATCTATATTGCAGTGTAAAATCATGCAGTCAGTATTTTCCCTGCACAGAAACAAATTAACTCACCCAAATCTAATTCTCTCTGCACATGTTACATCTGCCCCCCTGCAGTGCACATGGTTTTGTCCATCTAAGAAGGATTTTGTCAGAAAGAATGAACTAGAATAAACCCCCTAGTTTTATTGTTTTTATCAATGATTATTAATTTCTTTTTATTTAATTTTATTCTGAACTGATATCCGAACCAAGGTGATTTTGCCACAACCAAAATCGTGAATTGGAACAAAACCAAAACAAGGGAATCTGCACCCAGATCTAGTAAATATTCTCAATCTAAAAGTTCTATAATTTGAACTGTTTATTTTCTCTACTTTTCATTAGTACTTAGCATGCAGCATATGGTGCTGTCATCTCATGATACCAACATGGGTATTATGAAGTTGCCGTTCCCACTAGTGAGGCAGTTATTAGGCCTGTCCACCGAGCAGTAAGCCCCAGACAGCCACCTCATCTATCAGTAGCATCTATATACAATATATATGTAGTGTTTTATTATGTGTCTCTGAAACATTGCCATCTGTTGGCAGAAAGTGAAACTACATCTCTTTCTCACGCATGCACAAACACAGAGGCAATCACAAGGTAGCAGACTAGCTTTCAAGCATTTGCTTCGAGCAGGCTTACTAGTTATAATCAGTGGCGGCTTCTGCTATAGGGCTGCAGGACTGCAGCCCCTCCAGTTAAAATCACAACACCAGAGACACAGACAGCACCAGAGCTCCGGTGCTTCCCCCCGCGGGCGCCCGCCCCCTACCTCCGGAGCTCTGGTGCTGGCTGTCTGTGTCTCTCACACGCTGGTAACCTCCTCTCACCAGGCTCCATGAAGCAACAGGGCAGGCGCAGCAACAGCCCAACCCTGTGGGGAGGAGTTCAGCATGAAGTAGATTCCTATTGGAAGCTGCTACTGCTCATCATACACAGAGCTGGAAACTCCTCCCCTCTTGGGCTGCCAGTATTTGGATTAATGATAGCAATAGATTCCAACAGGAAGCCATTCTGTGCAAATTGCCAGAGTTACAGTGCTTCTATGGGCTGCTGTCTGTGCAGCCCAGAATTAAATCTCTGCAGTGAGCATGCCCAGACTTCAGAGTTTCAGTGTGATGCAGCTGAAGGAAGGTATGCATTGCCACAGGGAGGTGCATGGAAGTTATTTTTATTTTAATAATATTTGTGTGTAGATCTTTATTAAGAGTATCATTTTGTGTACTTTTATTAATATTAAAGTTATTAAAAGTGTGTATTGAGCAGTACCCTGGAAATTGCAGCCCCCTTAAGTCTAAAGGCAGGAGCCGCCACTGTTTTGACCTATGGGTAATTAGTATTTATATCTATGTTCGGCATTCAAAGCTCTTACAGAAATATTATCACAGAGCAGAATCAGGTACATTGGTGTATAAAACTATCACTGGAATTGACATAGTATTTAGCTATTAGTGTTAGAGAAGTACATAATTAGCCGCCATTTAGAATATTGTTATCTCCATGCTGTGTGTACAGGGACAAACAATAGATTCCCAGCAGAGAAGCTAGTATGACCACAGTCTATACAGCATTTCTGATTGAACTGATTATATATAACATTATACACTGTACCTCATATAGATCAATAGAATTTTATGCTTCTCTATTTCCCCAGTGGATTCTTGTTCTGCGATCATTTTAATAGGCTCTATGAGGAAGATAATGGTACACAATGATAACAACGGACTTGCTGCATTGCCTCTCCGTCTGGTTTTTTTGCCGAGCATTACCACATCACATATTGGACAACTGCTCTTGAAGTTCGCACCTTGACTTCCAGCTTTTGGAAGCAAATGGTCACTTGCTTCCATACATTATCCAGTGTTGTTCCCACCAATCAGATTAGACTGATAAATAAGACTGACACATTTTTAGGTGTGTACCCAGGACTGATTCATAGCGATACCACACCAACTCACCCGGGCGGCAGGACTGCATAGGATACATTATAATATGCAGTCCTTTTGCATACGGTGTATCGTATGCGATCCCAGTCAAGGCTGTGGCATGCAATAGATCCTTGTGGCAGCCATCTCTGGCTCCGATCTGATGCACATCGGACCACGGATTAGTTGGAATCGGAGGTAGAACACATGTAATTTGACACCTTTTATCCGATTTTTCTGCCTGATCTGTTGAAATCTGCTGAAAAGGGCCCAAATTGCACTAGTGAATGGGCCCCTTATCACCATGCTAGACTGCAGGTGCAGATGGATTTGGGAGGTGGTGTCCAAACTGATATCTAAATTACAGTGCACGAAAAAATGAACCTGTTATTTGTGGACTACATATAAAAACAGCCTGTATGTACCCTGCATTCAAAAATGGTTTTGAAACATTGTTTGCTCAGGTGCAAAGGTACTCCATTTTTTTGAGCTGATATAGGGCAACTGATCCATACTTCGGAGTGTACTGTATGGCGCTATCATTACCACGATGCACATTGGTGAGTGTGAGGTCATCTTATGACTGCTCAGCAGCCCCCAATGATAGCAGAAGTGATCCCCAGGCCGATTCAGGCCTGATTGCTCAAGTCCAAATTCAGCCCTGTCCCTTATGGTCGGGGTATGCGCATACGGGACTATGCGCATGTGAAAACCCCCGGAGCAAATGCTTTTAGCAAGTTTCACACTCGCCAGGGCATTCGCTCACTAAGGGGACGGGCATGGTTCAGGAGCAGGGGAATTCGTCGGGAGTGTCCATAAAAATGCTGGGCATACCCCTGCAGACGCAGGTGTGTCAATGCCTGCTTGGGGTGGGAGTTCGGCTGGGTGGTGTTTATCTGCTCGTTTGGCTGTAAATATACAAAGCCTAGTGAACAGGTTTGAATCAGGCCCTTAGATTCAGGGCTCAAATGGGCACATTTATCTGACCATTTCCATGTGCAGCTAAAGCTGATATTAATCGTGCGCTCACGCCAGGCTGTAGGATTGTCCATCAGATGGGCTTTAAAAGCTTTTAATCAATATGATCTCCGGAGAAGAAGATCAGACTGTGCTGACAGCTCCCTTTTTTTGGATGACCCCAAGGTTTTATATTTCTTTTGTTTTTACTCCATCCATTTATGCCATTATCATGTTAACCATTATGACATATAAACTGGCTGTTCACACTCATATGTTTGACAAGCTGTCAGGGATGCTCCTTAACTAATAGATTCAGCTTCAAAGGATGCTTCATATATCCAGAAAAAAACAAAAATGTCTCCCAGGAACAACTACAACTGTGAAAGGTAATAAAACGTATCTATTATAGAGATGTTACCACCGTACACACTGTCTCGATTTGGGCTATTGACATGTCATATGTGAACAAAATGATCATAATGGGCTGGGTTGAGGCATAATTATAGCAAACCGCTATATACGCAAAATTAGTCAGCCGGCAGTGTGACTAAACTTCTATATAGACGGGTTATGCGTCTACATTTTAGTCACCCTTTTACCCATTAAAAACCAGCAGTAGGCTGAAGAGCCGGGGCTGGTATTAAAAAATCAGGAAACCCGACAAATAGGGCTTCGCTGATTTTTTAAAACCAGCCCCAGGCTCCAGGTCCGGGGCTGGTCCCTAAATACGGGGGACAAAATGTCTAGGGGTCCCCCGTATTTTAAGAACCAGCCCCAGGCCAAACCAGCCAGCAGGGTAATGCCATAGCCGGGGGGAGACTTTTTATACAAGTCCCCCCGGCCAAAGCATTCAGCCCTCTGACCGGTCAGCCTGGCCAGTGGTCCTGGGGAAGTGGGGACCCCCCCCAATAAAGGGGTCCCCCCCTCCAGGACCTACCTGACCAGGCTGAAGCCTGGTGCTGTCCCCGGTGACCCTGTGCGGTGGTCACCGGGCAGATTGAAGTGTAAAAAAAAAAAAAAACTATTGTCTTTTACTGTGGAACTATGAGTCCCAGCAAGCTTCCCCCGGGACTTGGAGAACCACAAGTCCCAGCATGCGGGGCATTAAAGGGCCCGCTGGCACTTGTAGTTCCACAGAAAAAAATAGTCAAATAAACACACTGACACACAATAAAAGTAAAACTTTAATACATCCAAAGCTCACACATACTGATACTTACCTATCTTGAGCTTGCCGGTAGGTCTCTGGGTCCGCTGCCGGTGCCTTGGTTCCGGGGCTGGTCCGGGGCTCCAGGGCTGAAGAGTCCGGGGTCCTGGATCCGAAGAAATCCATGGGGGACCTGTGGAAGAAAATCCTACTCACCCAGGTCCCCTGGCGACGATCTCCTTATCTTCTCCGTCTCCGCCGCATCAACCGCCGGTACCCATCGGACTTTGAGAGGCGCAGAGATGTTTAATCTTCCGCGCCTCTCATCCGAATGATTCTATTGGCCGTCTAGACTTTCTCGGCTCCTGATTGTCCGCTAGGCCGCTGCCCCATCTGATGCAGCATGTTTTTTTTATATGTTTATTCAGGTTCAAAGTAATGTCATACATTCGCAGAACAAATTTTTATGCGGTTAATGACAAAAGTAGTTGTCATACACAAATGAGGTTACAATTTGGAAGTGACATATCCGGGTAAAACATTATTTATGAAATAGTACTTTTGAGAAAGAGTTAAGTGCAGTGAGCCATCATTTTTCTATATTTTTCTTTAAGGAGATATGGTGGGAATGGAAACAGTGTTAAAGAAGGGGGGGGGGGGGAGACAGCATTTCCAAAATAGACATACTGTAACTAATATAGATCATTATATTGATAAGTTGCAGTTGTTTAAGTACATAAAGAAGCACTAGGTGACTCATCGCACCCTACGGGCGCTCTTCACACTGTCGTGAGGGGCTTCTCCCCCTTAGCCGGTGAACGCCTTTATTGCTTGAAATATGGTTTGTGTGGGAGGGGTGGGAGTTAGCCATGGTCTGCCAGGGGTTAACCTGCTCATTGCCAAGGGTTTAACATGCTCTGCCAGGGGTAAATGCTTGTTGCTATGGAGTTAGCCATGGTCTGCCAGGGGTTAACCTGCTCGTTGCCAAGGGGTTTAAAATGCACACCCAGTATTAATAATATATATAATATAATATTGAGGTTCAGGGTTCCCTATGCAGGGGGGATGTGGCCAGATCTGTTGGACTGTGTGTGTGTACAACGCTGTGAGGGGGTGGAGTTAAGTGTGTAAATTTTTACTCTTCCCAGCGTTATACACACAGTGATTGACAGATCTGGCTAAATATATAGGAGATATACATACACAGGGCCGTCTTTTTTGTGAGTGGTTGTGTAGGTAGGGGCCCCACTGCACTGTTTTAGCCGGGGACCCATAAAGCTATTAAGATGGCCCTGTATATACGTAAAGACAGGTAGTGTGTGGGATAAGTTCCAGTTCAGTCGGTATGACATATAGACAGTATGCAATATTGCTCAGCTTCAAGGTAGGTAAAGCTGATGCTTTATTGCAAGTGGCATAGGTGTATCTTTAAGTCAAATAGTCATCAATGTGTATTTCAAACAGTCTACAAATTTCGTCTTTCAGGGTTGTGGGCCTGCTTTTGATAAATGGTCCCCAAATATAATAGAAGCGGGAGAAGGGGGTGTCCGAGTGTTTAAGTATATCATATCTGTCATAGTACATGTACAGTATTTCAGGAGTAGAGAGACTACCTCCAGTATGGTTGGCACATTTGTACAATATGGTTTTACTTCCTCTTTTTTGTTTTACTCACACATCGGAATTAGGCCCTCTACAGGGGGAATTGACCAAGATGGGAGTTTTATTTCACATGGGATGTTGCTAAGGGCAATCAATTAGATACTATCTGTTTTCTTCTAGAAGGTACTAAATAAATAAGTAGATTCTGATTGGTTGTCCATAGCAACATCACACGTGAAATAGAACTCCCATCTTAGTAAATGTCTCATTATCTGTCTAAAAGGTCCACCACGAATGGAAGCATAGATCATCTTACCTTCTGAGCAGATGTGTGATACTGTATTGTAGATCCGGAACGGACCTGATTGTGGAGGGTGCAGGTGCTAATTACCTGGGAGGACACGCAGATGGGGCATGCGGCCCTTTTTGGTGTCACCGCCTGGGTGTGGCCTGCACCCCCCTAGTGAAGCCGCTTTGTAACCAGTGTTTTTAGGCTGCAGTCAGATTGTCCTTTTTTATGCAGGTGGACAACAACCACACAGATTGCTGTTGCACCATTTCTTGATGACAATTTGTCACAGAGAGACACTATGGACGGTCCAGGGAGCCGGCCAATGACTCCTGAGGAACAATTAGAGGTTATGTTGCATCATGAGAAGGAAATATATAAAGAAGAGGAGAAACCATCACAGAGAGACCTGGAGGTTAGTGCCTGAGATGAAAGGACATATACATTTGACTCTCTCTCTCTCTCTCTCTCTCTCTGTCTCTCTCTCTCCTCTCTCCTTTCTCTCCCCCATAAAACTACTGTTCACTATGACTACCAAGAAGAAGGCAGTACTTTTATCATAAATGCATAGGTATTTCTATAATGGGTCCGGCTACAGTATACTTCAGAGTACCAGATTTTGTCTGATAATGCACAATAGAGAAGTCACAGGTCACATGGCACAGGCACCAGTAGACTCTGGGAAAATGCCAATCTGCTGTGCTGCCAGAGAGGGTCCACACGAAGACCCCATACGAAGACCACACATGGGGCCTTATTCTAGTTCACTCTTTCTGACAAAATCCTTCTTAGATGGACAAAGACATGTGCACTGCAGGTGGGGCAGATGTTACTTGTGCAGAGAGAATTAGATTTGGGTGGGGTTTTACTTCAAAGTGAGATCTATATTGCAGTTTAAAAATAAAACAGTCAGTATTTACCCTGCACAGAAACAAAATAACTCACCCAAATCTAATTCTCTCTGCACATTTTACATCTGCCCCCCTGCAATGCACATGGTTTTGTCCAGCTAAGAAGGATTTTGTCAGAAAGAGTGAACTAGAATAAGGCCCATGGCCCTCTCTTCTCTTAAGCCCCGTACACATGGGGGGAGATATATTGCTCAGTGTCTCCTTTTCATCAGCGACCAGAGATGGTCGCTGATGAAAGGGAACCTCTGCTGGCGGTGCCGCAGAGGTAATTAGCTGGTCGCAGGAGCAAGCTCCTGCGACCAGCGATTAGAAAGGGGTTGAAAACGGGAGAGCGCACCCGGCGATTTATCGCCGGGGCACACTCCCAATCACTGGCAATATGGTCGCCAGCGACCACATTTCCAGCGATTTCAGCCCCTATAGCCCCCGTGTGTACACAGCATTAAACTGCTTGTGCCTAAATGATAATATTTAAAAGTAAATTTGCCATCTTAGTCCCATTCCAGGATAAAATTGCACAATCAGGAGTTCTCCTTACCAGAATTACAGTTGTATAATAAACAGGTCCTCACAAAGATGCATCTGCATGATTATAACTGTTCTTGACTAGAAGAGAATTTACATAATGACGATCGCACTTTACTTGGAGTATTGCAGTACACAGCACAACTAGCCCAACAGGAGTTACTGCCTCAGCTAAATTACTGTGCAGTAAATAACTAGTTATGATCTGTGCTCATCATAAAATTTGCATACCAAACAATTATGAATTCAAGTTGCTGTAATCAATATCCCATACCCAAGCAGTGTGGTGTGTAAAGCTGTAATCCTTAACCTGTGAATGACAATGCATAGAGGCCGTAAATCAGTACGGATTATAGTTATGCGAGGATTCGCAAAACCACAACTCCCAGCGGCAGGCTGCGGGGAGCCACCCAACTCAGGGTACCGGTGCTTCACATGCTGTATCCCACCTAGGGTGGCCAATCCCGGGATCAGGATCGGCGGGATCCCGGGATTTGGCCCCTAAAACACCGGGATTTCAATCCCGGAATTGGATTTTCCAATCCCGGGATTTCGGGATTAGACTGTGCATGCGCAGTCTAATGCCGGGCAGCATCTGAGCTGGTGCGCAGACGCTGCCCAGCTTCTCCCGTCCCGGGCAGCGCGGCTATGCGCAGCGTGACGGCGTCAGAGGTCACGCTGCGCAGGCCACACAAACAGCCGCCTCATCCATGAGCACCGCTCTGACCTCCGGCCGCCTCGATGATACTTCCCACCCACCCAGGCTGCCTGCACTCGCCTCTTACCGGACCCCGAAGCATCGCCCGACGAACCAGCCAGTCACCCACCCAGGCTGCATCCTCCTCCATGCCCAGCTCCATCGCCCACCGGCCCGGCCGCACCGCAATTGTAAGTAAATATGCGGGCGGCCGGGGTGGGATTTTGTATAGGAAGCCAATCCCGGGATCCCGGGAATCCCGGGATTGGGCATTTTTCAATCCCGAATCCCGGGATTGAAAAAATGGCTCGGGATTGGCTTCCCTAATCCCACCCCACAATGCAAATGCAAACACTTAGCATATGCATTGCTGAAATGCGAGGACTTCACTATACAATGTCTTGATTGCAGCAGTTGCTTGTGACATCACACAGCCCCCCCCCCCCCCCCCACGAACAGTCCAGACATGCCTGCGTTGTTTGGACCGAGCCAAATAATTGGTTTGTTACCACCCTCCGCACAGCAGTGGCAACATTTACTATGTCCACCTCTGAATCATGCTTTCAGTTACAGTTATGAGCAAATCTGGCTAAAGGTGAAATTAGTCTGTGGACTGGCTGAGCTGGCTGAAGCTGTATCTAGCACACACATACCAGCACACACATACCGGCACTCCAGTGTAGTGGGTGCTAGGATGTGCAGTGCCACTCCTCTAAATCTGTCACTTTAAATATGTCACCTCTTAAAGGGCAGTATTATTTTAACGAGGAGCAAATACAGCTCCTTCTAGATGGTTTTATGGCTAACTCTTTATCAACCTATCCAGCGAGGAGTTGATACCATGGGGTAAATTTACCAAAATGGGCGTTCTATTGAAGATTGAATATTGCCCATAGCAACCAATCAGAATCTATTTATTATCTTCTAGAAGGTGCTAAATAAATAAGAAGTACAATCTGATTGGTTGCAATGGGCAACATCCCATCTTCAATAGAACTCCCATTTTAGTCAACCCCCATGTATCAATATATATCACATCCGCAAGTACATTGCATGAGCCACCGTGTGATGATGTAATATATCTTAATGTAATGTATGGTTAATGTAACCAATCCGCGTTGTACGTCATCTTCAGTCACTGGAAAAGGGGAAGCCCGGCATTATCCCTGGGCCAGCCTGCAGTGTGAACAGCTTTAAACCTGTGTTTAGTGACCTGGGCTGGATCGAGCCTTTCATCTGTAAGCGGTATAAGTTTGACAGGGGAGTTCTTGGTGGGTGATTTTGGAAGAGAAGTGAAATAATGGTACTGTTCTAAATAGCAAGATACGTAAGGATTCTTAAAAGCGTCATCGTAGAAACTAGATTATAGAATTATAACAAGAATATGTTTATATACAATGCAGGTTACTGAATCAGATGTAATATTTAGTTAACTACAGTGTAATTGCATACCTCCCAACTTTCATTCACAGTGAAGAGGGACATATGCACGTGCTAAAGGCGCGCATCCAAAATTAGGGGCATGGCTTGCCTGAAAGAGGGTGTGTACTATCATTTGCATCATTCCACAAGGCCACGCCCCCATTTTGCCACTCTGGGGGCATGGCCCAGAGGATCTGTGAGCTTCTAGCCATGCCCCCAGCCCCTCTGGTCTATTTAACACTGCTCAGCGAGTGACAAGGGGACTCCCAACTGCCCACTGCTGGCCCCAGGCAGGATACAGGAACGACCCCGAAAACCGGGACATTCCCACGGAAAATGGGACAGTTGGGAGGTATGTAATCATCCCAGACTATGGCTGTATTATGAATACTCCTAGACAGCATCCTTCATACAGTGTACAATCTTATCCAGGGTTAACTAAGTATAGCTCACAGCTGGTATAAAAGAATTATGCGTCCATGCGTCTCTTATTCCCAGGGACTTTCTCCTGATGTTATATGCTAAATAACAACAACATTGGTAACTGTTTCAGAGGTATTTTCACTACATACACCATGGAATACAGAGGGAAATGCTGGCACCCCAGACGAAGGAACAGATGGACGCAATCTTATCAAATGTTCCCAGCCAACTTTTGAAAAAAACAGCTCTGGAGAAATTGCTTGAAGAAATAAAGGAAGAGATTGAATATGATTACTACACGAGCCTCAAGAAAAGTATTGGTAAGATTTTAGTCTTCATCTCTTGTCATGTTACAGCAATGCAATACCAGGGTACAAATACATCACTGTTGTGTGCAGACAATCACTCTTTAACTCAAAAAGTTTTTATTCTCTGTTGTTTTTATTCTTGTTATTATAATATATCTGAACCAACGGCTGTGTCCAACAGTGATGACTTAAGAAAGCAATTGTACAACATTATATGAACAACACTGAAATAAAATATGATTTTATTACAGTACCCTCAATTAGGGTTACCATCAGAAATGGAGTCCAGTACAGATAAAACAGAGAGGACCCCCCCCCCCCCCCCGACCCCTCATCTTTCCTCCAGGCTACTAATGCAAGGGAGACTGCACAGCCTTAGGAGGAAGAGGAAAAACCCCAGATCCCTTCCACACAATGGCCGCCATGTATGTGGGACTGTGCTTGCCATGGGAGTCATGCCACCACACTGAGGACATTGCCAGGATGCTCTTTAACTGCAGGTGTATATTGCTACATCCTGTGGCAGTAATTGCATTCTGCACTGCAATTCTTGGTGCTGATATTTCACTCCCAGATCACACAATGTGATTTTTTTGATAAATGGGACCCACAGCGTGTGTTAGAAGTTGGCACATTGTGTATATACTGGGTACTGCATGTAAGACAAAGGTACTAGTGCTGCAAAGATAAGATAGATATGAAACTCACAGCACTCTTCTAGTCTGCATCCTAGAAATGAGATAAGTAAGGAGATCAGGCTCAACCTATTGAGTGTCCCAATGCCTCCACCATTCTTACCACCGAGACTTCAACCCGAAACTAATGTCTATACTCAGGGACTGGCCACTCCACTCTTAGGGGCTGTGGCATGGAGAATGGTAGTGTCGTAAATTGCCAGAAGTGGGTGGAGCCTTTGCTATCCCACTACTGCACACACACAGGGGAATATGGGAGGAACAGAAGCAATGGTTGATAAGTCATGTCATCGCCTGTTTGTACATTGGAGTTGACTGTCAGCAATACTAATTTGTGATTGGGTAGATGGAGACACTCTAAGTTAAACTGCTGGACTTTGAGTGTGTGAGTCTATAGGTGCCCATACACGGTACAATTATTGTATACAATATTGCATCTCATCTCATTGCATCGCACAGGTTTTGCAATGCGATGAGATGAGATCTAGAGCCAGATGTACTAAGCTTGAAAAGTGATAAAATGGAGATTGATAAACAGCCAGCCAATCAGCTCCTACCTGTGATCTCACAGACTGTGTTTGAAAAATGTCAGGTAGTAGCTGATTGGCTGGTTGTTTATCACTCTCCATTTTATCACTTTTCAAGCTTAGTACATCTCGCCCCTAGTACAAAAAGTGTGTGCAGCACATAAGCTGCCCATACACGCTGCGATCCCGGCGTGCGTTCCGGGCTTAAATAGCATCCATCACATCGCATTGCATGCCTTGTGCATGCAATGCGATGCGATGTGATGAAAGCACCCTATTAAATTACTGCACCCTCAGGAGAAAAGTTCTTCAAATAAAATATTACATTAAGTATGTTGTGCCTAACTGTCATCATTGATTACATATCTCCCAACATAACCCATCCCAGGAGGGACAAAAAGCTTAGGAATTTGAATTACATAAACAAAGCCCTCTTCCCTGCTGTGCTTTATTTCCTTCACTTACTGTATACCATCATCTCCTTACTGTTAACAGCACCAAACCTTCGGGGTTTGGCCACCCCATTTGGGTCTGATGCAACAATGTTTATAAATCTTGTCCTTGTTCTGCAATTGTTTTGTACTTCGTTTTTTGTGTGTGTATGTGTTCATACTGTTCCTATTTATGTATGTTCTAATGTACTATTTACCACTTGTGATGCCATACAAGCAGTACTTATTAAATGACTAAGCAGGATATTGACATGTATAATTTATGCTCAGTATATTGGTTGATTTTATTTATGAAAGTCTTAATAGTTGCAAACTCATACCTCCCAACTTTCAAACCCCCCTGACATTTGGGTGTGTGGCCTAGTGACAAGGGGGTGTGGCATTCAAATTACATCACTCCAGAGAGGCCACGCCCCTGTTTTTTCTGCTGTGGGGGCATGGCCATCAGTTTCGTGAGCTGCTGGCCATGCCCCTAGCCCCTCCGCGTCTATTCACAGCTGCCCGACAGGTGGTACAGGGACTCCCACCTGCCTCCCCCCTGCTGTGGGACACCGCTGGCCCCAGACGGGATGCGAAAAACGTCCCCAAAAATGTGATGTTCCCTGCAGAAAGTGGGACAGTTGGGATGTATATCGCACTTCACATACTATGAACTGAAAACAAAAAGTATACAGCACATACTTTTTGTACTGTGCGATGAGCTGCCGCGGGAGCGCACCTCAAAGCACACATCGCACCGCCGGGAATCGCAGTGTGTATGGGCGGCATTACTTTTTGTACTAGATCTCATCTCATCTCATTGCATTGCAAAACCTGTGCGATGCAATGAGATGAGATGAGATGCGAAATTGTATCCAATAATTGTACCGTGTATGGGCACCTTATGGCCTCCAGGCTGTGTGCCTTTGAGTTACTGGTTGTTCAATCAATGCAAGGGGTGTTTGGGCATGCAATCTGACACCCCTGCTCATGCCACTGACAGGGATGACCACAGCATGCCCATGATCTTGACAGCCTTGATAAATAGGCCCAAAGTCTGTTCATTAAGGTGCCCTTACATGTTACAATTATTGTATACAATATTGTATACAATATTGCATCTCATCGCATTGCATAGGTTTTGCAATGCAATGAGATGAGATGAGATGAGATCTAGATATACTGTTTTACTCTAGCTTTGGTACTCTTTACCTAGAAGGGCGCCAGCGATTGAAAAGCGATGACCGCGATTTTCCCATAGGGAACAATGTTAAAAAGGCTGATGGACCGCGATTTTACTGTTAAATGCCTCAATGGACCCGATTTGGCCATAGGAATCAATGTTAAATGGGCCACAGAGCCCAAATAGGCCCAATTAACCCTTAAATGTCCCCCCCAATTTTTAACGCCACCCCACGATCCACGCCAACCCGAAGCGTGGCGAGCGCAGCGAGCCCGCGAGGGGCGGCGGTACGCGTCCTCCAACCTTTTCATGCCCTACTATCCACTAGGGCGTGGAGTGAGAATAGAATAGTGTGGCGAGCGCAGCGAGCCACCGAGCCCGAAGCGTGGCGAGGGGACGCGGATACCTTCACAGGTAGACGCGTCCCCTCGCGGGCTTCACAGGTGTCGGCGTCGCCACGGACACCTGTGAAGCCCGCGAGGGGACGCGTATAACTGTGAAGGTATCCGCGTCCCCTCGCGGGGCTCGCTGCGCTCGCCACGCTTCGGGCTCGGTGGCTCGCTGCGCTCGCCACACTATTATATTCTCACTCCACGCCCTAGTGGATAGTAGGGCATGAAAAGGTCGGAGGACGCGTACCGCCGCCCCTCGCGGGCTCGCTGCGCTCGCCACGCTTCGGGTTTGCGTGGATCGTGGGGTGGCGTTAAAAATTGGGGGGGACATTTAAGGGTTAATGGGCTCTGTGGCCCATTTAACATTGATTCCTATGGCCAAATCGGGTCCATTGAGCCATTTAACAGTAAAATCGGGTCCATCGCGCCTTTTAACATTGATTCCTATGGTAAATCGGGAGCATCGCGTCGCGGGCATCGCGGGTACATTTATGGCCGGCCGCGACGCGACCGACACGATTTCCATGTTTAACATGGGTTTCAATGGGAAATCGCGGTCATCGCGTCGGTCGCGTCGCGGGCAGACATAAATGTACCCGCGATGGCCACGACGGGCGCCCATCTAAGTAAAGAGTACCCTAGCTTTTACTTTATATGCCAAGTATAGGGAGTTTATATTTCATCACAGGGACATACAGCGAGGTGCTTTCCTTTGCACGCATCTAACAAACAGAATGATACACACATTAATTGTGTTTCGCTGTTGGCCCACACTTAATATTCAGCCACAGTCCAATTCTCCTCCACTGGGACTGCCCTGAGACATCGAGGTTGATAATTCAAATTCTGATTGATAAATCAATGACTAGCTAGGCTGATTAATTACCAGACGTGTATACTCTCTGCAGATGAAGCAGTTTTTTTGATCTCTACAAACCGAAATCAAGAGATGACATGAAGGATATTAACTTTTCAAGCACCATAAAAAATTCATAACATCCAAGCCAATACAGTGCCTGACCTATTTACACACATACAAGATTAAACTAGAAATACAAATGGACTGAATTAAACACCCATTTATTGCATCAATTTATTTCTGTAAAATGGAAATAGTGTCCGGGTTTCAAATAACAAATACTAATGGACTGAGGTTACAATGTGTAATAGCTTTTGGCATTCACTTATAAATGTATCTTTCGTTTATAGTTCACACACTTTATTTATCAGACACATGCAGCTTCCCAATAGATTTGTGGCATTCTAAAGGTTACGTGGAAATGTCACACTTTTTATTTAGTGATTTGATATCATTTTATTGCACAGTGCTAGCGATAACCATTGTGAAACATCGTATTCCATTTATATCATCAGGGTCCTCCTCCATCGTGTTCTCATTACCTGCTTCTCTTACACACCTGGTTACACTCCTGGCATTCACTATCTCAATGGCCAAATTGTAGACAGCGGCATCCCTATAGTCAGTACTCCAACATATCCAGACAGTAATTACTGGGATTAGGGTTAGGCACAAGGGACGGAGTTAAGGTTAAGCTGTTGTGTTAGGGGTGGGTTAGGGTTACGCTGTGTGAGGAGTGGATTAGAATTAGGAAACAGTTAAAAGACTAATGGGGATCCATCAGAATTCTGACCGCCGGGATGCCACTGTCAGCAGTCTTAGATGGAGATTACTGGGATATTAATACCATCTTTTTGTTACCTTTTCTACTGTATTTTATTGTTTAGTTCTCTGTATTGTACTGTTTCACCCTGTTATTTTTTGCCCTCTGTACGGCACTACAGACCACAGAGCTAATGCACAGAAACTTTGGGTGAGATTTAATAGGATGAGAGATTCAAAAAGTGAGAGATTTGGGAAGAAATCTCCAGGTTTTTTAAAGCGGTAATCATTTACACAGCAAAATCAAACTGGTTTTGCAGTGTAAATGATTGCCGCTTTAAAAAAACTGGAGATTTCTTCCCAAATCTCTCACTTTTTGAATCTCTCATCCTATTAAATCTCACCCATAATGTTGCATGTAGTCAGTGTTTAGAAAACCAACTCGTATCCATGTAAGTCACCTAATATAATGATGCGGCCACATATCTGATTGGGGTACTTGTGTAGTTTCACGGCGCCCGATATGTCGGATAACATGCCTGCATGTTTTGTAATACAGGTTGAGTATCCGTTATCCAAATATCCGTTATCCAAATTATTCCAAAAACCATACATTCCAGAAAGTGAAAAAAAAAATTCTAGCTAAAAACCTACTGGGGACATCAGTAGCAGCACTATTGGGGGCATGATATGTAACTGGCACTAAATATGTGCAAGAAAATTATTTCTTCCCATTTCAATTCAGTATCTGAGATAGTGCACAAACTTATTTCGAACCTTGTTTCAGTCACAAATAAAATATATTTGTGTGTATTACATGTGTTTGATGTGTTTATACATCATAAATGCAAGATACCTCATTGAAATATAAAAATATTCTGAAATACGGAACAATCCGTTATTTAAAATTCTTCTGGTCCCGAGCATTTTGCATAAGGGATACTCAACCTGTATTGGACTGTCGTCGTAGTGGTAGCCCTTCATGCATATTTGGCAGTGCATGTGAGATCTATATCTAATCCTTATATTAATATTACAAATGTAATATATATTATTGTGTATATTCTCATCAGGGTAAACAAAATAATAATCTGAGACACACTATTTTAAAGCCTTTATTAAAAATAATGTTTTAATACATTTGCTATCAAATGCACACAGATAGTAAATGTATCTGTGTACAATCAGAAAGTATCTGTGTACAATCAGTTGCACACAGGTACAGTATACAAGTGGCATTCATCCAATTAATCAGCACGATCTACCAGTGTTTCGCAGCTGCATCAGATTCTGACTTTAGGCTCACTTTCCCATTTTGAGCTACTTTGACCTCAGCTAGACCAACTAAACCAGCCTGCCATGACTAGTCGTCTGCTCTGCCAAGTGTATTGAATGTCCAATTATTTTTGCAGAAGACTGATAGTTCTTACAAACAAGGCAGATCTTCACTTCTGGATAGTTCATAATAACAAGAGTTTTTTTCTTTGCACCATTTAATAAATGGCTTAACTTCGTCCTTCATATAACTATCCTCTGACTCCTGGAACTCTGAGTCATCATCTGATTCTAACAGGAACTTTAATCCGTCCTCTGTTTCATCTGGAAAACTGTCGGTCTCATAGAGTGTTTCCAGGCTATCAGCTTCCTGCAGGGACTTTGGATTGGTGTCCTCCTGCTGGGGCTCAGGTGTATGATTTTCATGATTTTATTTTTTATCATTAATTTTGGAACTGTTGAAGCAGTTAAAGCACCTAGACCAGCCAAAACAGCTTGCCATTGGACTTTGAATTGGTGTCCTCCTGCAGGGGCTCAGGAGTATAATTTTCATGATTTTCATTTTTATCATGCATTTTAGAACTGTAGAAGCAGTTAAAGCTGCTAGACCAGCCAAAGCAGCTTGCCATGACTAGTCGTCTGTTCTGTCAAGTGTATGAATGTCCATGATTTTTGCAGACCACTAGTTCTTACAAATACAGGCAGATCTTCACTTCTGGATAGTTCATAATAACAAGAGTTTTTTCTTTGCGCCATATAATAAATTGCTTAGTTTTGTCCTCCATATAACTATCCTCTGACTCCTCCTGGAACTCTGAGTCATCATCTGATTCTAACAGAAACTTTAATTCGTCCACTGTTTCATCTGGAAAACTATCAGTCTCATAGAGTGTTTCCAGGCTATCAGCCTCCTGCAGGGTCTTTGAATTGGTGTCCTCCTGCTGGGGCTCAGGTGTACAATTTTCATGATTTTCATGATTTTAATTTTCATCATTCATTTTGGATCTATTGAAGCAGTTGAACCACTTAAAGCAGCTAAAACAGCTAAAACAGCTTGCCATGACTAGTCACCTGCTCTGTCAAGTGTATAAATGTCTGTGTTTTTTGCAGAAGACTGATTGTTCTTACAAATACAGGCAGATCTTCACTTCGGGATAGTTCATAATAACAAGAGTTTTTTCTTTGCGCCATATAATAAATGGCTTAACTTTGTCCTTCATATAACTATCCTCTGACTCCTCTAGAAACTCTGATTCATCATCTGATTCTGACAGGAACTTCAATTTATCCTTTGTTTCATCTGGAAAACTATCCATCTCATAGAGTGTTTCCAGGCTATCTGCCTCCTGCAAGGACTTTGAATTGGTGTCCTCCTGCTGGGGCTCAGGTGTACAATTTTCATAATTTTCAGCTTTGTAATTTTCATCATTCATTTTGAAACTGTTGAAACAGTTGAACCACTTAAAGCAGCTAAAACAGCTAAAACAGCTTGCCATGACTAGTCGCCTGCTCTGTCAAGTGTATGACAGTCCACGTTTATGTTTGACATTATATTTATAACTTCTGTTTGGGCAAGTCTGGACGTGTCCGACGGTCCGGACTTGTTCGGCCAGAAAAGACAGGGCACTTTAAGCCCCAATGTCACCCTAATTAAATACAGAAATTGCATAAATGTATAAAATAGAAATGCAATTGTAATACTTACGATTTATGGCCAACTCCGCGGCCAGCTGGCATCAGTCTGGCGATGATCATCCTGTCATGATGATGGGCCTCATTTTATGTGGAGGCCTGGAGCTGCAGCTCCATCTGCCCCATTGTTAATCTGACTCGGCACAGCAGGGGATCATACAAGCCTGCAGTGAGAATCTGTTACCTCAGCTTTCTGTTGCTTTTTCATATTTTTTGCACATTCCCTATTGTTCTATATTGAAAATAATGTCCCCAGCTCAGTGTTTAGTTGCCTGTAGTCCTTGGATGTATATGAGTATGGGACAATGGATGAATAAAGGTTTCATCCTGACTCGCATCTCTGGGCTCTCCGTCACACCTGAGTGGGGTGTAATTATGCTTTTTCACACTGTATGAAGATTTTCTCTTTATACTGAGAACAACTAACATTGAGAAATAATGCAAGTGATTTTCTCTGATTGTGTTTGCGGTAAAGGCAGGAAGAATAAAACATCTGCAGAATACGTCACCCAACATTCTTTATTTAAAGTTCTTGACCAAGGATAGGGTACAGACTATGTAATATACTAACACATAGAAGCGAGCACTTAGAAGCACATATATTTTCTAAAATCAATATAATTTACTGAGCTGTACATCAAAATATTCTCCAGGTTTATTGTTGCTTAGTGTGACAGAAATTTTCAAAGCATCTAGTACAAAAATAAACATTCATTATATACAATAAACTAGATAAGCCCGCTCGAAGCAAAAGCAGCTTGTCTGCTACCTTGTGATTGCCTCTATGTTTCTGTATGTGTACGTGTTCTGTATATATATATATATATATATATATATATATATATATGTATATTCTTTGTATGCCGGCACTCCTTATCTCTGTTCAACGCTCCGGTGCACTCCAGTATCAATCACATATTAGTCCAATGAAGAAGGCACATGGACTCAAGTATTTAGCAAAAGTAAAATGTATTAAGGGCATAGCACAATGACATCTAGCGTTTTCGGGAACAGCTCCCCGTCCTCAGGATGTTAGCCCAAACAGTGCAACATGTTGATGACTTCACATGTACTGGATGACTTTGCATGTATTCCGCGTCCCCTCGCGGGGCTTGCTGCGTTCGCCACGCTTCAGGCTCGGTGGCTCGCTGCACTCACCAAACTATCTGAAATCAACTCCACGCCGACGTGGATAGTGGGGGTATGAAAAGGTCGGAGGACGCGTATCGCCGCCCCTCGCGGGCTCGCTGCGCTCGCCACGCTTCTGGTTGGTGTTCATAGTGGGGGTTGCATTGACATTTAACATTCTGGGGGCATTTAACATTGTATGCACCCATCAGGGTGCTTGTACAATTAAAAATTGCACCAGCATTTGCTGGCATGCAATGTAATATTTAATTGTACAGTTTTCCATTTTGACACGAAAATCGCATGCCATCGCATACCATCGCATACCATCGCATACCTTATTTAGTGATATGCGATGCGATGGGCGCCGTGATAATACACAAGTACCATATAGTTAATTTCCCGACGTTTCGGGGTATGAGAACCCCGTTTTCAAGGTGAATACCCCAAAAATATATATATTTTTTGGGTATGTACCAGACCCTTGTGCGGGGAGAGATACAGCGCACGGCACTCCAAGGACTTGCAGCAAAATGGTGAAGAACTTTGTTTTCATATGACGTTTCAAGGCACTAGGCCCCTTGGTCAGGTATAACAGTGAACAAGTGAACATAAGGAACACATACCTGTATAAATACATATTCAAGAAGATCCCCCCGGCAGGACGCCAGCCAGCGTGTTCCCTACATGCAGGCCGCAGAAGATGCCGTCAGCTGTAAGCCCGTGGCTGAGAGTCGTCAGCTGGAAGCCAGGTTCTCTGTTGCCTAGCAACACAAGGACGCCTAGGCACAGCTGTACACCGCTGTAAAGAAGGTGTTCTGGTTTCGGTGGTGTGAACCCGCAGCCGAAACTGCTGTTTAGGACAGCCACGGCGAGACCCTATGCTGACTCTGTTGACCCCCAAAGTACGGTGACTGGTTCCTGCAGATACTAGGCTTCGCCTGTCGCCGTCACGTTTGAAAGGGCGAGTTAAGACCGCCCTAGCTCCGGTGCAGCCAGGTGTTATGAGAGGACAAACAACCGGGGACCCCATAAAGGTACAGTCAAAAGGTAATTTAACTACCGGTCCTGCCTGGGGAAACAAGCTGCCTAACGGCACCAGGCCAATGAAGGGGAGTGCGACCCAGTCGCCGACACCGGACATAACAGAACCGGGGTGCCTCCAACCTAAAACACGTCAAAGTAAATAATAAGTACACAAACACATGGTACCCCAAAACAAAGGTATGCCCACTACCGTGGGCCTCTCCACACAGTATATATTTTTGTGCTATTGAATAGAGATGCCAATTTATACAATATATGCAGGGCCAATGCTAGGGTGTTTGGTGCCCTTCTGTAAACTATAAAGTTGTGCCCTCCCATACATTACAATGGGACAGCACACACCGAAACGAAAGACATGTGGTCTCACAAGGAAGGGTCATGACCACACAATAGTACTCCCACTCCAAATTACACCATGCTGTGACACATTCTTATTCACCTTACTCAGCACCAGTGCCGTAAGTAGCCATTTTAATGCCCTGTGCCAGAAAGGGAAGTGGTTGATTGATTGATTGCCCCATCACCAGAGACAAAACCGGGAAAGTGCATACGGAAGGTGGAGCGCAGAATTGGGGTGTGGCCATATAAAAAGTACCAATAACACAGTAATGCCCATAATACATTATGCTACACACCATAATGCCCATTACACATTATACCACACACCATAATACCCCTTACACAATATGCCACACACCATAATGCCCATATGACATTGACACACATGTTGCATGTAATGCTACGAGTACTCCTGCATATGCCCACAGTAGTAGCGCTGCTTATACATAACACCCACAGTTGCCATCAATAGTAGCGCTGCTCACATTTATATATATATATATATATATACATATAAAACGCCCACCGTCGCTGCTTATACATAATACCCACACCAGTTGCCGACAGCAGTAGTGCTGCTTATATGTAACACCCACACCAGTTACTCCCATGTAGCTCCACACCCTCTGTCCCGTCTAGCCCCGACCCCTCTGTCCATTTAGCCTGCCCCCTTTTTGGGTCCCTGCTCCTGAGCAGGTGTTAGGAGCCACGAGGGAGCTTTGTGCTGCCAGGACTGCTGCCTGTCATGCAGTGTGACAGGCGCACAAAGGACAGCAGGGGATGTAGAGCAGGGAGAGCGCCTTTTCTGCCACTGCATCCTCTGCTGAGCGGGTAGTGCCGGTACTAAAGGTGCTGTCGCTAACATTCTGATAATCTCAGTGTGTGATACAACAGAAATAATTACAGAATTGAGTAACACCACCCTCAACGCAGGAAACCAAACTAAACAGACTGATGGCTAATAAAAAACAAACAAACACTAAATTATTCATGACTAATAAAAATAGAATGATTTTCCATAATTAAAACAGAACATGGAATAGTATGTCAAATTTGGGTTTGTATTTTGACATATAGGCGAGAAAAATGTTTTATGTAAATACATTCAGAATGTGTAATATGTGTAATATGAGGGAAAATGGAAAAAAACTAAGGACCTTATTCGGATCTACACATGTGGTTTAAACAATGCCCGCATGAATGCAGGTCCACCTCTCACACGCCGAGTTCCTCTGCACGCGTGATAATGGATGTTTAGCATAAACATCCATTCGCAGCATGCGTGCAAGGAAATCATTCCATGGTCGGCCACCATTGAATGATTTCTAAGGTGCACAGAAATCTAAGACAATCTGGTGTCTTAGGTTTGCATGCTCCCTGTATCGGGGGAGGGTTAGAATACTTAGCCCCCTTCCAGTTGTCTGGCTACTGCACATCGGGATACTGTTGTTGGTTTTCTTACCTTTGTCATCCCGGGCACCAGCATCCCTATACCATCTTCCGCTTACACCTTCCCTTAAATAACCTAATTTGGCATGCTATGGACTTTGTGACTAAACTGTGCCACTTTAATTGAGACATCACAGTTCTACATTGTCTATTGACAAGTGTCACAAAGGTGTTTTGTGACAAATAAAATGATACTGTCCCTTTAATGTAGGGAGTATGATGCTGTGGTGCAATTTCTGTAATACATATGATAGAGAGCCAAGAGAAGCAAGCAGATCATTGAATTTTAAAAGAATGAATTTAATAAAACGCACTTACAAGAGACAGAATAAAAACAGCACATTACATAGAAACCCATTGCAAACAATGCACACGTCCATATGACCGTCCTGTTATGTTAATGATCACTGTGCCTCTGGATGGAGCTGCTGTCCTCCAGGGGGGGAATCGGTTGGAAGCAGATGGGCAGTCTAGAAGCAAATGAACGGAGCCATGCTTAATGCATTTTAGATCCAGTTGATCCTTAGTCAGAAGCATGGTTTGTGGCTCTCCTTGGGGTGCTATTTAAACTATTAACAATCTAAAAAACTCCCATGACAGTGGGCTGGATAGAATGTGGAAGGTGTCTTGAACTTCATTTGTTTATTATTTTCTATCGTTTCAGTGTTTGTTTCCCTGGTTTTGAAGAAACGCTTTATAGTCAGCTTACAAATTTATTTTTGAACATCAAGAAACAATTTGAAGGAATTGGGCTTAAATGTTTTCCATAATGGCTCATTCTTTATACAATTCAAAGGTACAGCCATGGGCACCAGGTTTGCCCCCAGCCACACTAATTTATTTATGTCCCACTGGGAAGAGTGCTACATTTGGCATGAATGTGACCTGGGGGTAACCTGGTGCTTTGGCATCGTTTTATAGATGATGTCCTATTTGCATGGCGGGGCAATCAGGAAACGTTGAATGAGTATTGTAATTTAAATACAGATGCACTTTGTATTAAATTAAGTTTTAGTATGAGTAAGTCATCAGTATCCTTTTTAGATTTAAATATTTATATTGAAAGTGGAATGGTAAAAGACTTTTAGAAAGTCTAAGGACTCCAATAGATTTATTGACACAACCAGTGCACCATTCCAAATGGTTAGATAGAATACATTTTCGCCAGTTCTCCAGGATTAAGAGAAACTGTCCAGACCAGATCACTTGTGATGAACAGATTTGAGAAGTATCTGAACGCCTATCAGTTAAAGGATATTCTGACTCCTTATTGGAAAAAGCAAAAAATAGAATTACTGACATACATAGGGCTGAGTTATTGAAAGAACAAAAACCCTAAGCCAACAGATGAGATACAAATGGGCTTTTATTTCTCAATACAATAACTGCCATCACAAAATAGAGAATATCTTTTATAAAAATTGGAGGATTTTAAAACAGGATCCAATTTTAAGTAATCTTTTACCAGAAAAAAAACAAACAGTTTTTATCTATCAAAAAAGTCCCTCAAAGACCATCTAGTTAAAAGTACTGTCGACCAGGATGTCTGACATAGTGATAGAGTGAATGGCTTCCATTGCTGTGGGTCATGCCTCATGTGTAAAACTGTAAAAACAAAAGAAAGAAAGTTTACATGATTTACAGTGAATAATAAAGTCTATAACATCCAAGACTTTATAACGTGCCAATCAAAACATGTGATATACCTGCAAAAAAGAAGGGAGTGAGTTAATCACTCAGTAGCGCTGGCCGTTTTTAACAGGGGGATCAGGCCCTTTAATCAATTATATAGTTGGGTAGAGCTGCTGCCACCTGTACAGAGTGTATGTGTATCTCTGTCAGAAAAAAAACAAGGGAATGTGTGGGGATATTGACTATCACCACTAGGTGGCGGTGCTCCACTCAACAATGAATTGACAATGAGGCAATATCGAAAAAGTAAAAAATTAAAAAATTATCTTTTAATTAAAGGTCATATATTACACAGTAAAACATGCGCATTTCATAACACTCAAATAAGAAAAACAAGACATACAACATAAAACACATAAGGCATGGGCTGGCTATTAGGCTTATATGGCTGCACTATTGGCTGAGACAATGTTACTTTCATATAATGAGCAATAGTTACTAGTCCCGCATCAATTGTGGTTTTCCTCTGTGGAAAAGGGGTTGGGGATTCTGGTCCTATATCTGAGCACTGATACTTGCTGCAATGCAGTAGATGGTTTTGTTCTCCTTTTTTGGAGACAGGCTCCAGGTCTGGGTCCACCCCAAAAGTTTCCAAGTCCACAGTGGGGTATTTGTAATCCAATGTGCAGGTAGCTGGCAATCAAACAGGGCTAGAACGGGCTCCAGAACGCGTTTCTCCGCCTCCCACTCTGCGGCTTCCTCGCGGGCTCGCTACGCTCGCCATGCTTCGGGTTGGCGTTGATAGTGGGGGTGGCTTTGACAGTGGGGGTGCATTTCCCATTGTAAGCACCCATCAGGGTGCTTGTACAATTAAAAATCGCATCACATCGCATGCCGCTATATTGCATGCGATGCAATGCGATTGTATGCGATCAAAATCGGGGGCGCCGTGCTAGGAAACAAGTACCGATTATTGTTGCCTTTTTTATCATTATCATTAATTATATTCATATATACATACATACATACATACATATATACATATATGATATTGAACTACTTAAATTCAAGCTTGATCTTTTTTTCTCTCCAGCCACTAGCTCCGTGAGCAGTCCCTGCTTCTCTATTCATACTGGAGAATATTTTAGTGGCTTCATTGGGTAACATATTCAGAAAGGCAGCTTTTTATTTCTCCTCTATTATCTAAGGTAGCGAAACACTAATCGCAATCAATATACTTTCCATAACCATGATTATTTGTTCCTATACAAACTGAAAGCAATCCCAGGAAATGTCCTTGACAAGTATTAATGAAATACTCCCAAATACACAAACACACAAAAAACAAATATGTGTATTTTGGATCAAGGTTTTATGGGAGCAGAAAAATACATTTGTTTTATCTTATTTGTATTAAGAGAGGCAGAAGTGGCGACATCACATTTTCATTGCCATTTTCTTTTTGCAAAAAGAATTCTGCACCAGCACCACTGAGATAAGTCTAGAAGTATGTGTTTCTAAAAGGAAACAGTTCACAAGTACAGGTGTGCGAGGGGCTACTATAAAATCATAACTCTCCCACAGGTTCTGGGAGTATAGGTAGGTATAGTAAAATATTTATTTGGATTTAATACATTTTTAGAAAAAAAATGTACCGTAATTCAAACAATCTCTATTTGAAAATTGTAAAAGAAAGGTATTTTCGGTACTTACAGTATGTAGTAGTAGGGCGCCAACTAAGCAATTTGCTTAGTGGGCTATTCTGCAGAAGAAAATCTCATCGCATTGCATGTCCCGTTTTAGGTGCGATCTTCCTAAGTAATTTATTCACTGCTCTCTCACCCCGGGCTTATCGCATCGCATGCCACCGCACCTCATGTGATTTTATAGGGTGCGATGCCATTAACTTAACTACACTGCAATGACATGCACTGAGATTTTTGGGCCCCCCCCACTATCCACGGCATCCCGAAGTGTGGCTAGCGGCTGCAGAACGCGTCCTTCCGAACGTTTCATAACCCCACTATCCACATCGGTGCGGAGGTTATTTCAATATAATGTGGCGAGCGCAGCGAGCCACCGAGCCTGAAGCATGGCGAGCCCAGCAAGCCCCGCGAGTTCCCACAGACAGCGTAGTCAGCGTAGGGAGCTTGTGTCTGCGACTGTGTGTACGTTCACAACTAACCAGAGCATATGCAGTTAGCAAAGTCAGTCAGCGTTACGCAGTTAGTGTAGTCAGTAAGCATTCAGTAAAATCCATTTTACAGTTAACACGTGTCATCATTATTGTTTCAGATGGATGACATGACAGGTGTGAATGTGTTCCTGAAAATCCCCACTATCCACATCAGCCCGAAGCATGGCGAGGGGACGCAGATTACTTTACGTGTCCCCTCACAGGGCATGCTGCGCTTGCCATGCGTCGGGCTTGTTTTCCACGGCCGCTCGCCACGCTTCGGGCTCGGGGGCTCGCTGCGCTCGCCACAGTTTATGAAGTCTACTCCACGCTGACGTTGATAGTGGGGGTACGAACAAGTCGGGAGGACGCGTCCTTTGGCAAATGCGTCCTTTATTGTGCATGATACACACTTGTGCCCACACCCCCCCTCTGTGCATGAGAAGCACGTGTGACCGAACCCCTAACCCTGACCATCTCCCTGAAGCTTACATGGGTAGGGTTGTCGTACCCTGCTGCATGAATTACTGAGACCCACTTGCGTATGAGATGCTCATGCATCCAAGGCAGATGGAGTGCCTCTCCGTCCACATCTGCCGGGGATCTGGCGGTTTCCGGCACTGTATGAGAGGCGCTCACTAGGCTTGCCAGGGGTCACTAGGCTTGCCAGGGATGCTGGGGACAGAGATGCAGCTCGTGGGGACAGTTTAGTTACTAGGTGCCTGACAGGGACACTACGCTGACTACGCAGGGCTGCTGTGGGGAAACTACGTTGACTACTCTAGGGTGCACTATCTCCTCCTTCTATGGTCTCCCTATCATATGAGACGGGAGATAAAGGGACAGTATAATTGTATTTGTCTATACCCTTATGTGAAGTGTCACTTTCACTCAGTTACCCTTTGAGCGCTATTTATAACTTTGCCATCCATCAATTTTTTTTTGTACTGTATGAATCCACTGGATGTCATTCTTTGTCATTGTTGTAGTCAGCTGCACAAGGGTTTCATGCCAGTGGTGGGATTCAAATAAATAAACAACAGGTTCTATGTCCTAATGCCCATTGCTCATAAAGCCAGATGCCATAATGCCAATACCACGTAAGGCCACACACTGTAATGCCCATTACACATTGTGCTACACGCCGTGATGCCAGTTACACATGTTGCCGCACACCATGATGCCAATTACATATTTGAAACATGTGCCACTTACCTACATGCTCATTGCTAGGGGGGTGTTGCTCGATGCCAGGGGCTCCATGCTGGATGCCAGGGGCCTCATGCTGGATGCCAAGGGGGCTTCATGCTCGTTGACAAGGGGGAATACATGCTTGTTGCCGGGGGCATGACTACAACTTGTTGGGCCCCATAGAAAATGCATACATAGTGACTGCAAACATAGGAGACTGCAGGGATGCCTGCCACCATGGAGCGCTCAGCTAATAGAGAGGCGCTGTAAGCAGCTGTGACAGCCGGGCAGAGAGCTGCATGCTGCCCGGCTGTATACTGAACTGAAAGCAGGTCCGCGGCTATTTTGAATTCTCCCAATGGACCGAGAGACAGTAGGAGCTCGCGGCCGGCAGCCAATAAGAAGCACCCATTGCTGCTCCTTATTGGCTGCCGGACCGCAATCTCCTATTTGCTCGCTGTCCAGCAGCTGCAGTAGCATTCAAAATAGCCACGGACGGTGGTGGACCTGATTTCAGTATACAGCCGGGCAGAACGCAGCTGTCTGCCCGGCTGCCACAGCTACTTCAAGAAGTTCTGCAGCACTGATCGTATATTAGGTATCGGTTCTGCAGAACCGGTGCAAACCGGCTGAATCCCACCTCTGTTTCATGCGCACTATTGTCCTATTTGTACTCTCACGTAAATTTTTATGTTGTGCACACCTTAGTCTATGAAACAGGCTTTTTGATTATGTGGTTCATATGAATTACTCCATGTAGTAGTGAATATATAAACATGTTGTAGTTATCATATCTGTTACAGTATTTGGGATTATTGGCCAAAATCAAACCTGACCACTAATTTGAGAATTTGCAAAGCGAGCGTTTATTGAATGACTGCGCCTATGTACCTTTTGTATTGCAAATGCACAAGGTTAATTAGCAACAGAAAATGCTTATGGATCATAAACGTAAGCCTCTCGCAGTTTGATTGACAGGAAGCCGGTGTTTAGGGGTGGTAACTTGTCGTTTTCTGGGTATTGTGGAAAAAACGCAGACGTGCCTAGCCTCTAACCTACTCACATTTGCACAGACCATAGGTAAATCCTTTTCATCATACCTCCCAACTTCTGTGATGATGAAATAGGGACACTCGAGACCGCACAAAAAGGGGTGGGGCGTATGCAAATGAGGGTGGGGTTTATGCTAATTAGCCCCGGCCTCATTTTCACACGAGAATAGACGTTGTGCGCTTGCACACAGCGTCTATTCTATTAGATTGGGGGGTCTGCCAACTGCCACCCCCCGCAGCGGGACAATGCCTGCCGCGGGTGGGACAGCGGGACAGGACCCGAAAATCGGGACTGTCCCGCTGTAATCGTGACAGTTGGGAGGTATGTTTTCATGGTTCTTGAATTGCAAATGGATTTGTAAGTGGATAACAATTAGCGATCCATTCGTAATTCTCTCACCATTTTAAAAGGGAAAGTTACTCCTGTCTGGGTGGCTTACTCACTGCAAATTGTCACATTAGTGGTCAGGTCGGAATCAGGGCCTATATGTTGGGTGACATTCTATGGTTTGAGATAAATGCGCATTTTTTTTATCGCACCACTTCGCCCTTTTTAAAATCGCAAGATTGGCCCGTTTTTCGCATATTTAATGAGATGCGAAAAACGGGCCAAATAGTGCGAATAGGTGCGAGTTGGTGCGATGTGTTTAGTCCTGAAAATGTGCGATTTTCATGTCTGAAAATCGCACGTTTGCAGGAAAGCGCAAATTAAAATAAAAAAAAAACCAGCGCGGGGTCCCCCGCCAGAGCATAACCAGCCCCGGGCTCATTGAGCCGGTGCTGGTGACATAAAATCAGGGTCCCCGACAAATAGGGGTCCCCTTGATTTAATGAAACCAGCACCAGGCTCAAGGTCCGGCGCTGGTTCCCAAAATACGGGGGACAAAATGACTAGGGATCCCCCGTATTTTAAGAACCAGCACCAGACCCAACCAGCCAGCAGGGTAATGCCACAGCCGGGGGACACTTATTATATAAGGTCCCGCGGCCAAAGCATTAACCCCCTGGCTGGTCAGCATGGGCAGGGGTCCTGGGGAAGTGGGGACCCCCCCAAAGAAGGGGTCCCCCCTCCAGGACTAACCAGCCCATGCTGAAAGTCCGGGGCTGTCCCCGATGCCCCTGGGCGATGGGCATCGGGCTGATGTAAAGTGTAAAAAAAAAGAATATAAACTATTGTTTTCTACTGTAGAACTATGAGTCCCAGCAAGCCTACCCCGCATGCTGGGACTTGGAGAACCACAAGTCCCAGCATGCGGGGCATTAAAGGGCCCGCTGGCACTTGTAGTTCTACAGTACAAAAAATAGTTAAATAAAACACACTGACACCCTGAAAAATAAAAATTTAATACACACATAACACACACACTGATACTTACCTACCTTGAGCCCGTAGGACGGTCCCTGGATCCTGGGTCCGGGCTCCGGGGCTCCAGGGCTGAAGAGTCCGGTTCCGGTGCCTTGGTCCTGGTTCCGGGGCTGGTCCGGGGTTCCGGGGCTCCTGGGCTGAAGAATCCGGGGTCCAGGATCCGAAGTAGTCCACAGGGGTACCTGAGGAAGGAAATCCTACTCACCTGGTCCCCGGCGACGACATCGGCATCCTCTCCGGCAGACGCGCTGCTCCCGGCTGGTACCCACTCTTGGACTGAAGAGGCGCAGAGATGTTTCATCTTCCGCGCCTCTTCTCAGAATGATTCCATTGGCCGCCTAGCGGCCAATCAGGAGCCGACTTTCTCGGCTCCTGATTGGCCGCTAGGCGACCAATAGAATCATCCGGAGGAAAGGCGCGGAAGATGAAAATCTCTGCGTCTCTCCAGTCCGAGAGCGGGTACCAGCCGGGAGCAGCGCGTCTGCCGGAGAGGATGCCGATGTCGTAGGATTTCCTCCCTCAGGTACCCCTGTGGACTACTTCGGATCCTGGACCCCGGATTCTTCAGCCCAGGAGCCCCGGAACCCCGGACCAGCCCCGGAACCAGGACCAAGGCACCGGAACCGGACTCTTCAGCCCTGGAGCCCCGGAGCCCGGACCCAGGATCCAGGGACCGACCTACGGGCTCAAGGTAGGTAAGTATCAGTGTGTGTGTTATGTGTGTATTAAACTTTTATTTTTCAGGGTGTCAGTGTGTTTAATTTAACTATTTTTTGTACTGTAGAACTACAAGTGCCAGCGGGCCCTTTAATGCCCCGCATGCTGGGACTTGTGGTTCTCCAAGTCCCAGCATGCGGGGTAGGCTTGCTGGGACTCATAGTTCTACAGTAGAAAATAATAGTTTATATTCTTTTTTTTACACTTTACATCAGCCCGATGCCCACCGCCCAGGGGCATCAGGGACAGCCCCGGACTTTCAGCATGGGCTGGTAAGTCCTGGAGGGGGGGACCCCTTCTTTGGGGGGGTCCCCACTTCCCCAAGACCCCTGCCCATGCTGACCAGCCAGGGGGTTAATGCTTTGGCCGCGGGACCTTATATAATAAGTGTCCCCCGGCTGTGGCATTACCCTGCTGGCTGGTTGGGTCTGGTGCTGGTTCTTAAAATACGGGGGACCCCTAGTCATTTTGTCCCCCGTATTTTGGAAACCAGCGCCGGACCTTGAGCCTGGTGCTGGTTTCATTAAATCAAGGGGACCCCTATTTGTCGGGGACCCTGATTTTATGTCACCAGCACCGGCTCAATGAGCCCGGGGCTGGTTATGCTCTGGCAGGGGACCCCGCGCTGTTTTTTTTTTTATTTTAACTGTTTAATTTTTTTTTTACACCAGAACCCTGCACAGAACATTGCGATCTGTGCAGGGTTCTGGCTAATTCGCCCATCAGAACCTGGTCTGATTTTTGGGCGAATTATAGACACACTTTATACAAATCGCATACCATTAAATATGCGATTTGTATACTTTTTCATGTGAAAACATCTGGATGCGATGTGCTGCGAAAAGCAGCCATCGCATTTCCAGTGTGTCCAACTTGTTGGCAAAAATCACACTTTTTTCACATTTTCGCAGCTCATTAAATATGCAAAAATGGAAAAAAATGCGATTTCGGACGTTTTTGCGAAAAAAATCGCAAAAGTCTATTTATCTCATCCCATAGAATGTCACCCTATATGTTGTATTTTGATATTTTAATATCAGTTATGGATTTGTTGTGATACTTTACATTGGGTGTATTTTACTGGCATATTCTATTTCTGTAATACCCCTTTTCCTTCAAACATTTATCCTTGGTTACTGCTGGAGCATCCCAGGTTGAGAATTAGTGGGAAAAGGTGTGATACATGGGAGTCTGACCATGGTAACTACCAGGGTTGGACTGGTAGTTACCAGGTTGGGATGTGAATGGCACTACCCAGCTTCTCCCATCTGGTACAGCAGTGCAACATATAAGAGAGCTGCACAAGTGCTTTTCTCACTCCAGCACTGCCCCATAGATCATTTTATGAAATGATCTATATGTATGTAGCCAGGGCCGCCATAAGGAGGGAACTGGTGGGAATCCAGTTCCTCGTCAGGACAGAGAGGGGCCCGCAACTTTCTCTGCATGATTTCATCTGAATATAAGTCATTTTGTAGACAATGGCTCCCATAACCCTTAATCTGGCCTTGTGTTTACAGTTTACTGGTTCTTTATGCATTTTAATATTTTTTCTTTCTTTACCACAAATATCTAATTCTTTCTGGCTATTTTAGAAGATGGATTTTATCATATCAATGGCAAATGCTCCAGCATCATGACCCATTTCTTCACTACTTTTTTTTCATTAAGCTCAAATGCAGAATCTTCAGTTTTTAAGCCTGTGGGGATAACATTCTCTTTAATATAACATTCGGAGGAACAGAATCCCAATATGCCTTTGATTTTCTCACTGACATCTTTCTCAATTTTTTTTAACTTTACCATAGATTTCCATGTACTCTGGCACCGGGTCACATCTGTCCGAGAACAGCTTATACTGTATCAAGTCTTTTGCTCTTTGTCTCGGCTGGGCCATAAAATCCCATAGAAATTGGTGATTTATACCCCTTTTTCACCGCCGAAAAATCCGGGTCAGTGGCGGGTCAGACCCGGATCTTCGGCGGTGTAAATCCCTAACGCCGTGTCCCTTTACACAGGACTTCTACCCAGGTCCTGATCTGGGTAGAACACGGCTAGGACCTGGGTAGAGGGCGGTGTAAATGGGAACGCCGGGTCGGATGACCCGGCTCCCATTTACATGAATGGGGAACGTCCAACCTGCGGACCGCAGCGTCCGCAGGTTGGACGGGTTGTCAGCTTGACACTGACAGCCGGCGCTGCTGTCTGCTATACTCTGCAGCGGGGGAGGGAGGTGAACGGATGCCTGTGTGCGGCATCCATTCACCTCCTGTGCGACGGCGGGGGGTGCGCGCCGTGACTGGGGGCAGCCTAGCAGCTTACCTTAGTGCTGGGCTGCCCCCAGCAGCGTTCCGGTCCGGTGGCGGCAGTGATTGGCGCTTGGAGATGACATCATCCTGTCATCTCCAAGCACCAGGAGGGGAGGGGAGGGGGGTGCGGGCCGGGCTGTCCACCCGGCGTAAATTGCACTAAACGCTGGGTCGCACCCGGCTTGAACCTGGGTCTAAAAAAGCCGGGTGCGACCCGGCGTTTTGGTGTAAAAGGGGTATAACATTTTCTTTGTGCTGCATACAATGGAGATATGCCATCCTCCGTCGCTATTTCCGATGGGGGAAATAGCGGCATGTGCCTATTCAATTCTGTCTTTACCAACAGCATCGAAGAGGCATCATGGCAGAACGAGTCTGACTTTAAAAGCTGTCGGGCTCGTTCTACCGATAACGCCTGTGTATTGTCGCGATCCTGGCCGTATCTCGACAGTCTCGACAATGTTGGCAGCATTTTAATGCCATGGCAATGGCAAGTAACCCCCTTCACCCTCAATTGATCCCCCCCAATTATCAGATTACACTGTATTAAACTGAGAAAATATTGGAATATTGATTTAAAAAATATATCATTAGCCTATTTTAATTATTCTATAATTACATTTTTATTTATTTGCCCTTGGTATTTCAAGTTAGCTTTTAACTATTATACATTTGAGCTATTTGATCTGTTTATTTGTGTTTCCTATGTTGAGAATATTGTTGTCTATTTTTATCATTATCACTAATTATATTCATACATACATACATACATACATACTGTACATATATGATATTGAACTACTTAAATTCAAGCTTGATCTTTCTTTCTCTCCAGCCACTAGCTCCGTGAGCAGTCCCTGCTTCTCTATTCATAGCGGAGAATATTTTAGTGGCTTCATTGGGTAACATATTCAGAAAGGCAGCTTTTTATTTCTCCTCTATTATCTAAGGTAGCGAAACACGAATCGCAATCAATATACTTTCCATAACCATGATTTTTTGTTTATATACAAACTCCCAGGAAATGTCCTTGACATGACAAGTATTAATGAAATACTCCCAAATACACACACACAAAAAACAAATATGTGTATTTTGGATCAAGGTTTTATGGGAGCAGAAAAATACATTTGTTTTATCTTATTTGTATTAAGAGAGGCAGAAGTGGCGACATCACATTTTCATTGCCATTTTCTTTTTGCAAAAATAATTCTGCACCAGCACCACTGAGATAAGTCTAGAAGTATGTGTTTCTAAAAGGAAACAGTTCACAAGTACAGGTGTGCGAGGGGCTACTATAAAATCATAACTCTCCCACAGGTTCTGGAAGAATAGGTAGGTATAGTGAAAGATTTATTTGGATTAAATACATTTTTAGAAAAAAAATGTACCGTAATTCAAACAATCTCTATTTAAAAATTGTAAAAGAAAGGTATTTTCGGTACTTACCGTATGTAGTAGCAGGGTGCCCACTAAGCAATTTGCTTAGTGGGCTATTCTGCATAAGAAAATCGCATCGCATTGCATGTCCCGCTTTAGTGCCATGCGATGCTTGCAATGCGATCTTCCTAAGTAATTTATTCACTGCTCTCTCACTCCGGGCTTATCGCATCGCATGCCACCGCACCTCACGCAAAATCGCATGCAATTTTATAGGGTGCGATGCCATTAACTTAACTACACTGCAATGACATGCACTGAGATTTTTAGCCCCTCCCCCCCCCCCCCCTCCCCACTATCCACGGCATCCCGAAGTGTGGCGAGCGGCGACAGAACGCGTCCTCTTGACCGTTTCATAACCCCACTAACCATGTCGGTGTGGAGCTTATTTCAATATAATGTGGCGAGCGCAGCCAGCCACTGAGCCTGAAGCGTGCCGAGCCCAGCAAGTCCCACGAGTTTCCACAGACAGCGTAGTCAGCGTAGGGAGCTTGTGTCTGCGACTGTGTGTACGTTCGCAACTAACCAGAGCTTATGCAGTTAGCATAGTCAGTCAGCGTTACGCAGTTAGCGTAGTCAGTAAGCATTCAGTAAAATCCATTTTACAGTTAACACGTGTCATCATTATTGTTTCAGATGGATGACATGACAGGTGTGAATGTGTTCCTGATAACCCCCACTATTCACATCAGCCCGAAGCTTGGCGAGGGGACGCTGATTACTTTACGTGTATTCCGTGTCCCCTCACAGGGCATGCTGCGCTTGCCATGCATCGGGCTTGTTTTCCACGGCCGCTTGCCACGCTTCGGGCTCAGGGGCTCGCTGCACTCGCCGCACTTTATGAAATCAACTCCACGCTGTCGTGGATAGTTTGGGTATGAACAGGTCGGGAGGACGCGTCCTTTCGCAAATGCGTCCTTTATTGTGCATGATACGCACTTGTGCCCGCACCCCCCCTCTGTGCATGAGAAGCACATGTGACCGAACCCCTAACCCTGACCATGGCAGCATTGCCGTACCCTGCTGCATGAATTACTGAGACCCACTTGCGTATGAGACGCTTATGCATCCAAGGCAGATGGAGTGCCTCTCCGTCCACATCCGCTGGGGATCTGGCGGTTTCCAGCACTGTATGAGAGGCGCGCACTAGGCTTGCCAGGGGTCACTAGGCTTGCCAGGGATGCTGGGGACAGAGATGCAGCTCGTGGGGACAGTACAGTTACTAGGTGCCTGACAGGGACACTACGCTGACTACGCAGGGCTGCTGTGGGGAAACTACGTTGACTACTCTAGGGTGCCGTTGGGCTACGCTGACAGTACCATTCAGTCTTTTAAAATTGAATGATCAGCACTATCTCTTGCTTCTCTGGTCTCCCTATCATATGAGATGGGAGATAAAGGGACAGTATAATTGTATTTGGCTATACCCTTATGTGAAGTGTCACTTTCACTCAGTTACCCTTTGAGCGCTATTTATAACTTTGCCATCCATCAATTTTTTTCTATACTGTATGAATGCACTGGATGTCATTCTTTGTCATTGTTGTAGTCAGCTGCACAAGGGTTTCATGCCAGTGGTGGGATTCAAATAAATTAACAACAGGTTCTATGTCCTAATGCCCCATACTCATAAAGCCAGATGCCATAATGCCAATACCACGTAAGGCCACACACTGTAATGCCCATTACACATTGTGCTACACGCCGTGATGCCAGTTACACATTTTGCCGCACACCATGATGATAATTACATATTTGAAACATGTGCCACTTACCTACATGCGCATTGCTAGGGGGGTGTTGCTCGATGCCAGGGGCTTCATGCTGGATGCCAGGGGCCTCATGCTCGATGCCAAGGGGGCTTCATGCTCGTTGACAAGGGGGAATACATGCTGGTTGCTGGGGGCATGACTAGAACTTGTTGGGCCCCATAGAAACTGCATACATAGTAGCTGCAAACATAGGAGACTGCAGGGATGACTGCCACCATGGAGCGCTCAGCTAATAGAGAGGCGCTGTAAGCAGCTGTGACAGCCGGGCAGAGAGCTGCATGCTGCCCGGCTGTATACTGAACTGAAAGCAGGTCCGCGGCTATTTTGAATTCTCCCAATGGACCTCCTTATTGGCTGCCGGACCCCAATCTCCTATTGGCTCGCTGTCCAGCAGCTGCAGTAACATTCAAAATAGCCACGGACGGTGGTGGACCTGATTTCAGTATACAGCCGGGTAGAACGCAGCTGCCTGTCCGGCTGTCACAGCTACTTCAAGAAGTTCTGCAGCAGCGATCGTATATTAGGTATCGGTTCTGCAGAACCGGTGCAAACCGGCTGAATCCCACCTCTGTTTCATGCGCACTATTGTACTGATACTCTCACGTTAATTTTTATGTTGTGCACACCTTAGTCTATGAAACAGGCTTTTTGATTATGTGGTTCATATGAATTACTCCATGTAGTAGTGAATATATAAACATGTTGTATTTATCATATCTGTTACAGTATTTGGGATTATTGGCCAAAATCAAACCTGACCACTAATTCGAGAATTTGCAAAGAGAGCGTTTATTGAATGACTGCGCCTATGTACCTTTTGTATTGCAAATGCACAAGGTTAATTAGCAACAGAAAATGCTTGTGGATCATAAACGTAAGCCTCTCGCAGTTTGATTGACAGGAAGACGGTGTTTAGGGGTGGTAACCTGTCTTTTTTTGGGGTATTGTGGAAAAAAACGCAGAAGTGCCTAGCCTCTAACCTACTCACATTTGCACAGACGGTAGGTAAATCATTTTGATGAGTCTTCAATTGAAAATGGATTTGCGAGTGGATAACGATTAGTGACCCATTCGTAATTATCTCGCCATTTTGCAAGGGACAGTTACCCCTTCTGTCTGGGTGGCTTACTGGTGGCTTACACACTGCAAATTCTCACATTAGTGGTCAGGTCAGAATCAGGGCCTATATGTTGTGTTTTGATATTTTAATAACAGTTATGGCTTTGTTGTGATACTTTACATTGGGTGTATTTTACTGGCATATTCTATTTCTGTAATACCCCTTTTCCTTCAAACATTTATCCTTGGTTACTGCTGGAGCATCCCAGGTCGAGAATTAGTGGGAAAAGGTGTGATACATGGGAGTCTGACCATGGTAACTACCATGGTTGGACTGGTAGTTACCAGGTTGGGATGTGAATGGCACTACCCAGCTTCTCCCATCTGGTAGAGCAGTGCAACATATAAGAGAGCTGCACAAGTGCATTTCTCACTCCAGCTCTGCCCCATAGATCATTTTATGAAATGATCTATATGTATGTAGCCAGGGCCGCCATAAGGAGGGAACTGGTGGGAATCCAGTTCCTCGCCAGGACAGACAGGGGCCCGCAACTTTCTCTGCATGACTTCATCTGAATATAAGTCATTTTGTAGACAATGGCTCCCATAACCCTTAATCTGGCCTTGTGTTTACAGTTTACTGGTTCTTTATGCATTTTAATATTTTTCTTTCTTTACCACAAATATCTAATTCTTTCTGGCTTTTTTAGAAGATGGATTTTATCAATTTCAATGGCAATTGCTCCAGCATCATGACCCATTTCTTCATTACTTTTTTTATTAAGCTCAAATGCAGAATCTTCAGTTTTTAAGCCTGTGGGGATAACATTCTCTTTAATATAACATTCGGAGGAACAGAATCCCAATATGCCTTTGATTTTCTTACTGACATCTTTCTCAATTTTTTTTAACTTTACCAGCAGTGGCGTAACTATGAATTGGGCGCCCCCCCGCCGTTAATGGGGGGGTGACCCCCGCCGGACCCCCCTCCCCCATCCCCCGCCCGCAGCCTTACCTGTCTTGCTGGTCCCGGCTCCCTTGCTGGCTTCATTCTTCTGCTATGGAGACGGACCAACACAAAATGTCCGCCTCCATACAGCAGACCGTTTCAGAGAACTGTCTGCTATATGGGGCGGACATTCTATTGTGGTCCGTCTCACTAGCAGAAGAATGACCACCACTGAAGAAAGGTAAGGCTGCGGGCGGCGGATTGGCGGGCGATGGGCGGGCAATGGGCGGGCGGCGGATGGGCGGACGGGAGGGGGCTAACTATAGCACCACAGCCCCCGGCGCCCCCACTTGCACAGCGCCCCCCCCACCCCCCGAGACCGCGGGGGCTGCGGTGCTATAGTTACGCCTCTGTTTACCAGAAATTTCCATGTACTCTGGCACTGGGTCACATCTGTCCTAGAACAGCTTATACTGTATCAAGTCTTTTGCTCTTTGCCTCGGCTGGGCCATAAAATCCCATAGAAATTGTTGATTAACATTTTCTTTGTGCCGCATACAATGGAGATATGCAATCCTCCGTCTCTATTTCCGATGGGGGAAATAGCGGTGTGTGCCTATTCAATTCTGTCTTTACCAACAGCATTGAAGAGGCATCACGGCAGAACGAGTCTGACTTTAAAAGCTGTCGGGCTCGTTCTACCGATAACGCCTGTGGATTGTCGCGATCCTGGCCGTATCTCGACAGTCCACGGCCATTTATGTGGACATGCCCCTTTTTCGCAGTTCGGCAGGCGAGACATTGAATCCCGCCTGCCGATTAGCTATTCCGGCAAACCGCAAACAGGCCAGAATCATGGCTGCCGGGAGGGACCGACAGTCGTGATCTGGGATTGCATATCCCCCATAGTATCTAATGATGGAAGAGAAATAGTGCTATCTCTATCAAGGGGGCATATAGTTGCGGTGCATCCTTCTGCCCTGACGAATCAATAGCTTCACATTACAGCATCATGATCTCGCACGAAAGTGTTTGCTGAGCACTTTATCAAGTGAATTCTGGATTCCTCCAGGAGGGTGAATGGTATGAAATGAGATGCTGTTGGCAGCATTTTAATGCTGTGGCAATAGCAAGTAACCCCCTTCACCCTCAATTGATCCCCCCTCCCCCCCAATTATCAGATTACACTGTATTAAACTGAGAAAATATTGGAATATTGATTTAAAAAATATATCATTAGCCTATTTTAATTATTTTATAATTACATTTTTATTTATTTCCCTTGGTATTTCAAGTTAGCTTTTTAACTATTATACATTTGAGCTATTTTGAGCTATTTGATCTGTTTGTTTGTGTTTCCTATGTTGAGAATATTGTTGCCTATTTTTATCATTATCACTAATTATATTCATACATACATACATACATACATATATGATATTGAACTACTTAAATTCAAGCTTGGCCTTTTTTTTCTCTCCAGCCACTAGCTCCGTGAGCAGTCCCTGCTTCTCTATTAATACCGGAGAATATTTTTGTGGCTTCATTGGGTAACATATTCAGAAAGGCAGCTTTTTATTTGTCCTCTATTATCTAAGGTACCGAAACACGATTCTCAATCAATATACTTTCCATAACCATGATTATTTGTTCATATACAAACTGAAAGCAATCCCAGGAAATGTCCTTGACATGACAAGTATTAATGAAATACTCCCAAACACACACACACAAAAAACAAATATGTGTATTTTTGATCAAGGTTTTATGGGAGCAGAAAAATACATTTGTTTTATCTTGTTTGTATTAAGAGAGGCAGAAGTGGCGAAATCACATTTTCATTGCCATTTTCTTTTTGCAAAAATAATTCTGCACCAGCACCACTGAGATAAGTCTATGCCCTGAGATAAGGATGTTTTTCTAAAAGGAAACAGTTCACAAGTACAGGTGTGCGAGGGGCTACTATAAAATCATAACTCTCCCACAGGTTCTGGGAGTATAGGTAGGTATAGTGAAAGATTTATTTGGATTTAATAAAAAAAATTTAAAAAATGTACCGTAATTCAAACAATCTCTATTTAAAAATGGTAAAATAAAGGTATTTTCGGTACTTACAGTATGTAGTAGTAGGGCGCCCACTAAGCAATTTGCTTAGTGGGCCATTCTACGTGAGAAAATTGAAACGCATCGCATGTCCCGTTTTAGTGCCTTGCGATCTTCCTAAGTAATTTATTCACTGCTCTCTCGCCCCGGGCTTATAGCATTGCGCGCCATCGCAGCTCACACAAAATCGCATGCGATTTTATAGGGTGCGATGCCATTAACTTAACTACACTGCAATGACATGCAATGAGATTTTTAGGCACCCCCCACTATACATGCCACTCCGAAATGTGGCGAGTGCAGCAAGTCCCGCGAGGGGCGGCGGAACGCATCCTCCCGACCATTTAATTTACCGGTTTTTGCGGGTCCGCGGCAAGGGGCAGGGCCCAACACACATTCATGCTTGCCCAATCCATGGGTTTTCTAAATCCAAATGACTTTAATACAGATGGTGAATAAGAGAGAACAGAGAGCAGTCTGAGTTTTGTCTCTGAATTTAATCATTCCTCAAAAATAATAATATAAAAATGTATTTTGAACAACAGCCAGAAAATTGTAAACCAAGATAATCTTATTATTACATACCTTCCAGGGAATCTTACTGTGGTGTACATACAATTGTAAAGAATTTACTAGCCCAGAATTATCTCAAACCAATGAATGATGTTCTGGCTGTTTAGAGGTATAAAAACAGACCGTAATTGATTGCCAAGTAAACCTCAAGGCTTTTTTTTTTTTAAATGTGGTGGTGGAACATCTCACACTATCATACAGTAACTAAAGTGGCAGAAGTTGTATCTAGTGTGTCCAATCTGTAATGTAATAATATTAAAGTAAAATCTGTTTTGTTTACTTTAAAACTATATATTTGAAAAGTAACTGGACCATTGACATAGGTTTATGGAATAAAGCAGAAGTATAATTAGAATTGGTGATTTCTACATACACCTGTTTGTTTTGTTATGAATTAAAAGGTCAACAGTATCTAAACCAGGCATGTCCAACGTTGGCCCTCCAGATGTTTTGAAACTACACATCCCAGCATGCTTTGCAATAGTTTTAGCATTCTCTAATAGCAAAACTGTGGCAAAGCATGCTGGGATGTGTGGTTTCACAACATCTGGAGGGCCAACGTTGGACATGCCTGGTCTAGATAGTCAGTGAACCAAAAGGTCAACCTTGTCAAAAATTTGACATACACAAGGTGACAAGGTCAACACAGGCAAAAGGTCAATTTGGAAATGTTCCTACCACCACTCCCTCTCTAACTTTCCTGCCTCAATACCCCACTACTCAGCTCTCCTTTCCCTCTTTGGGGTAAAGTTACTAAGATGGGAGTTCTATTTAAGATGGTCTGACTGGTTGCTATGGCCAACATGCCCTCTCAAATTGAACTTCCATCTTAGTAATTTACCCCTATGTGTTTATCCATTTCCCCTTTATAATATAACATTTGATATGTTAAAGTATATACGTTGCTGCGGTTCCCTTGGGGCAGTGATACTTTCATCCAATGAATTACATTTTGAAACTTGAATCTCTTAACATTTTTTGACTTGCTTAAAATGACAAAGAATAGAATAATTGTCAACCATTATCTTGAAGCAACCAATACCTACCGCCCAACTCTTCTGCTTTGAACAGGATAGTTCCACTTTTGGGCACTTTCCCTCTGGCTGCATTGTCCTGGGGGGCAGGGGAATGGGTAGGCGGGAGCACATAGCACTCTGAGTCTCACCACTGGCATCTTGTGAATAGATGTAGTGCACAACATCTGTTAACACACCCTCCAGAGAGCTGAAAAATGGGGATGTGCCACGAGGCCATGCCCCATTCCTGCACACCCACCTCCGCAATTAAACCCACCCAGCCTCCTCTCTCTCCATTGCTCTTCCTTACCACCCTTATTCCTACTCTGAACCACTCTCTTTTTATACAAGCTCCCCCGGCCAAAGCATTAACCCCTTGACTGATCAGCCGAGGCCGGGACCCTGGGGTCCCCCCGGGGCCCCAGGGCGGTGGGCATCTGGCTGATTTTTTGGTGTAAAATAAGAATAATAAACTATTGGGTTTTGTTGTGGAAATACAAGTCCCAGCATGCCTCTCCCGCATGCAGGGACTTGGAGAACCACATGTCCCAGCATGAGGGGCATTAAAGGGACCACTGGTACTTGTAGTTCTGCAAAAAAAACAATAGTGAAATAAAACACACACACACACATAGGAACAATAACACTTTAATTCATACTACAGTCACTCATACATACTTACCTACGGATTCCACCATAGGTTCCGTTCCCTTGTCCAGTAGAATCAAATAGGGTACCTCTGGAAATAAATTATACTCACCAGCTAATCCGGCGTAGATCACGTCCTCTTCTTTCCATGTAGGCATCCATGGGGTTAGAATAACAAACCAAGGAGTCCCCATACCAAGCCGAACTGGAGGAGTCGCAAGTGTTTGTTTACACTTGGGGCTCCTCCCCAGAACTGGGGGATTGGTCGGCGATTTCAGGGCTGGGGGAGGACCCATGTCTTCAATGAGCCCGGGGCTGGTTATAGCCCTGCAGGAGGACCCCATGGCATTTTTTTTTTATTTTTTTATTTATTCAAATTTTTTTTTTTTTACACAGGGCAGAATAGTGGACCGCTAAATATGAATTGCTACGAACGGCTTAGACATTGGAAAATAGGAATGAGGAGAATACAACAGCTTAGTAAATTTGTCATATTCTCAATTTGTATTTTTGGGTCTTATATGGCCAATCCCGTTCATAACCCTTCATATGGGGATCAGACGTCTTAGTAAATTTCCCCCATTGAAAATGTCCCACTTGAAATCATTTATAAACTGCATAAAGACAGACATATATGACAGACTTATAACAATGCAGAATCTTTTAAGAAAATGAGTTTTGATCTTTACAACAGGAAAGAGATTTCCATTAGGTAAAGTAGTAACGGATAAGTACACCCACATAGGTACTGACATTTTAAGACAGCTTTTATTCTTGGTATAAAATCCTTCTTAAAACAAAAGATATGCATACTTATTCCCATTTATAATAACCACTGAAATCAAATGGAGATAAAAAAGACTTTAATCTCTAAAGATCATGCATGTACATATGCAAATTACATCTTAAGTGGTCTTACAGCTATATATGTAACATGAATATATTCTACATTGTGTGTGTGTGTGTGTGTGTTTGCATTAATTGGACTTGTCTCGTATTTGCACATGAGAATTAGTATTTAACCCTTTGAGTGCCAAGTGAATTTCTCAAAATAGGTGTGAAAATTGCCAAGCACACATTTTTATTCATCATAATGACCTGTAATGTGACCTGTATATAGGAAATATAATGTTTTTTTACACAACATTTTTTTATTTGGATATGTATAATGATTGACACTGGAATTTGTAGCCAATATTTTGCACCTCTCACAGAGGGGATACGGTCATTGGGTCTACAGCAAGTTGGTCAATAGTCATTAGGTTTATACCGTTAGGTCGACATGGGTTAAGGTCGACATGTGTTTAAGTCGACATAGGTTTAGGTCATTAGGTCGACACAAGCATTAGGTCAACAGTGTCTAGGTCAACAGTCAAAAGGTTGACATGGTTTTTTTACTGTTTTTGAGCTGACATGACAGGCGGTATTTCATGCCCTACCATCCGCTAGGGCATGTTGGGAGAATAAAATAGTGTGCAGAGCGCAGCAAGGCACCGTGCCCAAAGCACTGCGAGCGAAGCCAGCGATGCGATGCAGTGCACTGTAAACTGTGTCCATGTTGACTGATGCAGAGACAAGTGCATCCACTTCTGATGCTGTTTCTGCCAATGCAGATTGAGAAGAATGACTGATTTATTATTTTCTTTTCTCATGATGACTTGATTTTATTGTTATTTGTTAATGTGATCTTTTCTCCTTTAATATTAACTAAAATCCAGTTAACAGTTAACACATGTTGTCATTACTGTCTCAGATGTATGATATGGCAGGTGTGAATGTGTTCCTGAAACACCCCCACTATCCACGCCAGCCCGAAGCGTGACGAGCACATGCATTACGCGTCCTTCCGACCTGTTCATACCCCCACTATCCACGTCGGCGTGGAGTAGATTTTAAAAAGTGTGGCGAGCGCAGCATGTGTTCCGCATCCGCTCACCACGCTTCGGGCTCGCTAAGCTTGCCACACTTTGTAAAATCAACTCCACACCGACGTGAATAGTGGGGTATAAACAGGTCGGGAGGACGCGTAACATATCTTAATCTAGTAATATTAACATTTATTTTACTAATGCTCTGTGAAGTGTGAAACAGGCTTTTCAAATATCCGAGGTCCAGCAACCCGGCATTCCAACCCGGGTTAAAAGAAGGTTTAATCCCAGGTCAAACCCAGGTTGATGTGCAGTGTGAGCGACCCGGGTTCCGTTCACACTATGGAGGAGGCAGCACTTGGACACAGCATCGGCTCCAAGTATTGACTTCGCCCCCACCCCCCATGATTCTCTGCCCCATCTGACATCAGGTGCAGCTTTACTTCGCAAATGCTGGGTTGCTTCCGGGACGGTCTCGTGTCCAAATCCTGGGTACAAAATGGCATTTGCGATGTGAAAGGGGTATAATGCTTTCTTTGTTTATTGTTATCTTTGCATCATGACCATTTGATATTTATATAGTGCACACATATTCTGCAGCGCTGTACAGAGAATATTTGAACATCCACTTCAGTCCCTGCCCCAGTGGAGCTTACAATCTATATTCACTACCACATGTACACGCACACACATTCATTCTAGGGTTAATTTTGTAGGGAGCCAATTAACCTACCAGTATATTTTTGGATTGTGGGGGGAAACCGGAGTACCCTGAGGAAACCCACACAAGTATGGGGAGAATATACAAACTCTGCACTCCGTTAGGGCCATGGTGCTAACCATGACATCGTCCTTGCTGCCCCACAATCATAAACTGACCCTTTGTGCCCTAGGTTCACTTCATCTGTATATTCCTTAGGACTGAAACACCTTTACTGTATAGGACAGCAATATGGTACTATACGTAACATGCAGAATGAAACCTTTTTCCTTGACAAGGGTATAACTACCATAGGTGCAAGTGGTGCAGCTGCTATGGGGCCCAGAGCTGAAGGGGGCCCATCTTTACCATCTAAGTAATATGTTTGACATACATTTATCACGATCAGTTGCTAAATAGGGGGCCCTTGCAAACTTTTGCTATGGCACCTACGAATATCCTACGCCCCTGTTCCTTGGCCTACTGGCTTGCTCATATTTTAACATTTTGTTTTAAGCAACAAGTTTTTAACATATTGAAAATTAAATGTAATTAAACGAGATTGCTATTTTGGTATTTTCTCCAAGAAATATTTACCTGCATTACTTTTTCCTTTCAAATTGTCATTAATATTTCATAAATATTAAATTTCAAATATTCCCTAAATAATTACCACTTATTTTTAGTTGACTATATCCTAAAGGATCCAGAAGAGAAAGACAGACTGTGTATTTTCAGCACCCTCCATTCCTTTCCTCTTCGGGTAATTCGTGCCCCTGTTCCCTGGCATTCATCCTACAATAATGCCCACGCATGGAATGAAGATCACCTCTTCACTGTGAACCCCATGATGTTGTCATTACAAAAACTCTGGACTACTCAGTAAGTAATACAAGTGCATAAACTTACCATTGGCAATCTTTATGCCCCACACTTTAATAAACTTATCTAAACCTTATATAACTTAACACTAAAATAACAGGACAGACACAAGTGCTGGTGTTTCAATATGAATGTCAAATTTATTGATTGACAACTATTTATATTGATCTATAAAAGAGGGTGGCGGCCCTAAAGAACGGTCATAGAGAAAAGAGGGGTAAGATCACATCACACTGTTCACACATCGTTGGCGTTCAACTCTCCCAACGCAACCCACCCGTGTGGATGGTGTAGCCCATCCCCTGTCCAAGGGGCATGGGCTAGTGACGTATCAATGTCGGGAGAGCACACCCCACTATCCTCATACTACTTCCATTTGAACAAGGACCATTCTTTACAGCCGCCAAGAAGATAGAAAAAATAGGGAGGGAGGGTGGGGAAAACCGGACCAGAGAGGCAGATCACCTGACTTCCTGGCTATTCCTAACTATAGGAACTCCTCCCCTGCTCCCTAATTGGCTAATACTTTCTCATCATAGCCCCTAGCAAAAACACACAACCTAAAGTGCAGGCAGCTCAGAATCCTTCGGTAGTTTATGTCACCTCAAGCTTAATCAGCCTTCGGTTTTCTGATGTTTAAGAGAGAACTGTAACTGCTATTGGGGGTAATAGTAATAATCATAGCACATGTATTCTACAAAACACAAGAATAAAAACCTGTCATTCTTAGTATCAGGACTTGCACGCATGCTTGACAAGAGATCAGTTTGAAAAAGATGCCCTACTTTTGTCCATACCCTGCAATCGGGCATTAACGCTTTGAGTGGTGGGTTTTGCTGGGACAGGACAAACCTACCAGAGCAGGTTTGTCCTGTCCCAGCAAAACCCACCACAGAACATAGGGCCAGCCTGACGGGAGTATTCATCCAGCCAATCGCACTGATGTTTTCAAAAGATCTCATAGTTGGCCTGAGATTAGAAGTGCCCTCCCGGGTCTATTATTCAGTCCTGTGCCCTAAGTGGCTGATTTGATTTTCTAGTGGTAAAGCCAGTACTGCCCATGATACTCCCATGAGACAGACCAGTTCTGTGCAATTGCATGGTCACCGCCAACTTACTGCCCATTTCATATATATTATGGTCAGGGGAGGCTCCAGAGGAGGGACCTGCAGCACAGTTCAAAATTGAAATAGGGGTGCCATCAACTGTCATTTCATACTGACCCTTTGGAGCCGCCACTTATCATGGTCCTTCTACAGACTGATCAGTCCATATGCACTAGTGAACTCTATCCACATGCTTAAGGCTGGTTTCTGTCTGCATGCTCAGTTGCCGATTAATTGCTTTGTGCACGCTGAGTATGCTGAAATCAATGAATCAGCCATAGTATCCACCTGCTAGGCCTGTCTTCTTACACATAGCTAAGTTAGTGACCTCATTTTATTACATGGGCCACATATATAAATAGCCTTGTTCAATAGGGACCACTGCTAGAAATGTACCACTGTAGTTAAGATATTATATATAACATTATGTGGGTCACATTTCTTTTCATGATAATTGAAGTCAAGAACTTTCTGTCAGAAAGCTTTAGGTAGGTCATAATATCTGAGATTGCATTTCATAACCTGTAACCTTTCGCCGTGTGTGTTCCCTCACAGATTCAGCGAGTTACGTTTTGTGCGCACCAAGGAGTTGCTGGCTGGCAATTTGCCTCTGCTTCCTGCTGAATTCGAAGAACTGGTTCAAAAGCATTGCCTCGAAGCACGGACGACATTGCGAAATAAGTAGGTTTATTGTGCAGAAGTGTGGGCTGTAGTAATAATGCATGTATCTATACTTCTAATCACAGTTATTAACCTGCAATTACATACACCACTGAGCTACTACGTGCACTTATTATTCCTAATCTTTAATCCTGCTGCTAGCAGGGAATGTAACACAATTCACAGTATTATTTCTTGGCTACAAACTGATTAGCGCACAAACAGTGCATACAGTGTAAATTAGACATCTCGGTTGCAATAACCTGGTCATTAATGGTGCTCCGGTGATTCACTCCTCTGCTAAGAGCAATGCAGTAACAACATAAATCTACAACCATTTACTATAATGATTCCGAGAATTGATCAGTATCATTAATTTCTCATCAATGATTATCATTATGTAGTGTATCTCATATTGTAGTGGTCCCCAGCACCACTTTGTATTTCCTGCGAATGTGCCCATACTGGCAAAGGTATATGATGGCACATTATAAATTAATGTTAATAATGGTAATAATAATACATCTTACTTACCATATGCTTTCATTCATTTTGAGAATGAGGGGATCTCAGGACCCTTAATTACATGTGGCATGTTCATGTATTTCAATATGTAGTAGGTAGAATCTTTTTTTCTGACAAAAAAATAGTATATTCCCTGAAGATGGGACTTTTCCCACTTTACCAAGCCCTTGCTGCTGGGGAAAGCTGTGACTCGCAGTATTCAATGCTGTGGGCGAGCTGTGACAGTGAGCAGACCCCCTGCACATGCTGTTTCCCCCTAACTCCGTTTTTGCAGAGACATGGAAACAGCATGTGCGGCTGCTAAAACAGCGAGACTCGCGGCTAAATGCAGCTGTTTGGAGGAATCCTCACTGTCCTCTGACAGCGAGGATTCACCGGAGCCTTGAATAGGGTGAGCGGCCGGCGCATGGGTTAAATGGCAAGGATCGATTATTTTTGGCCACATTGAATACACCCCTAACTATGAACAGCCCAGATAAACTGCTGTGGAAATGGTTTGGACCCAACACTGCTTGTCTAGCATGAAACCTTTTGTACAATATGCATCCTAATTTCTCCACAATGATCAATTGATGTTCTAGTCTATATCTTCTTATTATTTTACCTCTCTGTTGAGATATTCCCCAATATTATCAGATCTCCTAGTTGAATCTGACATGCTTGATTTATTTTCTACAAATCTCTTGCAATCTGCTATCTTTTTTGCCACTTCAGATTTGTCTATGATGAAGTACAGTGTCATCCTTATGGTGTCATCTATAAATGTCACAAAGTATCTGTGTCCACTTGCAGATTACTTCTGTTGGACCACACATGTCTGTAGGTACTATATAAAATGGTTTTGTGGTGCTTTTTGTTTATTTTGCAAACAGCTGACAACTTTGTTTTGTCCCCACAATACAGCTGTAACATATGCATTTCTCTGCGTTAGACACTGACATTGCTGGGAGCATTCTGTTCTGTAGCCTTAGGACACTATTGTATCCAAGGTGACCAAATATGTTATGCCACAGTTCCAGTGACTGTGATTTCTGACAACTTGTGTGAAACAGAAAAGGGACTATCATTTAATCACAACACAGTACTACACTTTCCATTAGTGAAGTGATTATGACTTATCTGTTCTAGGTCAGTGATGATGATAAGATTTGTTACATCCCTGGTACATAAAGCAATGTTGGTACTTATATGTTAGTTGGGCGCCCACTATAGTTAGTACGCTCATACCCCCACTATCCATGTCGGCATGGAGCTGATTTTATATAGTGTGCAGAGCACAGAGAGCCCTGTGAGGGGACGCGGAAAACTAAGCAAATAGCTTAGTGGGCGCCCAACTAACATATGTCAGCATGTCTTTCATTTGTGTGACTTTTGTCACAATTTTTGTTCCAATTTTTAAGTGGGTTTTAATCATTCTAACTTTTGAAGCAACAGTATAAGCATTTGGTTGCCAGTCCCTTTGATTGTGACAGGGTCACATTTGATAGACAATTGATAGACATTAACTCCTTATTGCAGCTAAAATGCCTTATTGCAGCCAAATTAATATACCAGCTATCATTCATGCTGGTATCTGTACGGCTTATATCTGATTTATCTTTGCCATTGTTTTTATTCCTTTATATAGGATTCACACTTTTCTGCTTGGATTTAAATGTTTCGTGACTTATCTTGTAACAATTATAGCACTTGAACTTGAATTTTCAGAATTATTTACTTTCTTTATGCAATGCAGTATACCCAGCACTTGAATCATAGGGCACGTGTTTCTAGAACTGCAGTAACTTTGCTCTGGCTGTGCCTGTGGTTAATTTTGCAATGTTTGCATCCAACACAACAACTAGGAAGCCAAACTCAGGCATCAAGTATAGTAACACTGCTGTATCGGTCTCTTTAACATATATTTACACTCCAGTAGACATAAGTTGCTGAGAAACAGACATCATTTTGCCAATGTAATCCCTCATACTGCAGCATTCACTCAATTCTGTTTTTACACAACACATCTAAAACTCATTCTTCTCATAAGTCCTCCATCCTGGTAAGGAGCATGTACTGCTGTCTATGTGTCTTTATTTGACATCTTTCCATGTATAATATAATCAGGGCTTAAAGTGGTCATGCAGAAGTCGGTAGCTCAACACTCAAACCAGTAATGCCCTCTACATGGAGAGTGGGGTATCATGTCTCCAATGACACTGTTCTAGAGGAGGGAAAGCAGAGACATGGAGAGTGGGGTATCAGGTGGCCGAAGTAAATGCTGTAGAGGGGGAGGCAGGGACATGGAGAGTGGGGTATCAAGTGGCCAATGACACTGCTCTATAGGGGGAGGCATAAATATAGAAAGTGGGTTATCAAGTGTCAATAACACGGCTCTGGAGGGGGAGGCAGAGACATGGATAGTGGGGTATCAACTGGCTGATAACACTGCTCTCGAGGGGGAGGCAGAGACATGGAGAGTGGGGTATCAGGTGACTAATGACACTGCTCTAGAGGGGGAGGCAGAGACATGGAAAGTGGGGTATCAGGTGGCTGATGACAAGGCTCTAGAGGGGGAGGCAGAGACATGGAGAGTTGCATATCAGGTCTCCGATGACACTGCTCTAGAGGGAGAGGCAGACTTATGGAGAGTGGTGTATCAGGTGGCTGATGACAATGCTCCAGAGGGGGAGGCAGAGACATGGATAGTGGGGTAGTAGGTGGCTGATGACACGGCTCTAGAGGGGGAGGCAGACATATGGAGAGTGGTGTATCAGGTGGCTGATGACAATGCTCCAAAGGGGGAGGCAGATACATGGATAGTGGGGTAGCAGGTGACTGATGACACTTCTCTAGAGAGAGTAAAGTAGAAATATGGAGAGTGGTGTATCAGGTGGATGATGACACTGCTCTAGAGGGGGGAGGCAGAGACATGGAGAGTGGGGTATCAGGTGGTTGATGACACTGCTCTAGAGAGGGGAAAGTAGAGACATGAAGAGTGGGGGCTCTGGCATATAACACTATGATGATAGGAAGTCAGAGACATGGAGAATAGGTGCTCAGAGGGAAAAGTCATTGTAGGATACACCCATAGATGAAGCTGGACACACCCTTAAGTCAGGACGAGGCATGTCTTCTATACTACCTACAATAGTCGTCTACCTAAAACTAGAGGATGGGCACACCTCCAGTCCACGTTGTTCTTACAATTTGTGTCATTGTGAGGGGAGTATGGATACCTTGGGGTAGATGTATGAAGTAGTGATAAGGTAGGAGGAGTGATAAGGTGCCTGGTATCACCGGCCAATCATCTCCTGACTGTTAAGTTACAGGCTGGGTTTAAAAAGGGACAGTTAGTAGATGATTGGCCGGTGATCCGGGCACTTTATCACTTCTCCTCGCTGATCACTGCTTCATACATCTAAACCCTTAAGTGGAGTATGCTGGGAAGACAGAAGGCCCCACCCAGGCCTGTGGTGTTTGACGGGTTGGTTTTATTGGCCGTGAGTAAGGCCGTACATTCTTTCAGCACCATACTACTCCATTCTCATGCAAAGAATTTAAATAAATAAAGCTGACCCTGTTACGCTGCCAGTACCTGTTTGTGTTATTATTTTACATAATTTATGTTGTGTTAACTGTGTACTTGTGTTAACTGTTAATGTTGTGTTAACTGGAAGTACTTACTATCAGTAAGCTGTTTTCAATATTGCTGTATGTTCTCTTATGGTCCCTAATGTCTGTATATCATACTGTTCTAAACATACTATATATACATTGGTCACTTACAACACACAACACAAGACACCTTCCAGTTTATATTTGTACACGTGTGCCATGCCATACCTTCTGGGATTAATTGCAGCAGATTCCAGCTAATTAACATGGCATGGGTCTATATCAGCAGATTAGATGCTTTGCTATGCTATCATGTACTGTGTTTGACTGTTTTGGGCCCTAATAAATGTAAACCATATACAGGTAAAAGTACACAATTCGGGCCAATGTCTTGGATGTGTATGGTGTGAAGCATGCTACAATTGTCATTGTTAATCTTTTTTGTCTGATCTCTGGTCCTTCTTCCTTTCAGATGGATACCAAGTTGTGCTTTACTTTTTATATCCGAGAAGGATAAGTGGATTCATTTAGTGCCCCATAATGAGCATGACTCCACTCTGCAGGTACAAGAGTTTTTTGCATGCGTCTCCTCTTTGATGTCTCTGCAGCTGCGTGGGATGGTCATCAGCTCCCTTCAGGATCTACTGTCTTTTTTTACTATACACAAGGTAAATAAAATACAGGACAACAATGCACAGCCCGGTACCTGTACCAAATTGTGCACTGAGGTAAATGAAAAGACAAATGTGTGGGGCGTGCTGAATAGCACAGAGAGCAGTAGGATAGAGCATGTGCGGGTTATTAGATGGACTGTCAATAGGTCGACATGCAAAAGGATAACAGGGTAAAAAGGTCAACATGGGAAATGTCGAAAGGGTCAAAAAAATTGACATAAAAAAATGTAGACACATCAAAAAAGTTTGACATGAGTTTTTTTTTTAAATGGGCGTCAATGTCCACAACATGGACCCCCAATTAGTAAAATGCGGTGCTCATTACACTAATTGGGGGTCCATGTCGACAGTTGCATGGCTCGCTTCACTTGCCATGCTTCGGGCGACTATTCTTCCTCTGTGCCGACATGGATGAAGTAAGAACAAGCCAGTTTAATAAAAATCATGAAAAACTCATGACGACCTTGTCATGTGTCTAACTTTTTCATGTCAACCTTTCAACCCTGTCGACCTATAGCATGTTGACTTATTTCATGTCAACCATTTGATCATGTCGACCTTTTGACCATGTGGACCTATTGCATGTTGAACTTGTGGGATAGACCTATTAACTGTCTATCTAGACACAGTAGATCTATCAACCAGAACCAGTCATAGGTGGATTTAGGAGTCTGGCCGCCCCTATGCACACCATTATTAGCCCCCCCCCCCCTCAAAACAGCAACAATAATAATAATAATAGAGTATAAAACTCCTCCCCCTCACCATACTGTAGAATGTAATGAACCCTATACTGCCTTTAGATGTATTGACCAGTTCCAGCTGCGCCTCTCCAGGCATCATGCAGAGAAGGAAGCTGCTGCATACCTCCTAACTTCTAAGGTCTTTGAAGTGGGACACAGGCCTAAAATTAGGGGGCATGGCTTGCCAAAAAGGGGGAGTCCCAGGAGGCCATGCCCCCATTTTGCCGCTGTGGGGGCATGGCCCAGAGGCTCTGTGAGCCTCTAGCCATGCCCTCTGCCCCCTGGCTATGGTAATAGCTATTTAGGGCTGCTCAGCAGCTGACACGGGGGACTCCCAACAGCCCTCCCCCCGCCGCGGGGCACTGTGAAAATCGGGACGTTCCTGCGGGAATCTGGACTGCTGGGAGGTATGCTGCTGTGATTCCCCAGCAGGTGCCAGCCCTAGTATACAGTGTATCACTGGTTAATTCAATGTCATACAACCCAATCTGCTCTGTAATATTCATCTGTTTATATACAGTACCTCCATACTTCACATTAAATACCATTTTACCCACCACCCTGCAATCTTCTGATCACTAAATTATTTTTCTATTAAACTTTAAACCATAAGTTACAATATCCCTCATCTATTAGCCTGGCTGTTCATGCATCGCCTCAGCAGAGAGACAAGTACAAGGGCTGTAAAGGAAATGTAACAGTAATAATTGCATCCTTCAGCATTCACAAAAGAACATTTGACTTTACGGTAATGCACATGTTTAAAATCATAGATAATTGGCACTTGCTCCATTATTCCTTGAGACATACATGTTCGGATTTTTTACCAGTGAATTATTTTCATCTTGAAGCTGCAGTGAACTTAAAAATAATGTATTATATTATGTATGGATGGTATCACTGCTACTTCTGTATTACAGTCATTCAGACTGATGCAGAGTTACTGCAAGTTTGTCACTGCGCATAGGGGGTTATTCTGGTTCACTTGCAGAGGCAAATTCACTCTCTAATGGACAAAACCATGTTGCACTGTAGGTGGAGCTGATGTAACATGTGCAGAGAGAGTTAGGTTTGGGTGTTTTATTGTTTCTGTGCAGGGTAAATACTGGCTGTTTTATTTTTACACTGCAATATAGATCTCACTTTGAAGTACACCCCCACCCAAATCTAACTCTCTCTGCACATGTTACATCAGCCCCACCTGCAGTGCATATGGTTTTGTCCATTAGAGAGTGAATTTGTCTTTGCGAGTGAACCAGAATAACCACCATAGTGCACCACCAAGTTTCAACAACCACTCCGGTCAGCGAGAACATGTCAGCGGTATTGTGGGCTATACATTAAATACACCATAGGACAGGGTATGTGCTCACTGATAATGGCAGCTATGAAATCAATATGTAAGTATGAGACAGTTTAGCATCAAAGATGGGTGGAACTATCCTCACTGGCCAAGATACAAATTTTGGGGCTGATACAGACCCATTTGTTAGGGTCCAAATTCGTCCCCGATACTCGTGCTTTGTGCATTTGCGAATATGTGCACACCCCCGGAGCGAACAGCTTTGGCTAGTTTCACACTCGCTGGGCCGTTTGCTCTGGGAAGGGAGGGCCGGGGTGGGCGCTGGGGTACACTCAGCGTTTCATGGCATGCCCACAAAATGGTGGGTGTGCCCATGAAAACCTGCAAATGGGCCAATGCCGGGTCAATGCCTGCTCTGGGCGGGCGGCTGAAGCCAGCGCCCACCCCGAATTCAGCCATCTCTTGCCAATATAAAAGTCAGTCTTAGCGAATGGAACAGAAATCATTCAATGGTGAGCGACCATCCAATGATTTCTCTTTTATTCGGCCACATGTGAGTGGATGTATAAGTGAACATGCTGGCGAGTGGATGTCAGGTGCGGGGGCAGCCTATGTTTACTTGTTTGCTAGCCTGCGAGTATACGCAGCCAAGCGAGCAGGTCTGAATCAGGCCCTTAGTTCCGTGCATGCAATTTAAGAGACTCATGTTCATCTCTAGATAGATAGATAGATAGATAGATAGATAGATAGATAGATAGATAGATAGATAGATAGATAGATAAAACTGTGCTTGAGTACAAAACCTAGAATCTGATTGGTTGCTATAGGTTACAACTATTTTTTTTCCACTTACTCTTTTTTATTACAACCTGTGTGAGTACGTGAGGCACGTGCCAATGGGCGGCACCTACTGGGGACGGCACGGCATCCCCACTTCTTGCGGGGGTCCGCAAAACGCGGGATGGGGGGTCCGCGAAATGCGGGGGGGGGCGCGAATTGAGGGAGGGGGGGCCGCGGGACGTCCGCAAAATGCAGGAGGGGGGTCGCAGAGGGGTGCGAATCGCGGGAGGGGGGCACGGGGGGTCTACGGAAAATGGAGGGCTGCTGCAGCAGCACTATGGCAGTGGCAGTGCAAGTGACTGGAGCACCAGCTGCAGTGGCAGCAGTGACAACTCCAGCACTGAGGAGGAGAGGACAGAACGCCTCCTCCAGACCTGGGACTGTAGCGGCTACATCAGCAGGTACGCGCGGGGGGGCACACAATGTTGTGCCTATGGGCACCTGTTATTTAAATCCGGCCCTGTCTATATTGTTATTGTTAATATTCCATGTCCCCATACTTTAGAGCTCCCCTCTATGCCACTCTGACCGTAACATTGGTAAATCTTGCTCCATAGGCTTATAATAGTTCTGACAACTGCATGGCACCTGTTGAAAGATTGCCTATGGACCACTACTGTTTTAGCTGATTGGCTGCATGTTAGTGTAGACCTTCCCATTTCAAAATTTCCTAAACATGGGGCCTGATTCAGACCTGCTCACTGGGCTGCTAGTGTTTGGAGCCCAGAAAATAGTTAAATGCCGCCCCTGTGCACAGCCTTCACCGGCTGTGTTCAGATGGACAGCTGGCGCATGTCATGTGCACTGCGCACCGCGCGCAGGTGCGGTGGTTCCCTGGGTCACAGTGTTGGCTGAGCTGATCTGTGCTTCTGTTACCATTCTAATACTTTCATTTGCTAGAAGTGGTTCTAGCCCCAAGCATTTCTTGTTCATCTCTGAGTTGCCAATTTGTTTTGAAAAAATAATGAAAATTGCAATATGTGCTCTGACTCTGCAGTAATGTACTGAAAAAACTCCACGGCAAATAGAAAAGGTGAATAGATAGTAGACATATATATAGACAGTTCTATTTCTTACCAGTAGTCATTCCATTTATCTGATCTATGATGGGACATGCTTGTTATATGGACAAATAACAATGATGCTATTATACAGTGCCCAAGCAGCATGGTATATGTAAGCTAATCAGATACACTTACACAGATCATACACAAACACAGAAGTATTTTAATATCTACTGCAAAAAACACATTTGCATACCTCCCAACTTTGGCAGTCCAGCAGGCGGGACGCTGCTGCTGCGCGCCGGAGGCCTAATTTGGGGGTGTGGCCTATACGGCAGCTCTCCCGCGAGGCCACGCCCCCATTTTGCCGCTATGGGGGCATGACCCAGAGGCTCTGTGAGCCTCTAGCCATGCCCCCAGCCCCCTGGCTGCGGGAATAGACGCTGTGCGCATGCGCACAGCGTTTATTCCCTGCTGCTTAGCAGCTGACAGGGGGGACTCCCAACAGCCCCCCCACACCGCGGGACACTGCCGCCCGCGGGTGGGACAGCGGGACAGGCCCTGACAATCGGGACTGTCCCGATAAAATCGGGACTGTTGGGAGGTATGCATTCGCTTTTAAAATAAAAGCCCTCTAATGCAGCAGTTATAATCTTTCATTCCTGCAAACAAATGAAAGTTGCATAAAAATAATTCTACAATCACCACATAAAGGACCTTATTCAGGTTCATTCGCAGACGCACATTCGTTCGCATGGGGCCAATGTTTTTTGATTGTGCATGCACTTGCGCATTTCTGCGCACCCAATCTTGTGGCCGCTGGGCAGGGGACGACACATTAGCATATGGGAATGGCCAGTGTTTAATGGGCTTTTCATAAGAATGCTGGGCTTTCTAACGCTAATACGGCCGTGACGGACATGCGGGGGGCGGGCAGTTGACATCACCGGATGTCAGCTGCCCGCCCAATTCCCCCCCCCCCCGAGCATACATGCATATGTAAGGTTGCTCAGAGCAACCTTACATGTGCATGCACCTTCCACATCTTTCAATGGTTCGCAACCATCGAAAGATGTGGGAGGTTCCCACTGGCATGCGAATGGATGTATATGTACAACATCCATTTGCATGCTATGCGAACATACGCGCCTTGCGAATGGTAGGCTGGTGTACCACCATTTGCAAGGCGGGATCTGGTTCACTCGCAAGGATGCGAATTCGCATCCGAGCGAATGAACCAGAATAACCCCCAAAATTACATAACATTAGGCCTACTTCAGAAGTGATCGCATGACAATTTTTTATTTCAAAACGACAAAACCATGTGCACTGCAGGTGGGGCAGATGTAACATGTGTAGAGAGAGTTAGATTTGGTTGAGATACTTTGTTTCTGTGCAGGGTAAATACTGGCTGCTTTATTTTCACACTGAAATTTAGATTTCAGTTTGAGCACGCACCACCCAAATCTAACTCTATCTGCACGTTACATTTACCTCAACTGCAGTGCAGCATGCTTTTGCCCAGTTTGAGAAAAATTATGCCCTGATTAGGTCTGAATTAAGCCCATTGATGGGATCAATGAAAAAAACTTCAGAAATAAGTCCCCAATCAGCCAATCAGAAAATGCTAGCTCGTGCTGCTGCAATCCTCACTGTCATTATCATCATCAGTGCACATTTGTAGCAGCCTGGCCCTTCAGGTATCCACAAGTCATATGACTCATGCATCTCAGCACGCAATTATTGTAACAGGCTTGCGTTGGATGCCCCGTCCCTCCCTTGTCCTGTCTCACCCCCATCTGCATATGGAAGTAGTTGCGTGCTTTTCTTGTGTGCACATGCCGAGCTAATTTGCACATTTTACACAAAACAATGTCACTTTATGGCATGCCCGTGTTAATACTGTACTTTGGGTTCTATATTTTGGGATGGACATATTTTTGAAGATTCATTTTTGCTCAGAGTGGTTTGCTTCTTTTTATCAGTTAGAAATGTTATACACAGATAAATAACTCTGCATTCAGCGGGCACCTGCTGTGCACCATCGGTACTCCCAGCAGTGCCGAATCCATCACTCCGCACAGTGGATGCTTTCTCGCCTTCATAGAATAGTTTCTTTTTCGTTCTCTGTATAGATTTTCATTTTTGAAGTTACATAAAAATAAACTTTGCATTCATTGACTGACATCATGCAGTGTATTGAATTTGTCCAAAAGGAAACTGATAGGACTTAACATAAAACAAGTGTTACGTGGAGAACTGAAAGGTCTTTCTCACTGTATAATGAATGGATCCAAGCTTAGCACAAGAGGGAATACTTATTAGATGCAATTATCAAACACTTCAGGATGAATAATAATTGCCCATATACAGTATTTATGGTACTTATATGTTAGTTGGGCGCCCACTATAGTTAGTACGCTCATACCCCCACTATCCATGTCGGCATGGAGTTGACTTTACATAGTGTGGTGCGCGCAGCGAGCCACCGAGCCCAAAGCGTGGCGAGCGTAGCGAGCCCGGCGAGGGGACGCATAAAACGAAGCAAATAGCTTAGTGAGCGCCCAACTAACATATAAGTACCATATTTATCTTATATTTCTTTCTATTTTATTAGTGTTAAAGCTTATAATAACCTGTCCAAGTACAAGTGATGACATTCGTCTAACTATAGAAACTATATTTCAATAACAATTTCTTTTTTACCAGGATGGGAATGATTTTGGAGACACATATGATGAGATGAAATTCTTTACCCCACAAATTCTTATTATCAAGCTTAGAGTTGAAGAACCCAAAATATGTTATGATCCAGTTCTGGAGGAATGCTGGACTCTGATAAAACGCTGCTTTCATGAGATCATCAAAAGTGCTGAAGGACTTCCAAAAGTATGTCATAAACAGTGTATAAGATACACAAGGGGGTGCAGAAGTGCCACCTACAGAGGTGTCCTCATACACAATTACTGCAGTGGCACCACACATCCATTCTTGGCATGCAAGGTCCTCAGCAACTCAGCTACTCCAAGTGTCTTTTGTGCTTCAGTGTACATCTTAATTGCACTGCAATAGAACAACCGCTTCACGAGACTGCATTGATTAATCTTAAGCTATTTCGGTAGACACCTCCCCCGTGCTTCTGTGGTCCACTGCCGTGTCCAAGGACACATCATCGGATCATCTGTGAAAATACTGGAGATGGGGTTAAGCAGAGTTACCACTCAGGCTCCATGACTTCTTCTCTGCACCTTAGACAGGCAATCTAATCACGTAAAAAAAAAAAACATACCTGCACCTAGGGGTCCTGGGATCGGTTAGTCTCTCCTTCAGTCATCTGGTCGCAAGTGGACCAGAGGGCCGTGGACTGAAGGATAGACTCTCTGATGCCTGGGCTGGCAAGCATAAGTTTTGATGCAAGGTGGGTGTGAGGGTAACACTATACGGTGGCGGCACATGCACAGTATAATTTCAGGGTATCCAGTTATTGCATTGTGAGCTGGGGCAAATTTATCACATCCCATATGCATCTCAGATGCAGAATGTTTTATATATATATATATATATAGAGAGAGAGAGAGAGAGAGAGAGAGAGAGAGAGAGAGAGAGAGAGAGATTGAGAGATTGAGATTCCCGGCACTCACTTTGGTAGTGTTGAGGACTTCGGTGCCATACGATCCGGATGAGGATAATATTACAAAGACTTCACTTACCCCTGCAGACTTGAAAAAGCTTATGAGTGCCAACATACTTCTTTGTGTGATATATATATATATATATATATATATATATATATATATATATAACAAAGAAGGTGAGAAAGGGCGCTTCATGTTGCATTAAAAGATTTTTTTATTGGATCTGACAATCACATTGATAAATGAAGACATTTGCTCGTACCAAATGAATAAACTCTGGGCTGGTTACCACAAGGCATAAACAAATAAACCAGGCAAAGGCTGCTCACGGGTCCACTGCGGTCGTAGTAGTATCTCCAAGACACTGCGGCTATCACACGCTGGGTTGCGCTGAGAGAGGCAGGAGGCGATGAGAGAACAAGCGCCGGCTGGGAGCCGTGATAGACAGAGGGTAGTCGGAGCGAGCGTCACAGGCCATGTCCTAACGCGTTTCGTCACTAGGACTTCGTCAGACGCCCTCTCTCACCTTCTTTGTTCTAGATCAATTTGTGCCTCTTTTGGACCCTGGGCATTCGTGCAAGCACTAGATTGAGTAGCTACAGTCCTCTACATTGACTTTGGTGGACTTATTGCACTAAGTGGTAACACTAGTGATTATCTAGCTGGAAATAATTACTTATCAGCACTTGTACTTATACCATATATATATATATATATATATATATATTATACAATCACGGTTTGGGTGAGCACACCTTAGATAGAACTCACTTGGGGTGCCATAACCTGGATTCTCCCAGCAGGGGGGTCCAATAGTAGTGAAGCGGGTAGGGCGGCACTCTCTACAAAAGAAGGCTCTCAAGGCGGAGATGCAATCAACGTTTCAAAGTTTATTTGGATAACTTCGTCATCAGGATACCAAATATAATATATATATATATGTGTGAATGTGTTCCTGAAACACCCCCTTTATCCACGCCAGCCCGAAGCGCGGCAAGCGTAGCGCACCCCGTGAGTCCTCCCAACTTGTTCATACCCCCACTATCCACGTTGGCGTGGAGTTGATTTTCTAAAGTGTGGCGAGTGCAGTGAGCCACTGAGCCCGAAGCGTGGCGAGTGGCCGCGGATTACTTTACATGTATCCTGCGGCCGCTCGCCACGCTTTGGGCTGGGTGGCCGTTGGGCTGTCGCAGAGTCACTACGCTAACTACGCTAACTACGCTAGGCAGCCATTGGGCTATGCTGACAGCATAGCTTAGGCAACGCTGAAAACATAGCGTTGCCGGGCAACGTGCGATTACACAACTACCCCACATTTTAATACAGTACACCTTAAAATGCATTAAGTTGAAAGCTATGTCTCAGTACTATTGCAATATAATGTGGATGTACAGTGTTGAATAAAATATCCTAAATACAACTAATGACAGCATTTGATTTAGCAAGATTTAATCTTTACCTACAGGTGGAAGTTGACCTCTTTCCAGACTTCCAGATGGATAACCGTACTCTCAGCTCTGTCAAACAGGAGGAATCCTTAGTTTATGAGTACATCAACAAAACACGGGAAATTTTTAACATGAATATAATTGGTCCACAGAAGTAAGTTTCCATTTCTGAAACCTCCAAAATGTTTCCAGTCAACCTCTTGAACATAAACTATTGGTCATTGATCCCTTTTGTTTGCATACATTGGGCAAGAAGCACTAAACTTTGCCAATGCATCCCGCCACACATTGCATCCTTACTAAGCCTTACCGTAACCCACCTTCTAAATGCCTAAACCCAACCACCCCTCCTTTCTCTTCCTGCATGCTCACCATTCAGCATCCCCATGTCGGCATTTTGATGGTTTGAGCTGTTCCGGAGCTGGTGTTCTGAAGGCAGGCGGGATGCTGGCATCAGTATAGTGAATGCAGGAATTCTGACTGCCAGAACACAAAACATCCCAAATGACCACCATACAATACATATTACATACCAGTGACTTCCAAACACAACACTGGTTCAGATTCTGGTAATCAGTGCCTTATATTATCTGTAAAATTTATAATATTACACATTATATATCTACATTATGTCACAGACCACCCCACATGCTCCTGAAATGCAATTCAGGCAAATTAATATTAAAATGGAAATTTGACTGAATCATATAAAATAGAAGATTCACAATAATCATTGAATGCTAAATATTGTAATATAATACATACATTTGGAAGAGAATTGCGAATGGATCACTATTTTCCACTCGCAAATCCATATGCAATTCATGAACGATTTAATGATTTTTCCAGTCTGCGCAAATTTGAGTAAGTTTGACCCTTCCACAAATCTGCAACTGAGACAGGCTGATGGAAGCCAGAGCTGATGTCACAGACCCTCCCTTAAAATGCTTGGGCATATCTGCATTTTTTTATGACAATCCCAGAAAACTGCAGGTTTCCACACAAGCAAACGCCGACGTCCTGTCAGTCAACCTCCAGGCACATTGCGTTTACAATCCATATGCAATTTTTCTTGTTATTTTGGCTTGCACAATGCGTAAGGTACACATACGAAGTCAATCGATAATCGCTCAACCTGCTACTTTGCTGATCAGTTATAAACTCTGAATCAGGTCCATTGGCACTGATTTAGAGAGGGGGCTATAACAAAATAAGCAAGTAATGAAGCATCTGGACAAACCATATTGCACTGCAGGTAAGGCAACTGTAGAATATGCAGAGGGGTCTAACACGGGGAGAGGTGTGCCGAAACTACAGACTAAGTTGCAGTGTAAAATAAAGCTGTCCAGTATTTCTGCATACACCTAAAAGCAGTACATTTATTGGTCGCTCTGACAATAACATGTTTTACTGAGGTAATCAGAATATCTCTTACCTGTTACTGTGTCCAGATGACCTGAATCTGTATGTTCACCCAGGAGTCTAGGTGGAGAAATGGTGACCTAGTGATATAGGGGCCCATTTATAATTTAATATTTGTGGCTAAATCCCCAAAAACACACATTTTCGGGGGTTAGACGCAAATATTAAGTATCATCTGAACATATGTAAGAGGGGACTGCAGCAGAAATCTCCGATCCCTGCTGCGATCCCTCCTGCACCGCCACTGGCCCATTGGGGGATGCAAAACAGCCAGATGTATTAACATCATGGAGCATCACTTCGGGTCCCTGGGCTACCTCTTTTCTGAGATGGCAGTAGCCCATTGTAGTGTTTAGAAACAGAAAAGAATACTTTTTTTGTTGGGGCACTCAAATCAATTCTAGGTTATGTAGTCTGTGGCCAGTATTCAATGCTCCCGATTCACCGTTTTTTTTTTTCACTCCTTGCGGTGAATCTTTTTCACTGAATATGTGATTCACCCTATTCAATGTTCACTGTTTGCCGAAAGCGAACAGTGAATGCCGGCCAGTTCTCCTTTTCATGCTCGTTACAATTCGCTGGTGTATTTCAATTGGGTTTTCACTGGGATTCGCCGAGAGTGTATTCAATGATAGGATGGAGAACTGCTTTCTCCCTGATTTTTGCCATGATTCACCATTTTGCATTCGACATCTTTTTAAGGTGAACAGGTAAGTGATCTTTTAAAATAAAGGTGGTTATTTTGGTGTCAAAAAATCAGATTTTTTTTTTCCGTGAAGGGGCATGCTATTTTTATTCATGTGCTTGAAGCACATTAATATATATTTAATGAGCCGCTCATTAAATAATCATATATTTACTTCACATTGGTCTCGGCTTATTACAAGCGGGACCAGTGCAAGCAGCTCCCTAGCAATGTCTCCTGCCAGCTCTCCCAGGGGGGCCACTTCTGCTGCCTGTGTCCCCGGGAGCCCTCCTTCTCCCGCACAAATTCTGGGGCAGGCTGAGAGGCTTACATCTCCCTGCCTGCCGCCATCCCCCGGCTCCCTGCAGTTAAAATTCGCCGTCAGGGGCAGCGAGCCCCTGCGGTATTGAATAGGGTGACAGGGTGGGCGAATGTGCAGCGAATTCTAAACAGGATTCGCTGCACATCGTGAAAAACCACATTGAATACTCCCTTGTGTGCTACAGACCGCTGCTGGGGCAGTGCGGTCAGCGGGGTGGCGTGGGTCAGCACTGACCATGCATGCGCAGACCTTACAGCACACTGTTGAGCACAAAGCAGGGACGGGCTCCTTTTTATGAGCCCTGTTCCTGCGCGTGAGGGATGATACATCCCTGCGATAGGATTGCATACTACAATGCAATCATGGGCGGTAATATTCCAACCAGATCGCATTGTAAACGAGATCCTTAATAAATGGGCCACAAAGAGAAAAATGATGACTGGCCATCATGCACCTCAAACACCTCCAAAGGGCCACGATATGGCATCCAACATTTCCTTATGCCACTGGCATGCCACCAATTAGCCACAAGTTGGAAGGCTATTGCACTTCGCCACTATCCTTACTGGGAAGTCATTTTTCCTCATATTTCCATTATACCTAGCTCTAGTGTTGGCTCCAGAGAAGGGGCAGCAGTCCTCCTCTATACTATTGCACAAACAATCTTTGTTATTCACAGAGTACCCAATGTTGTATATTTTCATCTAAGGTGGGCACCTAGCTCTATCCATTGCGACATTTGTAATAGTAACAGAAGTGGGTGCTCTCTGGGGTGGGGTTGTAGCAATTTCTGGGTGTTTCTGGATACTACTGGGGGAGTTGTGGGGATATTTTAGTTATTTAAGGGCATATGGTAATGATTTTTTTCTGAATATTGGAGGGTCTGTGTTCAGTCTCAGTGGAGGGAGGTTTGTAGTTTGTCACAGCAGCTTAAAGGACACTAGTCTGCCAACGGCTTCAACAACGGTGTGGGATGGATTAATCCCACCCATTTGTCACCCCTCGACGGGTGACAAATGGGTGCAACAAGCACTTCTGTAGCGATGCTTGATTGAAAGTTAGGAGTAAATCCAAACAAGCAAGCAAAGAGCAGTTTTCTCCAGGAACAAACCATATAGCATACTGCCCAGCATTTATGTAATCATAGTTGTGACTCCTGCCCATTCCTGGAAAGGGGACATGACCTTAGGGAAATGGTGGCTTTGCCGGAATTTCCCCGATCACGAGGGCCATGCTCTGTTTTGCTGCTGTGGGGGGATGGCCTTAGCACTGAGAGCTCCTGACCATGCCCCCTGTCCCCCTTACCTCCTGACTGCTGTGACAGAGGGACGCACAACTGTCCCACCACCACTGCAGGACACTAATGGCACTGGGTGGGACAGTCTCAAAAATCAGGACTAACGCTAACCAGTCCACATAGGGACCGTTGGGAGATGTGATATTGCAATGCAGGGTTACAAATTTATTTGCATGCAGGGAGGGAAAATCCAAATTTTCCATGTAGAAAATAAATACTATGCATTCAGCAAATTTAGCATTAAGCTAGAACTACCTCTTCTTCATATTTACACCCTGTATGTAATAGATCTGGCCCACCTGCAGTGCAACATGCTTTTACAGGCAGATTGCATCTTTTTTTCCTTTTTAATTGTTCCTAACTCGGAATCAATCTTTAGTTCCATTTTTCAATCTTCAAAAGCTTTCATGTCGTTGAACTGCTTTAAGTTTCTCGTTCTCCATATTAATCAGACAGCATAATGTATATTACTGAAGCACTGAGATTGCAAGGAACATTAATTTCCAGTATTACTGACGTTTCTAAAGCTTTGTGTCTTTCTCCTTTAGATACTTAAATGTTTATAAAAAATACAGTGACCTTTTAAACAAAAAAGCCCAGCAGGATATTATTACGTTTCTAAAGGAAAAGCATTCGCTGCAGGCCTTCACTAAGGTAATGAGAAACGAAAATCTTGTATGTAAGGTGATGTTAAAGTGTGTTGCAATTATCTTTTTATGTGTTAAGAGGAGCAGAATGAGGCTCTATGGCTTGGAGTATTCCTTACATACATTGGTGTATATATAATATATATATATATATATATATATATATATATATATATATATATATATATATATATATATATATATATATATATATATATATATATATATATATACAGGGCTATTTTTCAGCAGGCTCCAGCAGGAACTGAGGCCATTATTCTAGTTCACTCTTTCTGACAAAATATTTCTTAGATTGGCAAAACCATGTCCACTGCAGCTGAGGCAGGTGTAAAACCCCACCCAAATCTAATTATCTCTGCACAAGTAACACCTGCCTCACCTGCAGTGCACATGGTTTTGTCCATCTAAGAAATATTTTGTCAGAAAGAATGAACTAGAATAAGGGCCTCAGTTCCTGCTGGCGCCTGCTGAAAAATAGCCCTGTATATATATATATATATATATATATATATATCCAAGGGTAGGGATCACACTCTCCTCCAAAAAGTGGCAACTGCCGGGGTGTCAGCTCAGGGGTCCCAGACAAGTCCAGTTCTCCAATACAGCCACAAAGATGAGGACACTCACCGGTCTTTCTTCAAAAGGATTTTATTCCATATCACCACAACCAATAAAGTGCAAAGTGCATGACAGTGGGCCTAGGGCCAACGTTTCGGTCTGCCAACAGACCTTTTTCAAGGCCCCCACTATCTCCTCCTAAAGTGCACTTTAGGAGGAGATAGTGGGGGCCTTGAAAAAGGTCTGTTGGCAGACCGAAACGTTGGCCCTAGGCCCACTGTCATGCACTTTGCACTTTATTGGTTGTGGTGATATGGAATAAAATCCTTTTGAAGAAAGACCGGTGAGTGTCCTCATCTTTGTGGCTATATATATATATATATATATATATATATATATATATATATATATATATATATACAGTTCCTTGTTTGCCGGCACTCCCCGTCAAATATATAACAGCTTGGGTGCACTCCCATCCATAAGTATACAAAGTCCAATAACGGAGGCACACAGGAGGTAAATTGCAAAAACTTGTGTATTCAGCAAATGATCAAGCGCTTTCGGGGCTCTCCCCCTTCCTCAGGATCACAGCCCTTAACGGTGCAGACAAGTGAACAACTTGATCCTGAGGAAGGGGGAGAGCCCCGAAAGCGCTTGATCATTTGCTGAATACACAAGTTTTTGCAATTTACCTCCTGTGTGCCTCCGTTATTGGACTTTGTATATATATATATATATATATATATATATATGGGTGCAGGGGTGCCCACATCCCACACTCTGCACCCATATAACTATACCTACCCCTCCAAAGTCCCACAGCACCTGACAACAATTTCCAGTGAACAGTATGGCATGATGGCTGTATACCATAGCTTCTTTCGTACTGCTCATGCTCTGACCCCCAGCCTCTATGGGATGCTTTAGTAGCAGACCCCAGAGGAATTTTCAGGGTCCCAGGTCCAGCGTATGCGCATTATTGTCCTCGTACTGTGAATTCACGAGACCTGGTTTTATGGGCCACCACTCAGCATCCCATGTCGAGGCGTCTTGGAGAGGGTGAACACCTCCCAATGGGACTTCCTTGGGTGACTGGCAGGTGGGACTTCTAATAGGAAGTCCCTGCCAGTCACAGTGAAGCCAGTACAGTCTCACAGACTTCATCTGGCTTCACTTAGTCAGAGACAGTGGCAGATTTTACCGGGGGGGAATAAAAACTGCTAATGATTGCTGCCTGTTCCGTCTCCAGTCCTTTGTAATGTACAGTACTGTGAATGAGTGAGCTGTGTATAAGGATTTAGTTTTTGTTTTAGAAATTGGAGGTGTGTATACAGTATGGACCTGATTCTGGTTCACTCGCAAAAGCAAATTCTCTCTCTAATGTACAAAACCATGTGCACGGCAGGGGGGCAGATGTAACATGTGCAGAGAGAGCTAGAATTGGGGGAGTTTTTGATCACACCCCACCCATAATCTAACTCTCTCTCTCTCTGCTCACTGCCCCTGCAGTGCACTTGGTTGTGTCCATTAAAGAGAGAATTTGCTTTTGGAAGCAAACCAGAATCAGGCCCTATATGTTTATGGTATGGGCATGGTAAAAGGATGTGCCCTGATAGTGATAATAATAGTGAGCAAATACACTAATGACCATTTAATAACACATATATTTAATTAAACACAAATGTTAATTTACACAAGAAAAAATAGAAGAAATATGTTTCTGCTCTAAGTCAACTACGTGATATAATTCTCCATCAAACTATACTAGTTATAATCACAATATACCATATATATATATATATATATATATATATATATATATATATACACACACAGATGGAGCGCCTCTCGCTATTGCTCCGGGATCGCCAGAATCTGTCCGCTGGCGATCGCCGGCAGAGGCGCTCCATCTGACTGAGACGCGCGTCTCAGTTTCCCTTCGGCGGGGGGACGGGAACCCTGTCCGTCTCCGCTTCAGGGAGACGGACAGGGTTAGGGGGGGGGGGCGGCAAGAAGGCGGGGACCCTGTGCGACCCTCGGCGAGGCGGCGGGGACCTGGGGGGAGCCCCGTTGTAAGGCGACGCACGCGCATCTCGTGCGCGCGTCCCCTTATGGTGGCTGGCGGGGGATGCCGGCTGGCGAATCTTCCACCATCCCCTGCAATAGCGAGAGGCGCTCCATTTCTTTATATATATATATATATATATATATATATATATATATATATATATATGTATATATATATAGAGAGAGAGAGAGAGAGAGAGTATACCACAAATAATTTGAATTGGTCCCATACCACCAACCCAAGACACACAGGGCCTTATTCTGATCCATTCGCTCCCCCCCGCACATTCGCACGTGGGAGCAATGTTTATGCTCATGTGCAGACACTGGGTGTAAGCGGGCACGGCGTAGGGCGGCGGTGACAGGCTGAGCCCATGGGAACGCCCAGTGTTTCAAGGCTGTTCCCATGAAAACGCTGGGCGTTCCCATGGAGATTAGGCAATGATGTGGGTGCCGGTGGCAGGCAGCTGACGTCACTGGATGTCAGCTGCCCGCCCTCTTCCCATACAGGGAGCACGCAAAACGAAGACACCAGAGACTGTCTGAAGGTGCCCATACATGGTCTGATGATGGTATACCATTTGGACTAGATTGCATCGCATTGCATAGGTTTTGCAATACAATGGGATACAATGAGATGAGATCTAGTACAAAAAATATGTGCAACACCTACTTTTTAAGCTGTGTGATGAGATGTGTGACGGGAGCGCGCATCTCATCGCACCCAGCAATTGTACAGTGTATATGTACCTTCAGGTTTGCGTGCACCTTCAAAATCCTTTAATGGTCGGTGACCATCGAATGATTTGGCCCCCGCAGCCAAGGCTGTAAATGGATGTGTATGCTACACATCCATTTGCAGCTGTGCGGGGGAACTCACTGAGTCAGGGGGGAGGGGCGGGTGGCCGTGCGAGCGGCAGGTGGGGTTTCATCCACGCGCAACGCTGCGAATTTCACAATGTTGCTTGTGGACCAGAATAAGGTCCTCAGTTTTGGAACCACTGCCATAGAAAGTAAGGGGGAAATTTACTAAAGGAAATTTGTAAAAAATAGGTGTATTTGTATTTAGAAATACACTTATTTTTGACATTTACTATCCCGAAAATACAGCAATTCGTATTCGTATTGATAGCACATCAATACGAATAAGAATTGCTTTTTTTCGGGATAGTAAATGTCAAAAATAAGTGTATTTCTAAATACAAATACACCTATTTTTTACAAATTTCCTTTAGTAAATTTCCCCCACAGTGTGTGAGCAGGACCCTCGCACCTTTTTCTCTGTTATTATAACCCGCTCTTGCTTTATAAGTGTGTTTTAATTGTAACAATATACTGCCCATTTCTGGCTGTAAGTATTGTTAATAATACATACAGAACACTGGGTACGTCAATCTCACTCATTGCTAAATACGTCCAAATTCATTATTTAATCTAAGGCTATTCCATATTTTTATTTCCATTTAGACTATAACTTTATATGTGCCAAAAATATTTAAATTGTTCAACTGCTTGATCAATCATTTGCATAATTGTATTGCAAGGCCATTTCTCTAGGCTTATTACGTTATCATTTTCTTTTTTTTTTAATTACTTATTTCCCCAGTTTTGCTTATTTCACTAGTTTTGATCTACAGTACTTTAGAACTTACTCGAGAGTCTTATTAATTTATTTTGCACAGCAAATTAGTAACCTATCACAACTGCGGGGAGAGATCGCCTCTATGCATGTGACGGTCCCATTGGCTATGTTCTGTCTGGATGCCTTACGTCTGAATGAAGACCTGTGTTTTAGAGCCGAAAAACTAAAAGATCGTCTCATTCAGTTTGAAGTGGATGAAAACAGAGAACTAAATAAGAGGTGAGCCGATTTAATTGGGAGACTGCTAAAGACTGCTAGTAGGCAACAGTAGACACTGCTAGGATGAAAACTCGTAGCAAGTCAGGAAATTGTAGCTTGCCATTGGATGGTCCCATGCAGAGAGCAACCAATCAGACTTTTGAACTGTAATTGTTTTTAAAATATATTTTTCCACTGAGGAACCATTTGATCACCTGACTCTCATGATCCCTACACTAGCAGGGATCATAAGACTCAGGTTGCTGCAACGGAGGGTAAAGCCCCACATACACGAGTGGAATTTGGGCTGATTTCACTAGATTCCGAGGGATTGGGCAGAGAAATCAGGTGGAATTGGGCCAAATCGCATGTGTTTGACATCCAGAGGCGTAACTATAGCACCGCAGCCCCGGGGGGGGGCGCTGTGTATGTGTGGGCGCCGGGGGCTGTGGTGCTATAGTTAGCCCCCTCCAGTCCGCCTATCCACCGCCCGCAGCCTTACCTGACTTCACTGGTGGTCATTCTTCTGCTAGTGAGACGGACCACAATAAAATGTCCGCCCCATATAGCAGACAGTTCTCTGAAACTGTCTGCTGTATGGGGGCGGACATTTTGTGTTGGTCCATCTCACTAGCAGAAGAATGAAGCCAGCAAGGGAGCCGGACCGGGACCAGCAAGACAGGTAAGGCTGCGGGCGGGGGGTGCGGCGGGGGGCGCCCCCCATTAACGGCGGGGGGGCGCCCAATTCATAGTTACGCCACTGTTGACATCCACTCTGACCCGTGATTATCAGGTCAGAGTCTGAGGTTGAACATGTTGCACATAAGATAAATTGTATGTGCAGCCATCAGTGGCACATCACAGGCGCTTTTTAGCACCATTTTTTAAAGCACCTACCCAGGAGTCCTTGTACATGTGATAAACTGGGCACGCAGCATCTTTTCATAGCTGCTCTGCTTGGCATAGCAGCGGGTTGCAGGGGGGACTCCCAACCAGGGGCATAGTGAGGGTGGAGTCGGCGGAGCACGAGCTCCGGGCGCTGAAAGTTCATAGGGCGCCGGAGTTGTGCACCACAAATGGCATCCCTGCCCTGTCTGCCACCCGCCTGCTTTCCTCTGTTCTGAGTCCTGATTGCTGTAGCGACCGGCTGTGGCTCACACAATATCGGCTATGTGAGCCACGGCCAGGCAGCGCCGGAGTCAGGACACACTCCCTCTATGGTCCCTACCCAGTCTCCATGACTCTGTCCCGCGGAAAAAAAAGGTACAGTGATAGGAGGAGGGGGGCCTTGCTCCGGGCACTGTGCCAGCTAGCTACGCTATGGCCCCCAACTCCCCCACCTCGGGACACTGCTGGCCCTGGGTGGGGCACAGGACCATTCCCAAAAACAGGAAGTCTTGTGAAAATCGGGGCAGTTGGGAGATATGCTACTGCATTGTTTGTAGGAATGTGTTGATATGTTCAAATTCAAACAGTGTGCATTTAAATGTCTAAATATACCTGGGCCAAGGCAGGATCATGAAACCCAAGCTGCATTTTCTGAGAAATCGCCTAAAGATACAACATTTTGCTGAAGTCATAATGTTTATTTATAGAGCCGTGCAGATCAGACCCTCATTTGAATACTCATTTGAATACTTCAGATGTTGTACAGAAGAAAATTGATATCTATTCCTATAGTGCATGATTTTGGTATTAATTTCCAATGTCTGAAAATCATTCTTTAAATCTATGCACACATTATGTGTATGTAGAAACCACTCACTATTATTATTATTATTATTATTATTATTTATTTATTTATTTATTTATTTACAGTTTCTTATATAGCGCAGCAGATTCCGTTACGCTTTACAATAGTAGACAGTGATAAGACAAACTGGGTAACAACAGACAGACTTGGAGGTAATAGGGCCCTGCTGCAAGCTTACAATGTACAGATGGAGCGGGTCTCTTCTTTGCAGGGGATGGCGATGGCGACGCCAGCCCCCATCCCCCGCCACCGACCATCTGTATCTGCGAAAGGGGACGAGCGCGCACGAGATGCGCGCACGTCCCCTTCCGACAGCTTCCCCCCGGTCCCCGCTGGCTTGTCGGCGCTCACCCGGGGTCCCCACCGCCTCCCCGCACCCCCCCCCCCCCTAACCCTGTCCTCCCTGAAGCGGAGACGGACAGGTTCCCATCGTCCCGCCGCACGGAAACTGAGACGCGCATGCGCATGAGATGCACGCGCGTCTCAGTCAGATGGAGAGCCGGGCTGCTGGCAGATCACCAGCGGTGACGTTCTGGTGATTTGTCAGCAAGAGGGAGCCCGGCTCCATCTGTATAGGGATATAGGAGGGAAACACAAGGACAGGCACCAGTAATATCATAGCAGTCCCACCAAGTTACAAGTCCAGAAGGGAAGCTATATAATACATATATTATGGATGTAGAACTTAAACATGATAGGCTTGACTGAAGAGGTGACTTTTCAGGGAACTCTTGAAAGTTTGGAGACTAGCGGAGAGTCTTATTGTGCGTGGAAGGGTATTCCATAGGGTGGGAGCAGCACGATGAAAGTCCTGTAATAGTGAATGGGAGCTAGTGATCCGTGGAAAAGAGAGACGCAGATCTTGTGCAGGGCGGAGTGGTCGAGATGGGAGATATTTTGTGATAAGTAGAGAGATATATGCTGGTGCAGTATGGTTAATAGCTTTATATGCGAGTAGAAGTGTTTTATATTGAATATGGTAAGATATAATGAGTGCATGGATAAGAGATTTAGTAGTGTCTTGTGTGAGATACGGTCCTATTTTGGATATGTTTTTTAGATGCATGTAACATGATTTGGAGTCAGATTGAATGTGGGGAACAAAGGACAGATCAGAGTCGAGGATGACCCCCTAAGCAACGAGCTTGTGGGGTAGGGTAGATTGTTGAGTTGTCAACAGTGATGGAGATCTGAGGATGGTAACTGTTCTTAGTTGGCGGGAATATAAGTAATTCCGTTTTGGAAATATTGAGTTTGAGTTGGCGAGAAGACATCCAAGATGAGATGGCAGAGAGACATTCAGAGACTCGGCCCAAAACCATTGGTGAAAACTCTGGGGTTGATAGATAGATTTGAGTATCATCCGCATATAAGTATTATTATCGTTAATGTTTATTATGTAGAGAAATGAAAGCTAATGTAATGCAAAAAAAAAAAAAGCCAACGCAGTACAGAAGCTGCCAGTGTACATACAAGAGCTACTGATAACACTCATAAATATATGAATCTCGGCCGCCATGTGTGTCGTATATTCTCAGGGGTGCCGCCATTTGTGCCATTTAATTTCTGGGGCGCCACCATGTGTCGTGTATAATTCCAGGGGTCTCGCCATGTGTTGTGTATAATTTCAGGGGTGCCATCATGTATGCCGTACAATTCCAGGGGTGCTGCTCAGTGTCCCATAGCAGTCCAGGGGTGCTACCCAGTCTGCCATTTAAGTCCATCGGTGCTGCAATATAAGTCTGCCATATAAGTCCAGCAGTGTTGCCCCGTGCTACTGTGCAAGTCCGTGTTATAGGTCCAGCAATGCTGCTGTGAAAAGTAATCAAATATGCAGGTGGTATAATTGTAGCTAGCTATGAATCGGATAACTTGGCAAGCTTTTTCCAGGGGGATCACCTGTCACTGAAATGATGGGTTTATTAAACTGGGCATTTAAACAACATAAGGGTGATTGGGACTGCCCGGACAATTTCATCTTGCACCTTTTTTCTCTGCATTATGTGCTCTTTGGAGCATTATCAGCTTGTTATGTGGGGGTCCAAACAAACCAACGATGCTACGGCGCTGTGACCTAATCTCACCCCTGCCCCTATACTCCAATCTTCATCAGCTCAGCCTACTATGAGCATCCTCTTCATCAGCTCCTCCTCGTCATCTTTGCCAGCTACTACAAAGAGGCAGTGACATTATCTCACACCTGTCAACAGGGCTGCCATCAGAAATTGTGGGTCCTGGGACTCACAAAATAAGCAGCCCCCTATTGTTACAGGTTTTTATTTTGTGAGGGTGAAACACTGTAAACAGTGTTTTTTTTATTTTTAGATAGTCACATAATGGGGCAGATGTATGACCGGTCGTTATGGGGGAGAAGGGGTATCAGCGCACGTTATGTGCACTGATACCGTTTCTCCCCATGTATTAAGAAGCCAGCGTGCATCGGCGCTGCTATATACTGTAAATGATAGCAGGGCGAATGTATGCATCGCTGACCGTTCCGCACGATGCTGGTTTTGGCTTTTGCCACAAAACCAAAACTCGAAAGGTCCAAAACCCGAAGGGAGATCCACATCCAAAACCAAAACACAAAACCAGAAAAGTGTCTGGTGCAGACCCCTAGATTGTATGAGTTTAAATTAAATGAATATAGTTGCAGCCTAGGATCTTTTGTGCGATTGTGGATTGATTGATTGATTGATAGACAGTCAGTAGGTTGACAGCAAAAGGTCAACATGCCATAAGTCGACATGGCCAAAAGGTCCACGTGGCCATAAGGTCGACATGGTCAGAAGGTCGATAATCAAAAGGTCAACCTTAAAAAGGTTGACATGAGGTTTTAACATTGGTGTGTCAATAAACAATTGGGGTGGTTACAGCGCTATAAACCTTTTGTATGTGAGGCAGCTTAACTGAGTGGTCCGTGCTCAAAAATAGTATTAATCAAAAGTTATAGTTAAGCGCTCTCCTTTGTATGTGAAAATGAGTGACAAGATGCTAATTGTGTGAAGTCAAAATGCTTTTATTAATAAAGTTGCAAACAAATGTACATATGCAAATAAGGTAAATGGTGAGAGCCTTGAATGAGCCCCGTGGGGGAATTGGGGTGCCAGCAGGCCCCTTTCTACCATAAGCCTAACAGGCTTATGTCTCATACAGGTTTGGGTGGTGTGGATGCTGCCAGTGATAAGCCCTTTCGGGTGTAAGGGGTCAGCAGAACCCTTTAACCATAAGCCAGCAGGCTTATGTCTTATGTAGGCAGATGAGCGTGTTGGTGGGGGAAAGGGGTTTGCCTGTGGGGCGGGTGGGTGGAGGTTATAGTCCAGAACAACAACAGGGGCTGGAGGCAAAGTCACTGGATCACTGTGTGGGCTGTGCTGGGTGGCGGCGTTTGCATTGGTGTGTCAATGCCAACATGGACCCTCGCTACACTCGGCACACTATTATATTCTCCCTCTATGCCGACATGGATAGTAAAAAAAATGAAACCAATTGCGAAAAAATCATGTTGACCTTTGACTTTTTGACCATGCCGACCTTTTGACCTTAAATGTCGAACATGTAAATGTTGACCTTTTGATCCTGTTGACCAATTACATATCGACCTTTTGCTGTCAACCTACTGACTATCTATCTAGACACTGTAGATCTATGAACCGGATAGACTTTTGTGCATGCTGTTGTGTTGTACTGTGTCTGCACTACAAGCTTATATTTTTTCTTTTATTACTTTTTCCATCCAGTATTTGTACTAAATACAGCAAAATAGCAGACAGAGTCAGTGAGGTTCCCGCGACCACGGCAGATCTGGTTACTATTACTGATTTCCTCAAAACCTCCAGTACGGTCACCGTTTATAAGTTGAAGGATGAGATTTCGGAAGCAGCGAGTCGTTTAGCGTTTCTCCTGGATTATGCAACTCTCCAATGTAAGTAACATATCCAGTGTCCTCTTCGTATTTTATATGTCGTAATAAAACCTCTACACCAAATCATAGGAGTCAGATCTAGCATTTGGTGACACAAAAGATAATTTAGAGATATACAGTATACTGGTGATGTTATTATACTCTTTGAATACCGCCCTAAGACATAAATAGAATATTTGACTAAAATGTGACATTTATTTTAGCAAAATATAAAAAGAAAGTGACGAAGAGGGGTATTCAATTCCGCTGTGGGAAATAGCGTCGGCCGCCTATTCAATGCTGCTGTTTCCGACAGCATTGAAGGCGTAATTCAATGGATTCAATTAATTAAATGGATTTTAAAACCAGTGGGGTCAGTTTTCTTCACTGCGCTCGCCATGCTTCGCGCACGGTGCCTCGCTACGCTACACTCGGCACACTATTTTATTCTCCCACCATGCTCTAGTGGATGGTAGGGCATGAAATACCACCTGTCGGCTAAAAAAAAGTGAAAAACCCCATGTCAACCCTTTGACTGTCAACCTTCTCCATGTTGACCTTTTGACTGTCAACCTTCCCCATGGTGTCCTAATGCTTGTGTCGACCTAATGACCATGTTGACCTAACCCTATATCGACATTTATGCATGTTGACCTAGTGGTGTCGACCTAATGCTTGTAGACCTAGGGCACTGAATTACCTCCAAGATTTCTTGACATAAATCAAAGAATATTGACATTATAAAAACATATAAGCTGATAGCATATCAATAATGATGCAACCCATATGGACCTCTGCTGGATGGAACTCCTGAAATTTACTAAGATGGGAGTTCTATTGAAGATGGGATGTTGCCCATAGCAACCAATTAGATTATATGTACTATTTTCTAGAAGGGGATTAATAAGAAGTACAATCGGTACTTGTTTCCTAGCACGGCCACAAATCTTGGCCATCGGGGGTAATTTTAGTGCCCTGCGACGCGACCGACGCGATGCCCCCGATTTTTACATTGAAATGCATTGAAAACAGTGAAAAATCGGGTCGGTCGCGTCGTGTGCACCTAAAAATGGTAAAATGGTCCAGACGCGATGCCCCCGATTTCCCCATAGGGAACAATGTTAAATGCCTCAATTTACCTGCGATGACCCGATTTCCCATAGGAAACAATGTTAAATGGATCAATTTACCCAAATCAGCATAGGGAACAATGGTAAATGGGCCAGAAACCCCCCAAAAACCCACAGAGCAGTGGAATGTCCCCCCAAAAGTAGTTGACGCCACCCCGCAATCAACGTGAACCTGAAGCGTGGCGAGCGCAGCGAGCCCGCGAGGGGCGGCGGTACGCGTCCTCCGACCTTTTCATGCCCTACTATCCACTAGGGCGTGGAGTGAGAATAGAATAGTGTGGCAAGCGCAGCGAGCCACCGAGCCCGAAGCGTGGCGAGTGCAGCGAGCCCCGCGAGGGGACGCGGATACCTTCACAGGTAAACGCGTCCCTTCGCGGCCTTCACAGGTATCCGCGGCCGCTCGCCACGCTTCGGGCTCGGTGGCTCGCTGCGCTCGCCACACTATTCTGTTCTCACTCCACGCCCTAGTGGATAGTAAGGCATGAAAAGGTCGGAGGACGCGTACCGCTCGCCACGCTTCGGGTTCACGTTGATCGCGGGGTGGCGTATAGTACTTTTGGGAGGACATTTTTATGTTCAGGGGTGTTTTGGGGGGTTTATGGACCATTTCACATTGTTCCCTGTTGAATTGGGTAAATTGAGGCATTTAACATTGTTCCCTATGGGAAATCGGGGGCATCGCGTCGGGAGCATCGCATACGATTTTTTAGCACGCATGCGATGCGACCGACCCGATTTTTTATCCTGCGATGCACAAGATTAGAATCGGTGTGGCCGTGCTAGGAAACAAGTACCGTACAATCTAATTGGTTGCTATGGGCAACATGCCATCTTCAACAGCACTCCCATCTTAGTACATTTCCCCCACGACTGTATTTTGTTTTTTCTTTGCAGATGATGATATAAAGCTGAACAGCGCTGTTTTTCATTGGCCTGAACAGATAGAAACAGTGTTTGAAGTCAATAATAACCGTTTAATGGCCAGGAGAGACCAAGCTGAAGATGATCTACGCAAGAGGTAAATATATAAGACTCCCAAGCAGTCTCCACTCATTATTCCACAGTATACTGCATGGGTGCACTCCAAACAGCCCTAGGATCCAAGAAAGATGGTCAGGGGAGTATTGTGATGGAAAATAAGTCTAGAGTAGCGGGGTAGAATCTGTGGAGGGGGCAAGGTCTTTCTCCTGGAAAGATGTACACATTACGCCTTCCTACCATCACTAGTTCCAGTGGTGGATTGGTAACTCCCAGTCTCAGGGGAGATTCCTGGTGGGCTGGTGTGGTTGCAGTGCCGCCAGTGGTTATAAGAGGGTAGAGGTTGACACACTGCAGTGGGTGTGTTAGGCGATACAGTGGGGCAGTTGGGCGGTGTGGGCTTGTAAAGGGGCAACTTTTTGGAAAATTTTCCAGGGCCATTTTAAATTCCCAATATGCCCATGACTGCAGGTAAGGGCATTATAGTGGGATTAGCATAATGTCGCAGACACAACTGCAGGAAAAGACACAAGGAGGACTCCAACTGTTTCAAACTCAGTCAGGCTCATGAGTAGGGATCCCAGCCCTTCAACAGACCCAACCCTCTCAACAGACCCCTCCTCCATGAGGATCCGATACGATTTGCCGGCGGTCGGAATCCCGACACTGGAATCCCGACCGCCGTAATCCCGACAAGGGGGTGACATGGATCGCCCCCCCTTGCGGGCTCGCTGCGCTCGCCACACAGCGGGCCCGGTGCCTCGCTACGCTCTATGGGTGTCGTGGACACCCACGGAGGGAGAAAGTTTCGGGATTTCGGCGGTCGGGATTCCAGTGTCGGGATTCCGACCGCCGGGATCCCGACCGCCGGCAAATTAACTGCATCCCCTCCATGAGGGCTGCTTTCAGAAATTTTCCGGACAGGTTTTCCACCCCAATCTAGCTCTGACTACAAGTCCCAGCATGATAGCACCTCTAACTGTGTGTGTTATTAAGGTGTGCAGTCCAAGATTATATTCCTCCATATAGGCCCTGGGCAAAGCAATGTACTGGGGACCCTATCCAACCATAAACAGGAATAAACAAAAGAAAAAAGTTGACACCTATTGTGAGGCCTCTCCAGATGCTTCTATATAGTGAATGGCTGTCAACACTTTGGCCCTTATTCTGATCGGTGCGGCCCGATCAGAATATGCGGCCGCAACCGTGCAGGCGAATCCCCGCCTTCCATACGGATCGCCACCTGCCGTCCGTACGCGGATATGTGGCGATCCGCATGAAATTGGACGGGGATACGCCTCCTCCGTCTTGGGAGCTGCCCCTGCATTCGATGGTCGCCGAACATCGAATGCAGGGCCGCACGCTCCACCAGGTCCCGCAACACAAGACCACACGGACACTTGTCCGTGTGAAAACATGTATGGGGGCGGGCAGCTGACATCCGGCGATGTCAGATGCCCGCCCGTACCCACGCGTCACGGCCTCATTACCATGCATACGCCCCGCGTTTGCATGGGAACGCCCATGAAACGGGGGGCGTATGCATAGGGTAATGAGGATAAGTAGCCCCTCACGCCCCTCTACGCCCCCTGTGCGGCGTATAAAGAATCCGTGCGGCGAAATCGCCTGCACATGCGCAGAGTGACCTCTGCACATGCGCAGACGATCAACATCGGCGGTCCGTCCGCATGCGGGAATATCCGCACCGATCAGAATAAGGGCCTTTGATTGGTGGATCACTCCAGGCAGCATTCTTTCTCTGCCTCCCAAGATGTTCCAGAGGCATCAAACCAGGGAGCAGGTGCCCACCCTCCCAAATAAGCCTACCCCCCTACACATACACCCCATTCATGCAGAATCATGTCATTGTTGCCCCAATCCCTGCTGTGCAATGCCTGTGATATTGGCACTGTGCAGCGGGAGCATTACCATGATGACACAAGTGCCAAACCCAATGTACGGCATCCTAAAGCCTAGTCCCCTAAACACATCATGCCCGCCAGACTTGACTCCTGCTTCACCAAGCTGGCTGTCCTCTCTGGAAAAATTAGCCAGCCTGCCTTAGAATCGTGGGGCACAGAGCAGCTGTAACTATATGTTAAGATTGCCCAGGCCCACTTGGTTGCCAGCATACAAACTTAAAGTTTGGAAAAAGAACTTGTAGGGTCCGCTACTGAGGTCAAATTAAACTACATGATAATCTGGATTCATTTACAGACACCCTGAATCAGAAATGGATGCAAATGTAGCACGTAGTGTCAGTACAAAAGTATGATTCATGTGATAGAAGACATATATGTAGTACACAATTAGCAGTGACATGTCAGGGAATTCCAGTGCTCTTCAGTGTCAGCAGTGCTAAAATCTTCCTGAGGGCAATTTAATGGAGGGTTTTATTTGACCTGTTTCGGCAAAGTAGATCTAACGTACCTTCAGTCTTAAACGGTATTTTATTATTCTGGAATTCAGTTTTTATTCAGTCTTTCATTTACTTTATCACATTTAAATATATAATTGTGCTCATTGAAGATCCGGCACAGCAAAGGTTGACACAAGATAGAGTTGACGTGTTTTCCACATTTTTTCAATCTCTTAATTTATTCAATATTTTGCTATTCCCGTGGACTATAATGGGGAATGGAAAACAATCCCGAAGCATACCGTGCAAAGTGGTACACTAAATGGGGGTCCATGTGCCCAACTCTACAAAGTGACACCCCAAAAAGCCAGCTGGATGGTTATATGAAAGTTGGTCTAGTGTATGGCCAGCTTAGGTGATCAGGAAAACATAGGTCAAGAAAGGAAAAGTATGAGACTGCGCTGTACCTGCAGTATATTATGGGGTTGCTGCAACCTATCCTCAGGTGTACTACACAAACACCTATAGGAGAAATGAGCAAGAAGGAAGATGGGATAACTGTGCGCAAATTCCACTGCTAATCAACAAATAAACGTGACCACTATTGGGTAAAAATAAAAATAGTGTTTTTATTTATAATACACATACGGGATGATATGGATAAGAATGATATATTATACACAGTCAAAATTGAGTAAAATAGCTAAGGAGTGTCTCCTAATACCGGTATACACTAACCAGACAAACAAACACAAAACATAAAATTCCTTTGGGCCTGATTCAGTGTCTTATATCAAGGTAGTTGATATAGCAAAAGTCCAGAATGATTCCCACCTGGGTAAACAAGTCCTGCAATGTTTAGATAACCGCTATATTACAGCTGGTATTAGGGTCTTTGGAGAGATGAAAAGGGTAATACCTTCAATCCAGATACTTACTAACCACAAAAATCGAAAAATGTCTGCCGGCAGACTTAACTCCCACTGCGATACTTGATAGACAGTAGGGAGCCCGATTCCTCTGTAAGTCCCTTCTACGCGTTTCACCTGTACACAGGCTTCATCAGGAAGTATCTGCAAATACTTCCTGACGAAGCCTGTGTACAGGTGAAACGCGTAGAAGGGACTTACAGAGGAATCGGGCTCCCTACTGTCTATCAAGTATCGCAGTGGGAGTTAAGTCTGCCGGCAGACATTTTTCGATTTTTGTGGTCAGTGAGTATCTGGATTGAAGGTATTACCCTTTTCATCTCTCCAAAGACCCTAATACCAGCTATAATATAGCGGTTATCTAAACATTGCAGGACTTGTTTACCCAGGTGGGAATCATTCTGGACTTTTGCTATATCAACTACCTTGATATAAGACACTGAATCAGGCCCAGAGGAATTTTATGTTTTGTGTTTGTTTGTCTGGTTAGTGTATACCGGTATTAGGAGACACTCCTTAGCTATTTTACTCAATTTTGACTGTGTATAATATATCATTTTTATCCATATCATCCCGTATGTGTATTATAAATAAAAACACTATTTTTATTTTTACCCAATAGTGGTCACGTTTATTTGTTATTTAGCAGTGGGGTTTGCACACAGTTATCCCATCTTCCTTCTTGATCAGGAAAACATGCATGGCCGTATAAGCGTGCATCCCGTTTTTATTCAGGTTTCACTTATATGTTTTCAGCAAAATATAAGATTAATTACTATAAGGATAAACTTATTTCATTTCCTTTATAGGCGTTTAGAGTTTAATAATATGCTCAATGGCTACAATATAGAAATTGAAGCTTTTAAAAAACGTGAGACGATGACTACGGAGGAGATGAAAAATAATGTGGAAAAATTGAAGGAGCTGGACCAGAACCTGACTGCAGCCCTAGCAGAGTTTGAGGTTGGTAAACTTTATAATATAGGGAAGTTCAAGGTTCATGTGATGTCAATGTAGAACATCACATATATAGTATGAACGAGGGGAGATAACTCTAGAAGTGGCTACACTACAGGGGTGTTTTGGGGTTCTAAAATCATACGTTGGCCCATACAGTATGTATCATAATAATCTTTCATCTGTTTGCATGAATTTGCAGCCATGCACATGGGCAGGATTTTGCGAGTGCGGGGCAGAGTGGAGCAGAGCTTACCTGATCACTTGGCTGGTGGTGGAACTCCTTTCCCCAAACAAAGACCCCCCCCCCCCACAATTAGGCAGTGCCTAGACCAGTGCCAACAAATGTGTGTCGTACCTCCCATAAAGGGATAAAGGTCGCATGTAGTGCCTTTGATTCATATCAAATCACACAGAAGTCCCCGTTATACACATAATGGCCCTTATTCTGGTTCACTAGCAAGGTAAATTCCTTCTCAAATGGACAAAACCATGTGCACTGCAGGTGCGGCAGATGTAACTTGTGCAGAGAGAATTAGATTTGGGTGGGGTTTTACTTCAAAGTGAGATCTACAGTATATTGCAGTGTAAAAATAAAGCAGCCTGTATATTCCCTGCACAGCAACAAAATAACTCACCCAATTCTAAATCTCTCTGCACATGTTACACCCCCCCCCCTGCAGTGCACATGGTTTTGCCCATTTGAGAAGGAATTTGCCTTTGCGAGTGAACCAGAATAAAGGCCAATGTCCATAGTCATGCTGCTTAGACAGATTTGTCACTCCAGCAGCTCACTGTCCATGTCCCTCAGCAGCTCTATGCCCTGTGTCCCTCCAGCAGCTTCCCCTTCTCTCTTTTCCCCACTCACCCTGTCCTCAGCATGCACAGAGGCTGCTCCATTTAGTGTCTCTTGATCACTTCAGCATGCCTCCCAACTGTCCCGTTTACCACGAGAACGTCGCGTTTTTTGGTGAACATTCCCGCAGCCCGCCCACCAGGAGAAGAAGCCACTGGGACAGGCTTTTCTGTTGGAATTACTCTTCAGGGCTGTGGTGGAGGTGGAACTCAGTTCCTCTTACCATTAGAGGTGGTGGTACTCAGTTCCACCTCGTTCCCAACCACATTAACCCATGATCAGGCCCATAATGTTCACAGTTCTTAAGGTAATGAAACATTTATTTGTGCACCTAATGTCAATATTCTATTCATAAGGTTAAAAGGTGCCTGCAGTTTGAATATTTTTCCCTATAAATTCACTTCATTAAATCCAGATAAAAGCTTACTTTGAGTAGCATTTCTAGAATGTGTAAGTGCCTCTGAAATCTGCCTAGTGATTATGAGCAGATGGGAAGAATAATGAGGAGAGTGCACATTTGTGTTGTGTTCCTTGTTTAGTACCTATTATACTGGAAGCATTACTCCTTATTTGCATTTTACAAGATGATTATGAATGATCTTTAACACTGAGCTTTATATCCTAATACATTACACTAAATGAGATCTAATAGACAGCACTTTTTAAAAGCATTGTTAAAATATAATAATACGCTTATTTTGAAATTCTCTACTTCTATTGTTTCTATTCCACATCCTTATTATACCCACTGGTATTCCATAGTTGATGTTTTATTAGTGCATTAAAGATCTAAGCATTAAACGTGGCTAATGCATAAAAATGGAACAAGTCGTGATCTGAAATAGTAAATACACAGATGAGCAAGGACTTATATATTTTTTGCCACTACTAGCAATAAAGACGTATTTGAAATACATTTATAATGGCCCTGGGTAGGCGGAACAGAACCTTATCAAACTTTTTATCAGAAAATATAGACTTCGGGTTTTGACGGGCCATTTTTAGATTTAAGCACAGAAAATGTTATGCTTCCTGTAAGCTGTTGGCTGCTAGTAACTATTGACATCATTAAAGCACAAAGTATGGGAAACAGCCTTTAGGTCAGCTGATTAGGTCGACATGCATTGGCTCGACCACTGAAGGTCGACACGTAAAATAGGTATGATACTTGAGAGAATGAGTATCTGCGCTCAGAATCCGGTCTCAGCGAGAGGGCTGCTTAGCTGAGTCGTCCAGACTCCAGATAAAGTGATAAGTATGGTGGTAGCTAAGCGCTCACCCTCTATTGTGTTATGTTTCCTAATAAGTGACAGCCCAGGCGAGGTGATGGTGTCCTGGGTGTTTTATTGTGCGGTACCTAGTTGTCTGGATTACCTGCAGTAGGATATAGGGCGGAATACCTCTTAAATCAGTGGTTCCCAAACTGTGCACCGTGGCTCCCTGGGGTGCCTCGGGACACATGCAGGGGTGCCCTGGGTTGGTAGACCAGGACCAACTCAAATTATTAATGGTTAATTATTTATAAGCAAAACCAGTGCTGGTGGCTGCCAATCATAAAATATGTACAAACAGAAGCAATTCCTGCCCTTTTCCACATAACTGACCCTAAGAATCGCATATAAATCATACCTAATTAAAATAAATTTGGCCTAGGGGTGCTGTGAAAAAAATTCTTATACTCTAGGGTGCCGTGATTAAAATAAGATTGGGAACCCCTGTCTTAAATAAAGACTGAGTAATACTGAGATGGTTTGCATTGTTTTTATTCACTATAAATGTGAATATCTGTAACCAGGATGTGTGAATGGGGCTGGGGTCTGTGCGGGGCAAGGGGGATGGGTAGTCTGGGCAGTGGGGGGTGAGAGTGACAGGGAATAGTCCACATTCGGGAGGCTGGCGTCACGTCCTACCCGCGGTACACGCTTACCTGTCTTCAATAGTCCCTCGGCAATGGAGAGCGCCGTCTGCACTTCCGGGTCCCCACAGCGCCTCTGGGTTTCTGCCACAGACCACAATACAAGAATACAGGCCTGATGTACCAACAATTCATGTCAAATTTGCACAAGGAAAAGTTGCACACTAAGATCAACACCACTGTCAGCAGTTCCCTAGAATCAACAAACGATACATCTTTCTCAGTGTATGAAATAGTGGAGGAGACTGATTATGACAACTTAGCCGGACCTCCTTTGACCAAGGCTGGTTCACTACCCTTAGGGATTATCAATTACCCATTGAAACAGATAGGACAAATCAGACTAAAGCCACCACACACACTACAACCATTGAAGCAGAAATACATTCCCAACCACCCAACACTTCCGAAACATTGGGGAACAATTTTTTAGATGCAGAGACAGGCAGAATGGCCTGTCTTCTAGAGGGAGCGGGAAACACGCCAGTCAAAACACCCAACCCCCAAAAAAGACATATAGAACCAGAAGAGGTTGTAGAGGAGGCGAACCCAAAAAACAGAAACACACAAAGTGACAACAATTGAGACACACACAACACCAATCTTTAATCTCAGTGCAATTACCTTAACAACAGAACAGCAACAGGTCCTCACTAAAGGCCTGAACGGAGGATTGATGATGATAATCATGAGGAATCTCATCACTACGGCTCTGCTGTCTCACTGAATAGCTAGGGCTGGAGCCTTAATGACACAAATCTCTGTTCCATCCCACGCATAGCTATGGCTAATAAAATATCGGGTACACACTGATCAGGGGCGTAACTATAGCACCGCAGCCCCCGCGACCGCGGGGGGGCGCTGTGCATGTGCAGGCGCCTGGGGCTGCAGTGCTATAGTTACACCCCGCTGCCCCGCCGCCATCCCCCGCAGTCTTTACCTGTCAGTGTCTTCTTCAGTACGCGCTGGTCCCGGCTCCCTTCTTCTGCTGTGAGGACCACAACAAAATGTCTGCCCCAATGTAGCAGACAGTTCTCTGAAACTGTCTGCTGCATGGGGGCGGACATTTTGTGGTGGTCCTCATAGCAGAAGACGGGAGCCGGGACCAGCGCGTACTGAGCGTAGGTAAGACTGCGGGTTTTGGGGGGGATTGCATGGGCGGCGAGGCGGGGGTTGGTGCGGCGGGGCGGAGGAGGGTTGGTGCGGCGGTGCGGGTGGGGGTTGGTGCGGCGGGGCGGGCGAGGGTTGGTGCGGCGGTGCGGGCAAGGGTTGGTGCGGCGGTGCGGGCGGGGGTTGGTGCGGCGGTGCGGGCAAGGGTTGGTGCGGCGGTGCGGGCGGGGGTTGGTGCAGCGGGGAGGGCGAGGGTTGGTGCGGCGGTGCGGGCGAGGGTTGGTGCGGCGGTGTGGGCGGGGGTTGGTGCGGCGGGGTGCGTGGGTGGTCGCCCTCCCTTTAACGGCGGGGGGGCGCCCAAAAGCTAGTTACGCCACTGACACTGATGCCCCCTATACTGTGTCATTTCATCAGATCATTTCATTTAATCCACCTGTCAGTTTCATTATACAGTACTTCTAGATGGTGTCCCCTTGCTACTCCATACGCCAACGAAACACATGCATCATTGTTGCCACGCCTATTGTTGGGCTCCTCTTGAAAACTTTGTATCACTTGCATCACTATGCAAACATGTATCAGATTTCTTATTCACATACTCATTAAACAGAATGTTCCACAAGTCAGAAGGCAAAAAGTTACAGCTTGGGCATTGCTGATTTAATGACAAAATAAGTATAAAATAAAATCAACTTATGTCCAAAAGCATTTATGTATAAGATTTCAGATCTGGGACTTACATTTTGACAGCATAATATGCAATATATATACATAAATATGATTATGTATATTAGTAGCCGCAAAGTCAAAGTATTGTTATCAGATTTGTTTTGTTACCTTATCATTTGTCAAGTCTTTCTTCCTCCTAAACTGATAGTGATTTTTATAGGCTATCAACAAAGAAGAGGAGTTACTTGAATGGGAGAAAAGTCAATTCCCTTTGTTGCAAGAGATAATGATAAACAAGGTGCCTTTCGAACAACTCTGGATAACTGCATATCATTTCCATCTTAAATCTGAGGAATGGATGAATGGTGAGTACATGATTTTTTCCATGCTTACTTCTTATAAGCAGTGCTGTAACTAGACATTTTGGTGCTGGCTGCCAGAAAGGGAACTGGTTCCTCCCCACACCCCATACTGAAAATATGGACAGTGCACTACAGAGGCACGCAATGGAAATTTAGGTTTGTGGCTTCGCAGTGAAGGGGTGTGGCCACAAATTATAACCAATTCACAATACACCACACAGTTGTGTATGTTATTCACATTAATTCACACAGTCCCACATTCCACTGCAGCTGCATACAGGGCGCTGGATATTGTGTGGCCGGATACAATGCGGGATATAGTGTGGGTTGGATAAAGTGCAGGTTGGATACAGTGTCTTTCAGATACATTGCGTAGTATAGTGTGGGTCAGATACAGTGCAAGTCAGACAAAGCGCACATCAGACACGGGCCCTTATTCAGATCTGATCGCAGTACAAATTTGTTCTCAAAATGGGCAAAACCATGTGCACTGCAGGTGGGGCAGATGTAACATATGCAGAAATAAATTTAGGTGGGGTGTGTTGAAACTGAAATCTTAATTGCAGTGTAAAAATAACGCAGCCAGTATTTACCCTGCGCAGAAACAAAATAACTCGCACAAATCTAACTCTCTCTGCACATGCTCTTACATCTGCCTCACCTGCAGTGCACATGGTTTTGCCCATTTTGAGAACAAATTTGTACTGCGATCACAGTGCGGGTATAGTGTAGTTTGGATACTTCAGGTTGGATAAAGTGTCCGGCAGATACAGGGCCTTATTCTGGTTAGGTCGGTCAAACGGACGTACGGTCCATTTTACCGTATGTTTCCCGTACGCTCGCGGTGAGCGAAAGTCCACCCACAGAACAGCCGCACACAGACGGTCACAAACACCGACAATGGGGAGTGGCGTACACTTGAGCGTACGCCACCGTGTACAGACGGATCTCCCTCTTATCCACCGATACCTGACGTACATCAGAGCGTACGCCACCGTGTAAGGACGGATGTTGTCCGTTTTCACACCGACACCTTCCGTATATCTGAGCGTCACAGTGCAAGTAGAAATTGAGTCCAAAAACATCCTTGTTGCTCTTAGACGTGGTTTATGTGTCTTTTTCCATATAAAAAATTGTTATGTTTGTGTTACAGTGAAAAAGTTGATACATGTCGACTCCTGTGAATTGAGTGTCCTGCTTTTTAGGCCAGTATTAAATGGCCGGGGGTCGAGGGCAGCAGCGAATCCTGTGTAGGATTCGATGCACTTTCGCCCAGATTCTCCCTGCTGGGAGATTCGCCAGCAGCCACCCGTTCACATTATTCAACGCGTCAGGGGCTCTCAGCCCCTGACGGCGATAATTACCCTCTGCGGCGAATTGTACTCGGCTCTCTCCCCTGCTGCTGTGGCTACAATGCCACTGCAGGGGATTGAGCGGAGTCACAGCGGGGGAGCGCGCTGATGCTGCCAGGAGCCCCCGCACAGCTTGAGGAAGGGGACGGGTCCAGCAGCAGTAGCAGGCCTCCAGCTCCAGCAGTCCCAGCACTGACATCTGCTATCACCACGCTGGGGCTGCCAGAGCCGGAGGTCTGCTGCTGCTGGAGCCTTCCCCGCCCTCAGGCTGTGCGGGGGCTCCGTGTTGATCAGATGTCGGGGTGTGCCGGAGGTCTGCTGCTGCTGGAGCCTTCCCCGCCCTCAGGCTGTGCGGGGGCTCCGTGTTGATCAGATGTCCGGGTGTGCCGGAGGTCTGCTGCTGCTGGAGCCGTCCCCGTCCTCAGGCTGTGTCGGGGCTCCGTGCTGATCAGTGTCCGGGCTCTCTCCCCTTCCCTCAGACCACCAGAGCCTGCCTGAATTACAAGGTACCTACACTGCAGTCATGACTGCAATTGCCTGTCAGCTCATGTCTCCCCCCCTCGCTGCTCAGCTGGCTGTGTCAGTTCACTGAGAGGGGGGGGATGTAATAAAACTTCTAGATATATTAAAGAGGCGCTAGTAATGAGTGAATATAAGCAAGACCCATCAGATTAAATTAAAACTGATTTTTTTTACATAAAAAAAAAGGAAATAAAACATTTATTTCTAAAGAAACATGTTCAGTTCTCCATAAAAAGCTGACGAATGCTAAATGGAGAATCATGGCAAATTTCAATGGAGAAAGCAGTTCTCCATTTGAGCATTGAATACACTCTCGGCGAATTCCACTAAATACCCCATTGAAAATCACAGGCGAATTGCGGAGAATCATTTACGGCGAATCGGCAGACATTCGCTGTTCATTAGTGGCGAATTGCCTCCATTGAATATGGCGAATTGTTTTTTCTAACATAAAATTCGCCGTTAACCCAGCGAATTGCCAGATTCACTGAAAAAAACGGCGAATCTGAGGCATTGAATACTGGCCTTAAAGTATACCAAAACACTTTCTGAATGGGTGTAGATGGTTATAAAATAACTACCTTGACATATATAAGCAGGTATTAGAATGAATCTTACCTAAAATGAAACCAACCTTTACATGTAGAGAAGTGTAGAAAGATATACTTCCAATGTGTTTGAGGGCCGTGAAGTAGTGAGTGCAGATTGGATACAGCATGGGTCAGATACACCCATAGTACACTTACTGTGACATGGGGTGTCGGCAGAGCAGGGTTGCTGTCAGTGTCCTCAGAGTGGGGTGTTGGCAGTACAGGAGAGCGGGCTGTATCGGCAGTACAGATGTGCTGGTGGTGTACTCAGTTCTTTGGTGGCAAAAATGTCTTCCGTTTGAGGGAAACAGCGGTGCTGACAGTGTCAGCATTGCAGTGAGCAGTGCTGTGGGTGGAAGTGTTGGCAGTGCAAGGGTACCAGCAGGGCCATCCTGCTGCTGCCCGACTGCTGTGGGGAGAGAGGCCAGCGCCGAGGAGCAGAGGAGAGGCGCCAGTTGAGAACATGCTGCCAGAGAGCAGGAGATTTCAAAAGCCCCATTGAATCAATGGGTGGCTGCTGATTAACCAAGAGAGCTGTGTGTCATGGCTCTCAGGCATTCAGCGGCTTTCCTAAAGGTATTATTAGCGTCTCTCTGCTCTGCAGACTAGGTGGGTGGCTGCGCCATAGTGTGCTACATTGCAGGGCCCAACTGGCACACACCTAGTTATGGCCCTGCTTAGAGGAACAGGGTACTTGCCATCTTTCGCAAAGGTGAAAGGCAGCACTGGGCTACTTTATCTCCTCACTAGGACAAACCTTTTCTGCTAGGTCTGTTCCAGCAAATAGAAAATAGATGAAATGAGCGAGAAATATCTGCAAAGTATTTTTGTTGTTTTTTTGCTTTACTTACACAATTCTCTACACATATTATTGATTTATTGCAGGACATAAGAAATTGGTCTGGCATCACATTCATTTTAATTGAACACATAAGCCCATGTTTTTAACACTCACACAGGTTCCTTTACAAAAAAAGATCTTCGATTTCCCAAGGCTGGCTATAGAATTTTTAACCACAAAATAATTTAACATGCCATGTTTTACATTTACTATTATTGCTTTCCTGATTCATGCAGCCAGAACCGACCACCAATACTCTCTAGTGTGTCTACATGCACAACAGGCATATTTCACTGTGTGCGCCCACTTAACTACAAACACCATTCTGAAATCCACCTCTGCCTAAGGCCGCGTCCGCATGTAAAGGACCAGCAATTGTGCTGAGGGTCTTGGGATTTCACAGATTGCCACTACGCATTGAATGATTTAATGAATGAGAAATGATCTCTCATTCTGTCTTTCATTAATATGCACAGACACAAGCAATATCATTTGATTGGCTATGCAGTGATCTTGTATGATGCCAGTGGGGGTGCACAATTCTGTATACGGATTCGGTATGGAATCCCCGCGGTCGGAATCCCGACCGCCAAAATAATATGATCCCAGACTTAACTTTACAAGTATGATGCTATGCAAAATACACGTTGGGATTAGGTAAGAGTAAATACCTTGTAACACATTAGGACACACTTTACTCACTCACATATCCAGTCTTTCCGCTAGTACACTTCTGTGCTAAGCTTTATTTATGGTATATATTACAGTAGTGATTAGATCTGTCATAAGAGGTATTGAGCACCAGTATGAAGAGGGGTTGTGACGACAGAGTGTCAGCGTGACCATGCCACATTGGGTATGTGGCAATGGTCACGAGTGTCAGCTGAAGAGGCTATGACCACACAATCATTATTAGGCTCTGGCCCCAATAGTTTATACCCACACCTCTCTCAGTGCCTCTGAGAATGTGCAGGAATGTTTTTATTACATTGCACAAATGTGTGCCGAGAATTTTTATTTTTTATTTTATTATAAACATAAAGTTTATTGAATGGCCCCCAATAGGTGTACACCATAATACACAATGCTCATCAAAGGCAAAACATAGCCAAATACAATTAAAGTCCAACATACGAGGGATGTGCAATAAGTTTCCAGATGTGCAGTGGATAGGTAGCATAGACACAATCAGACACTGAACTGTATATTAACAGCACTGCACAACCAACAAGTCAGCTTGTACACTTCCTTCACAAACACATTATGGAGCTCAACATAGGCCACTAGAGAGCCAAGATCTTCTACAACAAAATGAGTGGTCTACAGAAGCAGGAGGGTATTGACCAACTGTGAGCCGCTATAAGAAAACACCACCGAATAACCACTGTGTTTTAGTGGTTTACAGAATTTTGCCATGGGTAGCAGTCCCTGGAACATGAGGAGCACTGCAACCAAATTGCATCTGCCATCACTGAGGACAACATTTCCACCACATGGGCCAGTTTAGGTGAATGCCGGGTGAATGCACATAGTTTAGGTGAATGCCAGGGTGACCAAGGCTAATTGAAGAAAAAGATAGGCATCTCGTCAGAATCATTCTGCTTGATACTCTGAAAAAAGCTTTTGAGCAAGGTTTCTGAGTAGAAGGAGGCTCTGGTGACCTTGTGCCACAACATGCTAGTCATGTTGCTACCGTTGATTGCACGGCAAACTGCAAAATAACCACGGGAGAAAAATATTAGACACAAAGGGGTAGATGTATGAAGCAGTGATAAGGGAGGAGAAGTGATAAAGTGCCTAGTACTTTATCACCAGCAAATCAGCTCCTGACTGTTCCTTTTTAAACCCAGCCTCTACCTTAACAGTCAGTAGCTGATTGGCCGGTGATGAAGTACCAGGCACTTTGGCCCTTATTCTGATTGACGCGTACTTTACCGCATACTTTCGGATCGCGTCTTTACGGCGTCTGCGCATGCGTGGAGAACGCAACGCGCATGTGCCACGCATTGACTCCGTACCTGTTCGGGCAAATCCCGTACAAAACTGTGCACCGCAATCAGTCGGGAAATATGGGCGTATTATGGGCGTCATGCGGAATGACACATGGGCGTAGTTTCAAAGTGGGCAAAACGGGGCGGAAACATGGGCGGACACGGGGGAGTACACTTATGTTGGGGGGCGTACATTCGGATAGCACTCCGAATGCACGCGACCAAAAAGGGCAGAAATGTGCGGTGTCCACAAGTGTACTATTGCTTTGCGGACACCACTCGTTCATGCGGTAGGCGAACGTACGCCTAATGACTACAAGCATTAACACCTGAACCCAATAGAATCTACTCCTTTACTCATTACTCACTAATAGGACGCTTGTCAGTGCTTTAATTGAAACCATTGCTGCTTCAATTGCTGTAAGGGTTAATGTGTGCAATGCATGTGTTAGGCATGCTTGTAAGGATATATTGGCATCTAATTGATTCCAATTCCAAATAAGAAGTTTTTTATGAGGATAGGTAATTGAATAAGTGGGTCATGTGATGTATTGCAGAAGATACATAATAGTGGGTTGTTTGGCGTAAATACTCCGCTTACCTGCGGTAGCACCGCTTGGCTCCCGTTCGGATGCGGTATTCCCAAGCATACTCTGTAATACTCTGTAATACCGTGCATAATCGGAGTGTTTCTCCCGCACACGCATGGTTTGTATGTCGTCCGTAAACACGCCCTGTTCTTAAAGAGTGAGTCCGTCCGAATGCGGAGGACACGTGGGCGTTTCTACGGACGATGGCCGCACGCGGCAAAACACCGTGGCGTACGGACCGCTCCGTAAGAATGCGGGAATATCCGCACCGATCAGAATAAGGGCCTTTATCACTTCTCCTCCCTTATCATTGCTTCATACATCTAACCCCAGTGTTAGGAGGAGAAAGAAAAAGAGTATGAGATGTGTGGACACCAAATAAGTTTGTAGGGTTTGTCAACCAACCTTGAATGGTGAAAGGGCATTTTGTGTGGCAAGCTAGGGTCCACAAACTCGATCAAATGATTTGGATAAATTGTTCATAATACTGGTCATATATTCCATGTGGTGTATACTGTATACCAAATAAGAGAATTAATAAGAGAATTAAGTTATCAAATTCAGAGAATGGAGAGCAGGTTGCTACAAATCAACAGTTATTTCACAGATGGTAGCAGAGGTTATATGACATATTAATTTGTTTTGGTGTCTGGTTGCTGTTGACCCAGAGGAATGAGAAAAAAGTGGGTTCACATGGGACGGAATTTGGAGTACACGGGAGACGAGATTAATAACCTCCAGCCAGATGTTCCAGATTTCTGAACATGACCATCAAATGTGGAGGAAGGTGCCTCCGCCAGCATCGATTGGATATATCTGGGTGTTTTATTTACCTGGGCTGTTAATCCAATGGAAGTGTGACACTTAAGTTCCTTCATCTATCATTTTTATGTAGTATTTTTAGACCTAATAATTATAGACCCATTAATTATAATTTCACCACTATTCCTTCATTCATGGTAATACAAAATGATAGATAGCCCACTGTACTATTAATCAGATGTAGAGACAGGGGCTCTGAATGGAGCCTGTCCCTGCAGTGTGTTATACCTGAAATGATCACAAAACTGAACACTGCACCTCTACTTCTGGAGCCATAGTCCTTCTATGCATTTATGGACTGCTGGCCTTGCATGTGCAGAATGTGGCCTATAGCGTTACCTGCCTAGGCCAAACTCTGGAACGTACAGCTTGGTATAATTTACAACTTTGCAACTCACATACAGACTGATGAGGGCAACAGCTGTTGTCTGAATTGATGGGGCAGCAGCAGAAATGGAGTTATCTGCTGTGGTCCCTCCTTCAAACATTTGGGGACCCTTAATATTTGCAAGCTTACTTGAGAACACCCCCAAGACACATAAGCACATAATGGAAACATACAAGAACAAATATTTTATCTAGCAACTAAGGGCAAAAGGGGCAGACACCTCCAATGATGAGAGGATACTTGGAAGAGGTCATCGGGAGATCTTCTGGTATAGTTATTTTACTTTGGGTGAATAAATATATGCCAGATCATTAGAGATGTTGAGGACACATAATGCTTTAAACCAGTGATTCCCAAACTATGTGCCGTGGCTCCCTGGGGTGACACTTGCATGGGGTGCTACGGGATGGTGGTCCAGGACCAATTAAAATTATTTATGATCAATTATTTATGGACAAAACCAGTGTTGGTGGCTGCCAATCATAAAATATGCATACAAGCAGAAGCAAATCCTGCCCTTTAACACATAACTGACCCTAAGAAGCACATATAAACACAATCTACTTAATTTTATATATTTGGGGAGGGGGGCCTAGGGGTGCCATGGAAAAATTCTGATACTCTAGGGTGCCGTGATTCAAAAAAGATTGGGAACCCCTGCTTTAAACAATTAGGTTTTCTACTGGTAAAAAAAAAACTTTTGCATAATGATTACTTAACAGCTTGAATTTATAGAATACAGTACAAATAGAACATTTTATGGTTTGTTTGTATATATTGCAGATGCACCTACTAATTCAGCCCAGCAGCTGTAGTGCATTATATTGGAATGCACAAAAGAATGATTATTACTCATTCATTATTCAAAACTTGACTTTCAATGTATTTGAAGAGAACAAAAGAGAATACCATTCGTTAATCTGCTATGGTGAAATGTGTAGTCTATAGATACAGTGTATGAGACATTCAAGGAGTAGTGATGAGTTGGATTTGAAAAGCATTATACAGCATAAAATATGCATTATACTTTTGCATTATACTTTTGCACATACAAAGCACTACATTTACAACCATATAAGCAGTTGGGTGTATCTTGCGCATACGACCACCTATGGCTCTTAAATTTTGAAGAGGCAAATCAGGGAAAGGAGGGAGTGTGAAGATACGAGGGTTCCTCAATCACTCAGACACCGAGCAGATGAAACCAAAATATGGTTTATTTTTATCACAGCACACGAAAGTAGATGAAGACAGGAAAAAGATTCAAATGGTAGCATAAAAACATCCGGGTAGCAAAGTCCTTGTAGCATCACAGTCCAAAGCACAAAACTATCACTTAATCCACACAGCAGTGATAGCATATAAGTCCACACGATACCTAGACAGAGCATAACCTCTTAGTCCAGGACAGTCCATCAATTCCCTTCCTGGCTAGTCTGCAAGTCATTTTAAAAACTTCTCAAATTCCCACGGTGATCGCATCATCTGTGGGGTTGCCCAAGTTCCTGATTGGTGGATTCAAGCATAAGGTATATCCCACCTTCAATCCACAGTTGTCCAACTGCTGCTCTCAACCCCTGCTGGGTCGGTTCCAGTAAGTCTGGAAGTGGCCAGGGATATGCAGAGCAAGATACAATACAACACAGGATTACGTTATGGGCTGATCACCCCCTGTGGTGCCGGGTTCCACTAAGTCTGGTATTGACACAAAGGAGCTGAAGGTAGAGACACAATCATAGTCTGATTACATTATGTCCTGATTACCCCCTGTGAACATTTCCTGTTGGTAGCAGGGGAATTGGATCACCCCCTGTGAAGATTGTCCCTCAGCTAACACCCTCCTGTGATAGCAGGAACAAAAGTATGGTAATGGGACATAACCTTTTGGTGAATTATTTCCTGGGTATTTCCTGGCAGACCATATTAGGGCAAGAGCGATCTGATCTGGAAATATACACAGATTTGGGGGATAGAAACATCTATGGAGAATAAGAGGGTACCGACGGACTAAAATAGTACATTAATTACTACACCTAATAAAATATAGTAATTACAGATTTACAGTGAGTATGATAACCTCACATTCCTTCCCCTACTATTGTAGTCCCGGTACCAAGCTGTTCTGGAACCAATAACAACCTGGAATAGCGGGATGCAGAGCAGAGAATCTGGGGTTTGGATTTACCACCTGAGTCCCACAGGGTGACATCATACCAAACCCATCTTGTAAAAGGCGGCTGGTTTGCAGAACCAGCAAGGGCATGATTACAGTCTAAGTCATACATTGGAACTAACAAGGGATGTAGCGATTCCTCTTCTTCGGATTCTGGGTACCCCCCCTCTGCAACATTGTAACCTACTAATACTTTTGCCTCGGGCACAATGGGGCAGGGACCACTTTCCACCTCCCCCTCTTGCCCAAGGAACAGGGGCCAAACAGCAGGCCAATATAGGGGCTCTGGCCCTGGCACTTCCACCACCCCGTCATGTCCTTCCTCCCCCAAACCCAAACTAGGGGCATGGCAAATTTCAGTCCAGCATTTGGTCTCAATGTCCAGGGCTGAGGAGGGACCCTCCATCACAAACAATTCCGTTGGTGGCTGCAGGACAGGCTGTGTCAGCTCTGTCCCCTTAAAAGCCAGATGCTCACCTGCAGCTACTTCTGCGCACACCTCCTTCTCCGCGATAGCCTCCTTCCCCAGCTGAGTATGCTGGGCAGCCCGAAACACGACGTCATCTGTGACTGGTGTGCTGGTGGCCTGGATGTTGTCGGATACTCCTCTAACCACGGTGATCTCCTCCTGGACGCAGTCCTCATAGATCCCCTGGCAGAAGGTTAATAATTCTGCATCTCCCACCTCAGCAAAAGGGAAGCAGTAGTGCAGCTCCTCCCGGGGTGCCTGGCTCAGAGGCCTCACTTCCTTCATTTTGGGGATAACCTTCCCCTGTATAGAACACTGAGCAGCTTCTCCCCTAGGCTGTGGGAGAAGCTGTTGCAGGCGGTGCCTTTCATCACGCCCCCTGCGACACTGATCTTGCCATGCTGGGGTATCCAGGAGCCCGCGATCAATCGCCTCTTCCTCTGCCACAATAAAGCACTCCTCCAGACACTCCAATTGTTCCCACACACTCAGCTGTGCACCGAAATAAAGGATACATGCCCGATAATCGGTAAATGCTTTTGTAGGATCTCCCTGATCGAGAAGGATCTGCTGAAGGATTTCCCCGCGAGTGCAGAATTGGATGGGTATACCTCGCAGCTGACATTCTGCTATCAGCTCTTCCATACTCATTTCTTCAAGGGCAGTTAGGGGCCCCCCTGACAACGACCCTTCTCTTGCGGTAACAATTAATTCCGTGGCAGACCCCTCGGTTGTCTGCCCAGATTGCAGTAGCCCCCTTCTAGACCTTTCCTCTGGTTCTATCTGGGGCATCAATTTATTCTGGACTTGTCCTTCAGCCTCAGAATATTGTCCTCTTTGTAGCATCTGGGTAACTGTAGCAATCACTTCCTCTGTGAATTCTACAAACTCTGGCTCCCCCAGCAGATTCCACGAGGTGGCCTGACCTTTACAGTGCAGGAATGCATCCCCCAGGTAACACAACTTGTCCTGTATGCTGGATACTCTCCACCCGCTGACCATCTGCTGAGCTTCTTCCCAGTACTTCCAGATATACTGCATTTTTCTGACAATAAATAACAGATCCGGCTTCCCAGCCTGCCGATACACTGAAGAACCTCCGTCCCTGAGCTCCTCTGCTGCAGGGGTCTTGAGGCATCGATTTTCTTTCCTTGGAAACATTTTCCCTTTCCACAGGAATGACACCTGCTCACTTGCTGAACATCACCTTATTGCATTTTCCGTTTCTTTACATATGGTCTGATCCTCTGTCCTCTGTGTTTTCTGTGCTCGATGGTTGGTGTCTGAATGATCCCACTGTCGCTGCCGCCAAATGCGAGGGTACGAGTTCTTCAATCACTCAGACACCGAGCAGATGAAACCAAAATATGGTTTATTTTTATCACAGCACACGAAAGTAGATGAAGACAGGAAAAAGATTCAAATGGTAGCATAAAAACATCCGGGTAGCAAAGTCCTTGTAGCATCACAGTCCAAAGCACAAAACTATCACTTAATCCACACAGCAGTGATAGCATATAAGTCCACACGATACCTAGACAGAGCATAACCTCTTAGTCCAGGACAGTCCATCAATTCCCTTCCTGGCTAGTCTGCAAGTCATTTTAAAAACTTCTCAAATTCCCACGGTGATCGCATCATCTGTGGGGTTGCCCAAGTTCCTGATTGGTGGATTCAAGCATAAGGTATATCCCACCTTCAATCCACAGTTGTCCAACTGCTGCTCTCAACCCCTGCTGGGTCGGTTCCAGTAAGTCTGGAAGTGGCCAGGGATATGCAGAGCAAGATACAATACAACACAGGATTACGTTATGGGCTGATCACCCCCTGTGGTGCCGGGTTCCACTAAGTCTGGTATTGACACAAAGGAGCTGAAGGTAGAGACACAATCATAGTCTGATTACATTATGTCCTGATTACCCCCTGTGAACATTTCCTGTTGGTAGCAGGGGAATTGGATCACCCCCTGTGAAGATTGTCCCTCAGCTAACACCCTCCTGTGATAGCAGGAACAAAAGTATGGTAATGGGACATAACCTTTTGGTGAATTATTTCCTGGGTATTTCCTGGCAGACCATATTAGGGCAAGAGCGATCTGATCTGGAAATATACACAGATTTGGGGGATAGAAACATCTATGGAGAATAAGAGGGTACCGACGGACTAAAATAGTACATTAATTACTACACCTAATAAAATATAGTAATTACAGATTTACAGTGAGTATGATAACCTCACAGGGAGCGTGTTTGAACATACAATATGCAGGGTCGGAACAGGGAGGACAAAGGGAACACCTATATAGGGAGGGGCCCTGAGTACAGAAAAGGGTGCCAAACAGCCTATTGTTTTTACATTGCCCACCTACCTGCCTGCTAGTTAACTTTACAAGTGTTTCGCTTAAATAGCATTAAATAGCAGAATGTGATGCACAAGCAGCTTCTGCTGATTAAAATTATATGTGCCATGTCTATATTCAGTTTGTGACTGGCGCCGTATCTGCATAAGAAATGCAACATTACAGTGTTTTCCTGGAAAGCAGTAAAGGTGCCCATGCACAGGTAACCTGGTTTTGCCCATTTTGAGAGCAAGTTTGCCCTGCGTTCAAGTCTGAATTAGTGCATTGCTTTGCCCAAGAGCATTCACTGCTCTTAAGATGGCCCTGATTGAGAGGTCACTAAATCCTTACTCAACTTCGCTCTCACACAACATATATTCAATAGAGTTGCACAAAATATTTGGGGCTATGCAGACCTGATCTCTGGAACAAAAATTTCAGTCTGGCCAGTTGATGATTGAATGTAGTTCGTATGGATCGTAGTGTGCATGCGCATGGCCATCCAGCGATAAAATTCATCGTCTTTTTTAATTAGCAGATGGGGAAAGAAATAGAACTGTGCAATATAGGGGGTAACAGTACATGCAATTTATTTGCTCACTAATATGAAAAACACATACAACATATCAGACATACATGTAAATAATAAAAAAACAAATATAAGAAAAATTAATAATAAATACAAGCAGATATAAAATATTTTAGCACAACCGGTTGTGTCTAATTAGTATGCAGGTTTGTTAAAATATAAAGATTACTCAGCGGCTTTCTCAAGGAAAAAGAAATAGCAAGAAAGTTTCTTGCTATTTCTTTTTCCTTGAGAAAGCCACTGAGTCCGTGACCGGAGGCAGGGAAATGCGTTGGAAACCTCATATTATTGCACCAAAGGGAGATCATACAGAAACCAAGCAGCCCACCCACCCAAAGGTGACTCCAGATAAAGTTGTACTCAAAGGTGATTCAGCACCATCAACTGGGAGACCGGAGGAACTACAGGTGGCAGCTGTAAGGTACCCCAAATACAAACTGCCTGGCCAGACATAAAAAACCTGGACAGTATAACTTAAACTTACTGCAAATCTAACCACTAATCCATAACCAGTTAACCAAACCAGCCATTCTAACCAATTAACATACTAATATGACTGTGACTAACCTCAAGGGAAGCGTAATCTTTATATTTTAACAAACCTGCATACTGATAAGACACAACTGGTTGTGCTAAAATATCTTATATCTGCATGTATTTTTTATGTATTTTTTATGTATTTTTCTTATATTTGTTTTTTAATTATTTACATGTATGTCTGATATGTTGTATGTGTTTTTCATATTAGTGAGCAAATAAATTGCATGTACTGTTACCCCCTATATTGCGCAGTTCTATTTCTTTCCCCATCTGCTAGTTATCTCGGGGCACTGAGCTATCCCCTCCAGAACAGCAGCAATAAAACGGGGAGTGACAGTGTTTGCGTATTACATTAAGATCTGGTTTATTGGTTTTAAGTAAAGTCAACTCACTCACGGCGCAGGACTTTGCAAGTTTTTGCTTTTCTGTGTAGTCTTTTTTAATTGCAAGCAGTTAGTATGTTGATTGACAGTAAGACAGCATTCTAGGAGTGACAGGCAAAACACAGACATGAAAAAAATGGAGGTCACGAGGATGACTACAAGAGAACATACGTGAGGTTTTTTGGGGCACACTTGACAAATAATTTGGGTGATATGATATGATGAGAATAGGTTCAAAATTAAACTTTATTAGGTATGCACTAAAAGAAGAGAAAAAGGTGAAACAGTCACTTGTGTTAATTAGCAAGTGAACAGATTGGTCACCTAATGGTGAGAGTCCTGAGCAATGTCACTATAGCCGGCGCATTGATAGGATAAGTATAGAATCCACCTGTCAACCAAAATCACACATGTAACGGCAATAATGATTCAATTAATCGTAATCCTAAATATGGTTTGAAAAAGGTGGTCTGTTTTTGACGCTTGACACAAAGATACAATTATTTTATATACAAATATAGGTAGATGTGGCCTCCGTCCAACAAGCAAAGAATAAAGTGAAATAAATTGAAATAAGAGACTGCAATATTAGAAGAAAAGGTAAAGAGTTGGTATAGGTTATAGGCTTGGGTCAGACACTGAGTGTTTCTGCTATTCCGTAGTATTACTACACCGGATATTCCCAGTGGGTCCTCCCCACGGGTACTAAGCCAGCCAATCACTGCTTAGCTGCTGAAATCGGTACGGGATCAGGCGATCCAGTGATGTATGATAGTAAATTTACCAAATGAGAGGACACCTGTGTTGATACCCAAGGAAAAGTAGGATGCTTCTGCTTTCAGAGGTGCCAACAGTACATCACCCTGTTACCTGCCTGTATTGCAGGGAGATTTCTAGTATGACACGACTGATGAGAGAGCATGGAACAAGATGGAAAAGTAAGAGATGGGTTGGTGTCTCCGGCATGTCTCACCTTCTGCTGTCCACCATCTACTGATAGTATCCAATGGTGGATGAGAGAGGCGAGTGACGTCCACCCCTTCCCTGAGGTATAAGATATCAGGCGTAAATGAGTTGGTAAAAGAAAAGGGGAGGGGGGGGAAAGGAGAAGAGGAGAGCAGTCTAATACTTGAATGTAAATTAATGTGAGTACAGAAATAAACTATTTCTGGGGTGAAATGATGGATGTGTCCTCTTTGCTGGTGCAAATGGTTGTCACCAGTATCAGTATAGTTTTACTGGGACCACTGTGACAGCCTGAGGAATTTGCCTGGTTTGTACGATTTTAGGAAGGCTTTTTGGTGAATTGACATCTGTCATTCCCCTAACAATTGACCAGGCAAAATAATCATCGGTTATACGCTGAAAAATACAGGGTATGGTAAATATCAGGCTTAAGATGTAGCCGCCAAGAAGGCTATCATTGTTGCAATCACTGTTAAATTATACCAGTAACACATGAAAATATACGCTGTGGAAGTCAGAGTATGAAAGATATCAGGCTTTAGAATTAACCAACATGTAAGCAGTAATATTTGCCCATTTGAACCCCGCGTCAGATCACTGCCCTCACAGCGTCCTTTGACAAAGCCGCAGCGAAACACGTGTCAGGACGACGCCTCTGACACACCTCCAGCCTCCGTCCCTGCTGCCGATCCCGGCACTTCACTTCCCGCTGAGTCCCCGTCAATCCTGTGACGGGCACCGACTTTCAGCAGACCACGCTTCCACCGCCATCTCCAGTGACAAACCATGGCATCCACCTCATGCGGTTCACCCCGTTTCACAGGCTACGGGCACCGCAATCAAAGCTAAGTACCCCCCTGATGAACGCTTTTTCCCTGCGTCCACACTCCGGCGCTGAGAATCTGCACGGGTAACCCAACGCATGCCGGGGCTCTTTCAGCTCAGTATAGGAGACCAAACAGCGTTAATTGTATGGGTCATTCCATCCGCAACAATGTATTGTATTTGTTGACTAGTATAAGTGATAAGTAATTGTAATAATCACAGCTTATACTTTGGCTATACCTGAAGCCTGATATTTATCATACCCTGGTTTCCACAGTGCCTGCTCTCATTGTGACCAGGATAAGTGAAAAGTGATTGTAAATATTACTGCTTACCCGTTGGTTAAATCTGAAGCCTGATATCTTTCATACTCTGACTTCCACAGCGTATATTTTCATGTGTTACTGGTATAATTTAACAGTGATTGTAACAATGATACTGTAGCCTTCTTGGCGGCTACATCTGAAGCCTGATATTTACCATACTCTGTCTTTTTCAGCGTATACTCTCAGTCAAATCCATAGTACAATTTTTGTGCATAGCAACAAACAATACTTACCACCGCAATTTTCACAGTATATTTCATCATTTTTGTTACTGCATTCCACGGCAACCGATGATTATTTTGCCTGGTCAATTATTAGGGGAATGACAGATGTCAATTCACCAAAAAGCCCTTCTAAAATCGTACAAACCAGGCAATTTAGGATCAAATTCCTCAGGCTGTCACAGTGGTCCCAGTAAAACTATACTGATACTGGTGACAACCATTTGCACCAGCAAAGAGGACACATCCATCATTTCACCCCAGAAATAGTTTATTTCTGTACTCACATTAATTTACATTCAAGTATTAGACTGCTCTCCTCTTCTCCTTCCCCCCCCCCTTCCCCTTTTCTTTTACCAACTCATTTACGCCTGATATCTTATACCTCAGGGAAGGGGTGGACGTCACTCGCCTCTCTCATCCACCATTGGATACTATCAGTAGATGGTGGACAGCAGAAGGTGAGACACGCCGGAGACACCAACCCATCTCTTACTTTTCCATCTTGTTCCATGCTCTCTCATCAGTCGTGTCATACTAGAAATCTCCCTGCAATACAGGCAGGTAACAGGGTGATGTACTGTTGGCACCTCTGAAAGCAGAAGCATCCTACTTTTCCTTGGGTATCAACACAGGTGCCCTCTCATTTGGTAAATTTACTATCATACATCACTGGATCGCCTGATCCCGTACCGATTTCAACAGCTAAGCAGTGATTGGCTGGCTTAGTACCCGTGGGGAGGACCCACTGGGAATATCCGGTGTAGTAATACTACGGAATAGCAGAAACACTCAGTGTCTGACCCAAGCCTATAACCTATACCAACTCTTTACCTTTTCTTCTAATATTGCAGTCTCTTATTTCAATTTTGCAGGTGCACACTAAATATATATGCTAGACCTTTTAATATCTTGCTATATTGCATTTGAGGTTATTAGCATAGTAATGGCCATTAGTATGGGCTTATCCACCGCATCCAGGTTACCTCATTAGGACAAGTCCCTAACACTACTCTGGGACAGGTCCAGGGCACAGGGCCCCCCAGGCCAGCCCAGCAGAACCACCCCATGGCATCACATTAGTGTGAAATTAAAGTGATAGTAAAAGGGATAGGGGAAATTATATGTGATAGGACTTACCTAGGTAAGAAGTAATAATAAATGTTAAGGGTGCTACATATATATTAAACAAACTAAAGGGGTGATTGAAAGTGTACGATATGATGCCATGGAGCAGCCCAGCAACAGCAGCCCAAAGAGCCCAGCGCCCCAAACACAGTCCCACAGACCAACACTCAGCATATATGTACAGTAGGACTTACCCTCATAGTGCCAAGCTGAGGTGTGCAGTCTTGAATGTTGGGACTCCAACCTAATTAAAAGCAATTTGGGACAGGTGGGTGCGGTGCTAGTTAAGGAGTGGTTCTGCTGGGCTGGCCTGGGGGGCCCTGTGCCCTGGACCTGTCCCAGAGTAGTGTTAGGGACTTGTCCCAATGAGGTAACCTGGATGCGGTGGATAAGCCCATACTAATGGCCATTACTATGCTAATAACCTCAAATGCAATATAGCAAGATATTAAAAGGTCTAGCATATATATTTAGTGTGCACCTGCAAACTCCTCCTCCTGCTTGCTGCACTACAAGTCTCAGCAGGTAGCACCTCATATGTCCAGGGTGTGCAGTTTAGGGCCCCTCCCCCTATGTCTTATTTCAATTTATTTCACTTTATTCTTTGCTTGTTGGACGGAGGCCACATCTACCTATATTTGTATATAAAATAATTGTATCTTTGCGTCAAAAACAGACCACCTTTGTCAAACCATACTTAGGATTAAGATTAATTGAATCATTATTGCCGTTACATGTGTGATTTTGGTTGACAGGTGGATTCTATACTTATCCTACAGTATCAATGACATTGCTCAGGACTCTCACCATTAGGTAACCAATCTGTTCACTTGCTAATTAAAGTGACTGTTTCACTTTTTTCTCTTCTTTTAGTGCATACCTAATAAAGTTTAATTTTTAACCTATTATCATCATATCACCCAAATTATTTGTCAAGTGTGCCCCAAAAAACCTCACGTATGTTCTCTTGTAGTCATCCTCGTGACCTCCATTTTTTTCAGTTTCATTGCTGAACATCCTTTGGGAGCACCACCAACCAGACACTGCGAATCATCTAGTTGTTGCAGTAACCATGTTGGTTTTCTTATGTACAGTTGAAACTCTGTAAATTACTCCTTTTCATCAGCCTGTGCCAATTCCCCCCTTCATCCTTCAAAACACAGACATGCTCAGGCATTTCCAGGAAGGGTATGTGACATCAGCTCCGGCCCGATCATCCTACTTCTATCACCCTGGCCGAATAGTTCCTTGGTTACGCACAGACTGTGAAAATCATTCAATAATGAGTTTGCCGATCTACAAAATTTTTGCAGGGCTTTAGGCCACAGCCTTGCACTGGGCAGGTTTTCACTTTGGCAGGTGGATGCTATCTGATCACAGGGCTCTTAAAATTAGCAGCCCAGCAATCAGGTCTGACTGTCACTGTCTGTGGTCAGATCCTGGTTGGAGGTAACAACAGGTGTAGGAGCTGACTGGTAAGTGAACCAAGGGGCCTTGATGAGGTTGTTGTGCATATCAGGAGGCACCCTGGACAGTTAGGTTGAGACGTGACCACAGCAATAAAAGTTAACGAGTCTTTACTGAGACCACAGCATAACAAGAATGGATGAATGAAGAACTGATAAATGGTAACCAGGGGCGTTACTAGAACATTGCAGGCCCCATAGCAAAATTGGACTGATTTGTATTTTCCAATGGCGTATGGATTTGTATTTTTGCCGAAACTAATTTGTATTTTAAATACAAATTTGTATTTTTAAATACAAATTCATATTTTTAAATACAAATTCGTATCAGCTTCAGTGTGTAAAAAATAAATAAATAAATAAATAATAAAAAAAATGGCGTGGGGTCCTCACAGAGCCGTTCCTGGTTTTAATAAAACATGGAAACAATCGAGTAGGGTTCCACTGATTTTTTAAAACCAGGCTCAAGGGCCGGTCCTGGTTCCCAAAATACGGGGGACAAAATGACTAGGAGGTCCCCCGTATTTTAAGATCCAGCACCAGGTCCAACCAGCAGGGTAACAGCCATGGGGGAGATTTTTTATACAAGTCGCCCGGCCAAAGAATTAACCCACTGACCGGTCAGCCTGGGCAGGGGTTCTGGGGGAGTGGGGACCCCCCAAATGAAGGGGTCCCCCCTCCAGAATTTACCTACCCAGGCTGAAGCCTTGGGCTGTCCCCAATGCCCCTGTGCGGTGGGCATTGAGCTGATAAAAGTGTAAAAAATATATATTTATCTTATATATTTAGCCAGATCTGTCACTCATCCCCTGTGTGTATAACGTTCCTGCCCAGCGGGATACACAAACCCGCCCCCCCGCCCCCCCCCCTAGGGAAAAGACCAGTGTTCTATGTGTATAATGTTCCCAGCCCAGCAGGATACACAAACCCGCCCCCCCTAGGGAAAAGACCAGTGTGATACACACCACCACCCCCTTGACATCACCTCCCCCCGCCCAGCCAGGGATACAGTACATCCACCATTACTCCACAGCCACCAGGTGACACACACCCCCTCGCGACCCCCCCCCCCCCACGATTCTCGGGCCCCTCCCGCAATTCACAGCACACACACACCCTGCACCCCCCCTCCCATGATTCGCGGACCCCCTGCCCCCCTTCCCGCGATTCACGCCCCCCCCCCGTGATTCACGGCGCCCCCTCACACTATTCGCGAACCCCGCCTCCAACGATTCGTGCCCCCACCCTCGATTCACAGACCCCCACAACTTCCCCTCCTGCAATTCGCAGACCTCCGCGACCCTCCCTTCCCACTATTCACGCCCCCCTGCGCCCTCCCGCAATTCGCGGAACCCCGCGACCCCCCCAGCGATTTGTGCCCCCCTCCCGCGATTCACGGCCCCCCACAACCCCCCCTCCCGCAATTCGCGGTCTCCCACGACCCCCCTTCCCACAATTCACACACACACCCCGCGCCCTCCCGCGTTTCACGGACCCCCACGACCCCCCCCCCCCCCTCCCGTGATTCACGTAACCCACCCCCCCACACAATTTGCGGGCCACCTCCCCCCCCGTTTCCTGGACCACCGCGCCCCCCTCCCGCATTTTGTGGACCCGCCCATCCCCCTTCACACAATTCCCCTCCCCAGCGGACCCCCGCAATTTGCGGACCCACCCGGCCGTCTTCCTGCAATTCCCCCCCCCCCCCCCAGCGGACCCCCACGACCCCACTCCCGCATTTCACGGAAGAATGGGGGATCCTGTACCGCCACAAGAAGGTGCCGCCCCTAGGTGGGAAATCCGGCCCTTGCTGCCGCGCTGCAGGTTCCCCCACTGCCAGAAGCCAGAAGTATCCCCACGGTCCTCTGCACCAGCACCACAACTTTTATCAATGTCTTGCCCACACACCACTATTATACAGCCTCCTACTCTCGTGCACCCTCACCCACTGCCGGGAGCTGCATACTGTCCCCCACCCTCCTCCAGTTCTAGGGATGCCCATCGACCATCAATGATTTCAAATCATCGATGGTTTATGGCCAATGTTGAATACTTTTGCCATCGATGTGGGAGGTCCAGATTGTTTCCCTCCATCGATGGCAAAGGAGAACCAATCAAGTTTAAAAAAAATTTTAAGGTGCCGGGACATGGAGCGTAGCTCCGCCCCGGAAGTCCTGCCACCGAGTTCAGATTGACCCACGGCCTATTCAGTCAGATATAATGGATGACCATCGATAGCTATAACAAAGATGGTTATCCAAGTAATATTTTACTACTATCGATGGCAGGGTGCGCCATCAATGCCAACCATCGATGGCGTCTGCACCAATGGCCATCCCTACTCTGCAACAGCCAAAAACCTTTACTACCCCTCATGCCCACACAACCCTATCACTGCCCTGCCTTCTGTTCTCCTGCCCCGTAACTTCCGCCAGTGGGGACACGCTCACCCTGTGTTGCCCACATTCCCCTATCATGCTTTACCGCCCAGCCTACTGCTCTCATGCACCCTAACTCCCACCCAGTAAGAGGAGACACTGGGCGGTATTCAATGAGCCTGATTCGCCATGTTTTTATGGCGAATTTGTGCTGTTTGGCGAATTTCTGACTAAAACGGTGAATCACCCTATTCAATGACCACATGGCGAATACATTTCAAGGTTTTTTTCACCATGATTCACCGAGTAGCAATCGCTATCTTTTTATGGTGAAGTGTTTTGTTTTTTACATTTGGTGTAAAAAAATCAGGAATTTTATTCTGAGGAGGGGCATGCTATTTTTATTCATGTGCTGTAAGCACATGAATATATATTTAATTTAAAAAAATATATATTTTTTTTTTACTTTTTACACAGCATCCAGCAGGGGGCGCCGGAGCCGAGCCGCTCATTACATATTCATATATTCACTGCACCCGATCCTTACGATCGTGTGTAGTGAATATACGCCCCCCTGCTGGCACCCCCGGGGGGCAGCCTGTGCTGCCTGGCACCCGGGGAGCCCACCTACCCCCCACAAAGTTCTGGGGCAGGCAGAGAGACTACCATCTCTCTGCCTGGCACCGTCCTCAGGCTCCCTGCGGCAATCGCCGCAGGAGCTCATATTCGCCGGTCAGGGGCAGCGAGCCCCTGACACGTTGAATACCGGAGCCCGCCGGCTCCGGAACGTGGCGAATGTGCAGCGAATCCTAAAAAGGATTCGCTGCACCTCGCAGGTATTCTCATTGAATACCGCCCATTGACTCAGGGCCACCGTCCTGTACTCCTGTGCTGCCACGCTGGACCCTCACCCACTAGCAGAAGCTGCACAGTGTCCCCCACAATTCTCTTTAGTACCTCTTATGCCCACGCACCCCTATCACTACCCAGCCTCCTGTTTTCCTATGTCTTGACTAGGGGCGGATTGGCCATTAAAGGCACCGGGAAGTTTCCCGGGAGGCCGGCCGACCCTGAGGCTGAAAACATGTATGTGAGAGGAGAGGAGGCCAGGCGAGCAAATACCAGCAGCAGCTCAACACGTGGTGGAGCTGCGGCTGGAAAGACAGCAGGGGGTGCCACAGGAGGATTGGGCACAACATCGAAAGAGTCCAGGGGAGTCAGAGGCGGAGGAGCAGAGAGCCCCCACCACCCCCCTGTTGCTGCTGCTTTGAGTGCGTGGCTGCTGCTGCCTGTCACACTACAGACAGGCAGCAGCGTCAGCATCCTGAAGCTCCTTCCCAGTTCCCAGCTCCCATGTCCCTCCCAAGTCCCAACCCCCCTTTAACTACATCAGTGTCAGTCTAATGGGGCCTACACACATGCCGATTTTGTGCCATTTTCTAAGCGATTTAGCAAGGTCGCTTAGAAACTAAGCATACATCGGTGTGTGTGGGGGGGCTAAACCGATATAGATGCGCGGCCCCGCGCGTCTAAATCGCATTAAGATGAAGAATGAGCATGTCCCATCAATCTAGCAAAATCGTTTAGCAAGACCCTGCATATCGGGTGCCTTTTGTGTGGTGTCAATCTGGCATGCTTAAATCGCTAAGCAGAATCGCTGAGGCATATCGTTGACACATTTTGCACGTTCTAAGCAATATAGATGATTTTGTGCTCAAAGGAAATCTGCTATGCTAAATCTGGCATGCTATATCTCTGGCCAAAATCGGGATGTGTGTAGGCCCTATAACAGACACTGAATAGGGGGCGGAGCTACACGGGATGGGTGGGCGGAGCCACACGGGGCGAGGGGGCGGAGCTACACCGGAGCATACTAGCAGGGATGTCCTGGCTGATGACAGGAGAGGATGAGCTGCCACAGAATTGAAGGTAAAAAAAAAAAGTGTGTGAGAACAAGTAGTACTATCAGTAAATGATGTCCAGATGGAGCCATCCTCATTGTACCTGTCCCCGGCGCGCCAATCACCGTGGTGCGCTGGGGATCCTGGCATGTGTGTGTCTCTGATGCTTGCCCGCCCCATTCCCGGCAATGGACATGCGAGTGTCCGGGACAATGAGGCTGGCTCCATCTGTAAAAGCAGCATAGTACTGTCGGCAGCTGAAGTGGGCATTACATACAGGCAGCACTACTGTCGGCAGCGAATGTGGACGTTACATATAGGCAGCGCTACTGTCGGCAACTGATGTGGACGTTACATATAGGCAGCGCTACTGTCGGCAGCGGATGTGGATGTTACATATAGGCAGCGCTACTGTCGGCAGCGGATGTGGACGTTACATATAGGCAGCGCTACTGTCAACAGCGGATGTGGGCGTTACATTTAGGCAGCGATACTACTGTCGGCAGCTGGTGTGGGTGTTACATATAGACAGCGCTACATCTGTCATCAGCTGGTGTGGGCATTACGTATAGGCAGCGCTACTACTGTCGGCATCTGGTGTGGGTGTTACATATAGGCAGCGATACTACTGTAGGCAGCTGGTGTGGGCGTTACGTATAGGCAGCACTACGTCTGTCAGCAGCTGGCGTGGGGATTAGGAAAAAGCAGCGCTACTACTGTCGGCATCTGGTGTGGGCATTAGGTATAAGAAGCGCTACTACTGTCTGCATCTGGTGTGGGCAATAGGTATAAGAAGCGCTACTACTGTCTGCATCTGGTGTGGGCATTAGGTATAAGAAGCGTTACTACTGTCTGCATCTGGTGTGGGCATTAGGTATAAGAAGCGCTACTACTGTCTGCTTCTGGTGTGGGCATTAGGTATAAGAAGCGCTACTACTGTCGGCAACTGGTGTGGGCATTAGGTATAAGAAGCGCTACTACTGTCTGCATCTGGTGTGGGCAATAGGTATAAGAAGCGCTACTACTGTCTGCATCTGGTGTGGGCATTAGGTATAAGAAGCGCTACTACTGTCTGCATCTGGTGTGGGCATTAGGTATAAGAAGCACTACTACTGTCTGCATCTGGTGTGGGCATTAGGTATAAGAAGCGCTACTACTGTTGGCACCTGGCGTGGGCATTAGGTATAATAAGCGCTATTACTGTCTGCATCTGGTGGGGGCATTAGGTATAAGAATCGTTACTACTGTCTGCATCTGGCGTGGGCATTAGGTATAAGAAGCGCTATTACTGTCTGCATCTGGTGGGGGCATTAGGTATAAGAAGCGCTATTATTGTCCGCATCTGGTGTGGTCATTAGGTATAAGAAGCGCTATTACTGTCAGCATCTGGTGTGGGCATTAGGTATAAGAAGCGCTATTACTGTCAGCATCTGGTGTGGGCATTAGGTATAAGAAGCGCTATTACTGTCTGCATCTGGTGTGGGCAATAGGTATAAGAAGCGCTACTACTGTCTGCATCTGGTGTGGGCATTAGGTATAAGAAGCGCTATTACTGTCAGCATCTGGTGTGGGCATTAGGTATAACAAGCGCTATTACTGTCTGCATCTGGTGTGGGCATTAGGTATAAGAAGCGCTATTACTGTCTGCATCTGGTGTGGGCATTAGGTATAAGAAGCGCTATTACTGTCAGCATCTGGTGTGGGCATTAGGCATAAGAAGCGCTATTACTGTCTGCATCTGGTGTGGGCATTAGGTATAAGAAGCGATATAACTGTCGGCATCTGGCGTGGGCATTAGGTATAAGAAGCGCTACTACTCTCTGCATCTGGTGTGGGCATTAGGTATAAGAAGCGCTACTACTCTTTGCATCTGGTGTGGGCATTAGGTATAAGAAGCGCTATTACTGTCGGCATCTGGCGTGGGCATTAGGTATAAGAAGCGATATAACTGTCGGCATCTGGCGTGGGCATTAGGTATAAGAAGCGCTACTACTGTCTGCATCTGGTGTGGGCATTAGGTATAAGAAGCGCTATTACTGTCGGCATCTGGTGTGGGCATTAGGTATAAGAAGCGCTATTACTGTCAGCATCTGGCGTGGGCATTAGGTATAAGAAGCGCTATTACTGTCAGCATCTGGTGTGGGCATTAGGTATAAGAAGCGCTACTACTCTCTGCATCTGGTGTGGGCATTAGGTATAAGAAGCGCTATTACTGTCAGCATCTGGCGTGGGCATTAGGTATAAGAAGCGCTATTACTGTCGGCATCTGGTGTGGGCATTAGGTATAAGAAGCGCTACTACTGTCGGCATCTGGCGTGGGCATTAGGTATAAGAAGCGCTACTACTGTCTGCATCTGGCGTGGGCATTCGGTATAAGAAGCGCTACTACTGTCAGCATCTGGCGTGGGCATTAGGTATAAGAAGCGCTACTACTGTCGGCATTTGGCGTGGGCATTAGGTATAAGAAGCGCTACTACTGTCGGCATCTGGTGTGGGCATTACGCATCACTACTACTACATGCTTGCGTGTCCCATTGCCACGAATGTGGTGCGCAAGTGTCAAGCATGCGTGTCTCAGCTAATGGTTCGTCAAGACGGGCAGACATGCCGCATAGTTGGGTTGAATGAAAACGGCTCCAACTGTACTTGAAATAAATAAGTATATACTGTACATATAGTGGGGTTGTTTTCACCACCTTTAGGGGCAAAGGAATTTGATATAGATGAAGCAGCGCCACTCAGTGTACCACCCCACCACCCTGGGTCCAAGCCTCTACCCTCCTGTGTCCACGCCACCATCTATTACCTTTAATAAAGTTGTGGCAAGCGAAGGTGATCTAGTCAGATACCTTAGAAAAGGGTCTGAAATCGCCCCATGTGTACACCCCTTAAGGCTTTAGGAGGTGAGCTCAGGAACATGTTCCCCCTCCCTGAGAGGTGCTCTCCCTCCTCCCATTGTTCAGAATTATACATGGGCTGAAAACTTCATATACATATGTTTAAGTATATGTATTCAAAGTAATCAGCCCTGTTTTCTGCAGTGTCCGTGGCCGAATTGTTTGGTTCTGTGCAATGCATGTGAATAGGTAGAAACACGCTCACCTTTTAGCTTCAAGTTCGCAGGTATACTGATGTAGTAACCCCGCCTACTGTTATGCTGGCCCCGCCCATTTTGATTTGGTGCTGCCCACATGAGGCCACTTCCAGAAATTTTCCAGGGCCACTTTTGGTGACCTCCGCCAGTGGGGAGCCGCTGACTCAAAAACACCCTACTATACTATTGCACACACACCTAAACAACACGCACACACACACACAAATGTCACTGTACCCTCCACACTATCAATGTGCATCTTACTCAGTAACCGCTTTTTAATTAAACAAAACAATACCCACCCCCTTCCTCATCATATGCTCTCTATTTAACACATTTCATCTATAACTCAAGTTGCAATACAGGCCATCTTTCATACAATTCTAAACATATTTCTCACAATACAAACGTTCACAAATTAAGGGGGCGCAGCCCCTTACGCCGGTGTGAAGAGCGCCCATAGGGCGCGATGCATCACCTAGTGTATGTATGTATATATATATATATATATATATATTTATATATATATATATATATATATATTTTTATATATATATATATATATATATATATATAAGAAAATAGCTGGCACTCCTTCGCTTGAATAGGTGTATGGTGCACCAGGTGCCCTCCTCAGCTCAACTCCACATCAGGGGTGGCATACATATATTCCTTTTAGGCGGCACTCTGATGTCTTTTAGAGGAATTTAAGACCACACAGATTTTATCATCAAGATCTTTCGAGATTTATTCTCGTCATCAGCATCCTGATGACGAGAATAAATCTCGAAAGATCTTGATAATGAAACCTGTGTGGTCTTAAATTCTTCTAAAAGACATCAGAGTGCCGCCTAAAAGGAATGAATATATATAGATATATATATATAGATATATATATATATTTCTATATATATATAGATATATATATATCTATATATATATATAGTGTCCGTGTGTAACTGAAACACTGCCATCTGATGGCAGTCAGTGAAACTACATCGTATGCCTCCAGCGGGCTTAGCTAGTATTACCATTTTCTGAAACGTTCTGGTTAAATATTCAACTAAGGACACCGTAAAAAAAGGCATTTATTGAGTTCTTCTGCTTCCCATTTATCAATTACAGATGTATATTAAATGGAATTTTAATGCACAGGTTTTCATATGTATTTCTGTTCCATCACAGGTTGTATGGAACCATGCACAATAATTTAGTCATATTGCTCGTACTGAAAAAGCTTTTTTATAAAGATTTTTTTTTGTATAATACAGATGTTATACAGACACAACGACACAAAAATAGTAGAAGGCCATCTTTTATTGTGCAAACCATGAAGAGAGGACATAGGAAAGGGGTAGAATAGGAAGAGCGAGAGGATCATGGCCAGTATGTACTGCAATACACATAACGATACAGAACAAAGAGAAACCTCAGTGTGAAAGTAGTGAAAGTGTAAAACACAGTTTATAATGACCATGGTCTGAGCTAAGAAAGGTATTATTAAAAAAAAAAAAAACGTATTGTTCTATAAAATACCCAAATAGATCCAAAATTGATACATTACAGATATCGTCATGCAATTGGTCAAGAATGGGGTACGCGAGAGACGCTTCAGCTCCCCATTTTTTCCAATAGGACTCGCCAGCATGTGAGATGCTCGCGTGTCTCTGTCTCCGCCATGCGCTGTCCGCCAGTTCTGCCAGCTTTTCTGATATGGCGAGCTGGCGTACTGACAGATAGCAGCTCCATCTGTATGTCCTGAATTTAGAAGAAAGCAGGGTACTTGTTTCCTAGCACCAGGGCAGCCGAGAGGAATGCCGGGCCCCGGTAAAATTTTGGGGGCGTGGCATAAGTGTGTGTTGTGGATACCTCCCACACTTAGGCCACACCCCCGAAATGTTTAGAATAGGGTGAAAGAAAACTCTAAAAACTGTAATCTCAGAAGCAGCACACACCTACAGCATGTGCTGTGCTGTCAGTGAGATGCTCATGCTGAGCCTGCTGTCAGCACAGCACATGCTGTAGAAGTGTGTGCTACTGTTGCTACCCGGGAGGGATGGAGGGGGAAGGGAGGGGTCAGACCAGGGACCCTGCGGGGCCCCTTCAGCAAGCGTGGGCCCGGGTAATTAATACCCGCTCCCCCCCTCTCTCGGCTCCCCTGCCTAGCAAGGCCACAATCTTTGGGATCGTGTACCTTTAAGTTAAGGTACACGCTCCCCGCGATGGACCCAATTTCCTTTGAAATCAGGTCCATTTTGCCGGCAAAGGAAAAATCGGGGGCATCGCGTCGGTCGGGACCATTAACATTGGTCCCGACGCGACCGACGCAATGCCCCCGATTTTGCCATAGGCTTCAATGTTAAAATATTTTTTAACATTGAAATCGGGAGCATCGCGTCGGTCTTGTGCCATTATAATGGCACAAGATGAGATGGACTTGATTAAGTCCATCTCACATAGTAAAAAATGTGAAAATGTGAAATGGGCCAATATGACCCATTTCACATTATATATGGCCCCGTCGTCACCCCACGATATACGCCAACCCGAAGCTTGGCGAGCGCAGCGAGCCCGCGAGGGGCGGCGGTGCGCGTCCTCCGACCTTTTCATTCCCCTACTATCCACGTCGGCGTGGAGTTCAGAATATATAGTGTGGCGAGCGCAGCGAGCCACCGAGCCTGAAGCGTGGCGAGCGGACGCGTATACCTGTGAAGTTATACGCGTCCCCTCGCGGGGCTCGGTGGCTCGCTGCGCTCGCCACACTATATATTCTCAACTCCGCGCGGACGTGGATAGTAGGGGAATGAAAAGGTCAGAGGACGCGCACCGCCGCCCCTCGCGGGCTCGCTGCGCTCGCCACGCTTCGGGTTGACGTCTATAGTGGGGTGGGGTTTACGTTGTAAAATTTGGGGGTCTAGGGAATATTTTACATTGAATCCAATGTAAAATCGGGTCCCAGGGACCCTATTCACATTTGATTCAATTAAAAAATCAGGTCGGTCGCTTCGGTCGCATTGCATGCGACCAAATCGCATGCGATGCGATCGACGCAATTTTTCCGACACGACCACCCCGATGGAAATCGGTGTGGCCGTGCTAGGAAACAAGTACCGAAAGCAGTCTTCTATAATATATAATACTACATAATCTATAGGTCAGATATAAGTAGACATACCTGTAACTGTGAGACTGAGCTTCCCTGCTTTTAGGGAAGGTTGTTTCTGGCTGTAGCTTAGTAATGGGGGCAGGGCTTAGTCAGCTGGCTGGTAAACAATGAGAGTAGCAGAAAAAAATTGCTTAAACTAAAACATTACAGAATATTATATACTTAAAATTAGTCAATGTGTTAAAATACCAAGAGGGGGACAGCTGAGAGGCACAGAGTGAAGGGGGAGACAGCTGAGAGGCACAGAGTGAAGGGGGAGACAGTTGAGAGGCACAGAGTGAAGGGGGAGACAGCTGAGAGACACAGAGTGAAGGGGGAGACAGCTGAGTGGCACAGAGTGAAGGGGGGACAGCTGAAAGACACAGAGTAAAGGGGGAGACAGCTGAGTGGCACAGAGTAAAGGGGGAGACGGCTGAGTGGCACAGAGTGAAGGGGGAGACAGCTGAGAGGCACAGAGTGAAGGGTGGGAAAAAGCTGAGAGGCACAGAGTGAAGGGGGAGACAGCTGAGAGGCACAGAGTGAAGGGGGAGACAGCTGAGAGGCGCAGAGTGAAGGGGGAGACAGCTGAGAGGCGCAGAGTGAAGGGTGGGCAACAGCTGAGAAGTGCAGAGTAAAGGGGGAGACAGCAGAGTGGCACAGAGTGAAGGGGGAGACGGCTGAGAGGCACAGAGTGAGGATTGGGCAACAGCTTAGTGGCACAGAGTGAAGGTGGGGCAGCTGAGTGGCACAGAGTGAAGGGGGAAACAGCTGCGAGGCACAGAGTGAAGGGGGAAACATCTGAGAGGCACAGAGTGAAGGGAGGACCGCTGAAAGACACAGAGTAAAGGGGGAGACAGCAGAGTGGCACAGAGTAAAGGGGGAGATGGCTGAGAGGCACAGAGTGAAGAGTGAAGGGTGGGCAAAAGCTGAGAGGCACAGAGTGAAGGGGGAGACAGCTGAGAGGCACAGAGTGAAGGGTGGGCAACAGCTGAGAAGTGCAGAGTGAAGGGGGAGACGGCTGAGAGGCACAGAGTGAGGATTGGGCAACAGCTTAGTGGCACAGAGTGAAGGTTGGGCAGCTGAGTGGCACAGAGTGAAGGGGGAAACAGCTGCGAGGCACAGAGTGAAGGGGGAAACATCTGAGAAGCACAGAGTGAAGGGGAGACAGCAGAGTGGCACAGAGTAAAGGGGGAGACAGCTGAGAGGCACAGAGTGAAGAGTGAAGGGTGGGCAAAAGCTGAGAGGCACAAAGTGAAGGGGGAGACAGCTGAGAGGCACAGAGTGAAGGGTGGGCAACAGCTGAGAAGTGCAGAGTAAAGGGGGAGACAGCAGAGTGGCACAGAGTAAAGGGGGAGATGGCTGAGTGGCACAGAGTGAAGAGTGAAGGGTGGGCAACAGCTGAGAGGCACCGAGTGAAGGGGGGACAGCTGAGAGGCACAGAATGAAGGGGGGACAGCTGAGAGGCACAGAGTGAAGGGGGAGATGGCTGAGAGGCACAGAGTGAAGGGTGGGCAACAGCTTAGAGGCACAGAGTGAAGGTGGGACAGCTGAGAGGCACAGAGTGAAGGTGGGGACAGCTGAGAGACACAGAGTGAAGGGGGAAACAGCTAAGAGGCACAAAGTGAAGGGGGAAACAGCTGAGAGGCACAGAGTGAAGGGGGAGACAGCTTAGTGGCACAGAGTGAAGGGTGAGCGACAGCTGAGAGACACAGGGGGGGGGATGCTCTTACATCCTCACCCCTATTCCGCCGCCCATCGCCGGCTACCGCAAACATATTTATTGCATATGATCTAACATATGCAATAATTATGAAAAAAAGACAGCTCTTGCGTTAAGAGCTGCCTTTTGCGTTGACCTGGCGATGAGCGGCGGGTCCCGGCGGCTCCCCGCTCCCTCTCTTACCCGGCCTGGAGCTGTTGCGCCGGGCTCTCCTCCTCCCTGCACCCGGAAGAGGATGTACAGTGCAGGGAGGAGGAGGTCACAGGTCCAGGCAGCCCAGCTCTGTGCTGCCTGGACACAGGTGAGGGGGGGTCGGTGCGGGGCTGTGAGGGTCGATGCGGGGCGGTGAGGGGTTGCCTTAGAAGCCCATAGGCTTTTTTTCCCGAGCAGGGACAATAATGCTTTTCTTTTTCTTTTTTTAACACTGCAATATAGATCTCACTTTCAAGAAAAACCCCACCTAAATAGAATTCTTTCTGCATGTTACATCTGCCCCCCCTGCAGTGCACATGGTTTTGTCCATTTCAGAAGGAATTTTCCTTTGCGAGTGAACCAGAATAAGGGCCAATATTAGGACCAAAATATGGGAGAGTGGTGTATAGAAAGATTTGGGAGGATAAGAAAGGAGAAATATGTATGGGTGCAGTGGCGTAACAGTGCGCCCCCCCACCAACCCACGTGTGTTGCACTGAACACCGCACACTCCCCTTCTTCATTTTAAATATACACAAGGTGTTCAGTACCTAAGGTAGCTGGCAGCAGCAGGTGTTCTGATGGTCAGTGCAGCGGGTCCCGTGGAGGATGCTGAGGAGGGTCCTGTGGAGGAGGATGAGGCGGCGGGTTGCATGGAGGCTGGGGCTCCCTTGGAGGATGAGGCAGCGGGTCCCCTGGAGGAGGCTGAGGTGGCGGGTCGTATGGAGGCTGCGATGGTGGGACTCCTGGAGGAAGATGGGGAGGGAGTGCCGGGCAACAGGGTGCCAGGTTACATGGAGGGAGTGCCGAGCAGCGGGGAGGGAGCGCCGGGCAGCAGCGGACCGGTTACATGGAGGGAGTGCTGAGCAGCGGGGAGGGAGCTCCGGGCAGCAGCATCCCGAGTTACATGGAGTGAGCGCCGGGCATCAGGGGGGTCACATCATCTGCTCCTCTGGCGCCCACTACAGACCCCGCTGGCGTTTGCTCCTTCAAGCCCCCGTGGGGTCTGCCGCACGGTGGCTACGCCACTGTATGGTTGCTTGGGAATAAGTGCTTCCACCATGTGCTTTAGATGTCTGTGAGTCTTATCCCAAGCCTATATTTGGACGTGCTCACCAGATATGAATGAATGTACGTTTGTGTCCTTATCTCCTCCAGTAGCTCAAATCAGATTGCACGCTCTTTTAATATCAGAGAGCAACATGAATCATTGTAAGAACTAGGGAAAGTGCATAAACATGGCTAATATAATATTATGAATATTATGCTAAATAGCATTTTATCCTGTATAACAGATCCCTTACAGGAAATAAATGCTGAGGACGTCACAGAAGAAGTGGGGAATATGTGGAGAACGATGTACAAGCTGGCTAAGAGTTTTGCTGACTTAGCAGGACCCAGACGAGTATCAGAAAGTGTGAAGTTCAAAATTGAGAAGTTCAAAGTGCATTTACCCATCATTTCTGTCATCTGCAACCGTGGCATGAAGAACAGACACTGGGAACAGGTGCCGCTTTAGTCTTCATTTAATCTGCACATCAATGTCCCCAATAAAACATAATAGTTTTTATATGTGAAGCCTAATAACTTCAGAAAGGCTTAGTTTTTTTTCTTTCTATAAATATTCACTCATACATAATACGGTCTTAACTCATTTTGTATAAAGAGCTTAATATCTCTGCAGATTTCATATTGTATTATCAGAGGGAGCTTCAATATCTTTGCCAACAGATTCAGGGGAGTAAGTTCATATCAAGTGCCCGGAAGCAACATAAATGGTAGTGCCCCCCCCCCCCCCCCCCCACACACACACACACAGCATTAGTGACCCCCAGATAATACAGACACAGCCATAGTGTCTCTCTCTCTCTCTCTATATATATATATATATATATATATATGTATATAGAAATCCAAAATAAAGAGGCACTCCGATGTAGTGAATAAATGAAGGCTGTATTGTAGCGCTACAATACAGCCTTCATTTATTCACTACAACGGAGTGTCTCTTTATTTTGGATTTCTACCTTCTATTGTGGAGTGCACCTGGATTCACCATTATAGCGAGTGCCGACCAACAGTGGACATTATATATGTATATATATATATATATATGTGTATATATATATATATATATATATATATATATATATATATATATAGTGGTTGAAGCGGGGAGGTGTAAAAGTGAAGGTTGTAATGATGCACACGCCGTAGGCGCGGCACACTCCAGAAAAGGGGATGGGGCCACTCAGAAGGGGCATGTCCTTATGTGTAGTGTTCTATACCCCTTACACATGTTGCATCACAATAGTAGGATCCCTTATACTATGTAGTACTTGTGTCCCTTACACATTAAGCCACATGGAATGAGCCAAAATTCCCATGGAATGAGATAGAATTCATATTATGCCACATGGAATGAGACAAAAATCACATTATGCCAGGGATAGAGTGACAGCAGGGCCATATAGGTGGGAGGGAAAGGTAGTAGGGTAAGATTTACCTTGGGCTGTGATTGGCGAGGCAGATGAAGAGTCTGGGTGCGGTGGCGGCATGGGGGAGGTTGTGGTCAGTGGCAGTGACTTGGCTGTGGTAGGTGGAGACAGTGATCTGCGGCAGTACAGGAGAGAAGGAGGCTGTAGTAAGACAGAGAGAGTGACAGCATGGACATAGGGACAGAAAGACATCAGGGAAAGGAAGAGAGAGAGAGCAGGTAAAGTGACAGCAGGGAGAATGACAGCAGGGAGAGTGACAGCAGGGACATATAGGTGGGAGAAAGAAGGCAGCAAGGGAAGATCCTCTTACCTTAGGGTGTGATTGGCGGTGTAAACAAGGAGGCTGGGTTCATTGGTGGCTGTATGAAGGAGGCTGTGGTTGGCGGCTGAGGCTGTAATCTGCAGTCGTGTGGAAGAGGCTTTGGTCAGGACAGAGAGAGTGACAGAAGGTTCAGAGAGTGACAATAGGGTCATGCAGGGCCATACAGGGCAATACAGGTAGCAGCAGGGCCATACAGGTGGGAGAGAGAAAGGCAGTAGGGTAAGATATACCTTGGGCTGTGATTGGCGATGCAGATGAGGAGTCTGGGTGCGGTCAGTGCCAGTGACTTGACTGTGGTTGGCGGAGACAGTGATCTGCAGCAGTACAGAAGAGAAGGAGGCAATAGTTAGGACAGAGAGAATGACAGCATGGACATAAGGACAGAGACATCAGGGAGAGGGAAAGGAAGCGAGAGACAGCAGGTAAAGTGACAGCAGGGAGAGCGACAGCAGGGACATAGAGGTGGGAGAAAGAAGGCAGCAGGGGAAGATCCCCTTACCTTAGGCTGTGATTGGCGGTGTGGACAAGGAGGCTGGGTTAATTGGCGGCTGTATGAAGGAGGCTGTGGTTGGCTGCTGATGCTGTAATCTGCAGTGGTGTGGAAGACACTGTGGTCAGGACAGAGAGAGTGACAGAAGGTTCAGAGTGTGACAATAGGGTAAAAAAAAAGGACCATTATCAAGGACCGAAATGTCGGGCTGCAATGTGTAAAATAAATAAATAAATGAAAAAAAATGGTGTGGGGTCCCCCCCACAGCCGTAACCAGCACCAGGCTGAAAGAGCCGGGGCTGGTAATAAAAAATTAGGAAACCCGGCAAATAGGGCTTCGCTGATTTTTTAAAACCAGTCCCAGGCTCCAGGGCCGGGGCTGGTTCCCAAAATACGGGGGACAAAATGACCAGGGGTACCCCGTATTTTAAGAACCAGCCCCAGGCCCAACAAGCCAGCAGGGTAATGCCACAGCCGGGGGCACTTATTAGATAAGGTCCCGCGGCCAAAGCATAAACCCTACTGACCAGTCAGCCTGGCCAGGGGCCCTGGGGGAGTGGGGACCCTCCCAATAAAGGGGTCACCCCCTCCAGGACTTACCTGACCAGGCTGAAGCCTGGTGCTGTCCCCGGTGACCCTGTGCGTATCCCTACCTGCTCGGAGTGGGATCTTTGTGTAAAAAAATAGATACAACTATTGTTTAATACTGTGGAGTCCCAGCAAGCCTCCCCCGCAAGCTGGGACTTGGAGAACCATAAGTTCCAGCATGCGGGGCATTAAAGGGCCTGCTGGCACTTGTAGTTTCACAGTAGTAAAAAAAGTTAAATAAACACGCACGAAAAATAAAGCTTTATTACATCCAATGCCCACACACACACTGATACTTACCTATCTTGAGCCCGTAGGTAGGTCCCTGGGTCCGGGGACGTCCGGCTCCAGGGTCCAGGGGTCCGGCAAAATCCATAGGGGACCTGTGGAAGGAAATTCTACTCACAGGTCTCCTCCGGCGTTGATCTGTCCTATTCTCTCCGCAGTAGTCCTCCGGTGCGTGGCAAAATAACAAAACGACACCCGGCACCAGCGAACAGGAGAAGCGCAGAATGTTCATCTTCCGCGCCTCTCCTCCGAATGAGTCTATTGGCCACCTAGCGGCCAATCAGGAGCCGAGAAAGTCGGCTCGCCAAATACGAATGTCCCATCAATACGAATATGAAAATTTACTAAAATCCGATTTTTTTTTGTGCGTATACGTATTTTGGGCATTTACTATGCCAAAAATACATATACGCACAAAAAATAAATCTTATTTTTGTATGAAAATACAATTTTTTTCACTCATTTTTCTTAGTAAATTTCCCCTCTAAAAGTGCACATCACGTGGAAAAATGTATTTGTTTTACCTGTTATCCCAGTTCACACTTGTGGGCAAGCCCTAAAGAGTTATGTTTTTAATATTTTTCTTTACTATGATCTGAAAGATAGTAGTAGGAGTAGTATTTAGCCTATAAGTGTATATAATTGTTTTGTGTGTTATTTTAAATTATTTAAAATATTATCTTTCTCTCTAAATAATTTATTTTAATGGCTAATTTTTGTCCCCCCCCATTCAGATCAGTGAAATTGTAGGATTTGATATCACTCCTACACCCGATACATCGCTCATTAACATGCTGGAGTATGGATTGTCCAAATTTATAGAGACGTAAGACATCATCATAGTGTTTTTTTATTAACAGAAATAAGGCTATTGAAGCTGTTGTGTGGATTTCTATAGACCAAAATACTGTACATAAAAAAAAAATGATACTATATTATATTGAATTATAGCCTTTTACCCATCTCATCTCTTCACCTAGACCAGTGGTTTTCAACTCTGGTCCTCAAATACTACTAACAGGTCATGTTTTCAGGATTTCCTTCAGTGGGAAGTTGTGGGATAATTACTGATTAACCCCTTGAGTTCCAAGGGAATACTGTAGGTGTGACGAATGGCCAAGCAAACCTTTTTATTAACCCTTTGAGTGCCAACGTTGCTGTGAGAGATCCTCAAAATATCCGTTATCCGTTATAGTATCCTGCCAGCGCCGCTCACAGCGACTGTTCTTTGTTTGGGTGCAATATTTAACTAAACTTCAATGAATTGACTTGGCTGTAATTGTATTTATTTATACTAAAAGAACAGTCGCTGTGAGCGAGGGTATGGATCATTGGATAAACAACAACTAGGTCGACACCACTAGGTCAAAATGCATGAAATGCATGCATGTCAACATGGGGTTTTTCACTTCCCCCCCTAATGTCGACACCGTCAACATGGACCCTAAACAAGTGCACCACGTCCCCTCGCATGGCTCGCTACGCCCGGCACACTATTTTATTCTCCCAACTCGCAGGTACTCCTAATGGATTTTAGGGCTTGAAATACTGCCTGTTGGCACATGTCGGCTTGTGAAAAAAAAAAACATTTTGACCTTTTGACCTTCCCCATGTCGACCTAATGCTTGAGTCGACATTCAATCATGTTGACCTTAATGCATATCAACCTAGTGCTGTTGACCTAATGCTTGTAGAGCCAGTGACCATATCCCGCGAGCGATGCTGGCAATTTTAGCGGATATTTTGAGGATCGCTCACAGCAACTTTGGCGCTCAATGGGTTAAGCAAAATAGATGAAATCACCTGGGCATGATTAAAGAAATCTTGGAAACATTGACTGTGGGTGTTTTTGAAGATTGAAGTTGAGAACTACAGTATTACCCTAGACCTGATATCCTAAATCTCATCAATGTTGCCTGTTCTCTTCTAGGCAGAGACACATTTTTTATGGCATTGCTTAGCGGGGCATGTGTTTAAATAACGCATTTCGGCACCCTAGCAAAGCTTCACCCCACTGACCCCACCCCACACTGTTCCTATCTTCAGTGTGGAGGGTAAAGCCAGATTTTTATGGCATTACCCTACAAAAGCCTATGGGCTTCTTACCACATCCCCCACGACCCCTGCTGACCTGCGCCGTCTGCGCCGGATCCCCTCACTTGCTGTATGGGCAGCCTCTTGGTCTGCTCCCTGGACCCAGTGACCTCCTCCTCCTCCCTAGCAACAGAACTTTACCTTCTAGCTGCAGGGAGGAGGAGGAGGAAGAGCCATGGGGTCACTGCAGCCATCCCCGGGCATAGGTGGTAAGATGGACCCACGGGGACCCTCTCACCCGGTGCCAGTGGCTTCGCAAAGGGCAGCTCTTTTCGCAAGAGCTGTCCTTTGCAATACTAATCACATATGTTAATACATACAGTATGCAATTAGTATTGTTGCGATGCAGGGCAGGATGTATTTTGCATTGCTTATACATCCGGCCGTTTAAGAGAGTACTGTAGGTATGTGTAACCCCTTCATTGAATTTATCCACCTGGTTTTACAGTCAGAAAATATATAAATCATATGTAAATATGGCAAAGGAGGTATTCACAGAGTGGGGGACATGGTATTATTTAAAATGTTTAATAATTGTTATAGGTATTTTACTGTTAAACAAATGACACTATGGCCCTTATTCAGATCTGATCGCAGTACAAATTTGTTCTCAAAATGTGCACTGCAGGTGGGGCAGATGTAACATGTGCAGAGAGAGTTTCATTTGGGTGAGGTGTGTTGAAGCTGAAATCTAAATTGCGGTGTAAAAATAAAGCAATCAGTATTATTTACCCTGCACAGAAACAAAATAACTCACACAAATCTAACTCTCTCTATACATGTTACATCTGCCCCACCTGCAGTGCACATGGTTTTGCCCATTTTGAAAACAAAATTGTACTGCGATCAGATCTGAATAAGGGCCTATGTGACTGGTACAGTGCTTAAATAAATGACTTTAAAGGCTTGATAGGACTGTGTGCTTTTTCAAGGCTCCTTCTGTGAGCTGAAGCTATTAATCAGCTGATGGAGTGAGTGCTGGGTGCACTGAGCTACCTCATGTATAGGGAGCCAGGCACGGTCTGTATGATTGTTGGACGGTGTATTCTGTAAAGCAGTACAGTGCTGCACAGCTGGTCCTACAATCTGCAATGTGATTTAGCACACTCCCACTATCCACGTCAGCCCAAAGCATGGCGCTCGCAGCGTGCCCCGCAAGGAGACGCGGAACGCGTCCTCCCGGACATACCCCCACTATCCTCGTCGGCGTGGAGTTGATTTTATAAAGTGTGGCGAGCCCTGCAAGGGGACGCGTAAACGAGCCTGATGCTTGGCGAGCGGACGCGGAATACACGTCCAGTAATCCATGTCCCACGCTTCGGGCTCAGTGGCTCACATCGCTCGCCACACTGACGTGGATAGTGGGGGTATGAACAGGTCGCGAGGACGCGTACCGCATCACCTCGTGGGGCTCGCCACACTTCGGGGGTGACGTGGATAGTGGGGTATGCTAAATAGCATCGCGTATCAAATCGTATGTAAATCGTATGCAAGTCGCATGCAGTATTTGCATATGATTTGCATGGGATTTGCATACGATGCGTTCCGCAGGGAAGTGCCGCCGTGAAACTACACAAGTACCTTATTAATTATAATTCCTCAACACCCTCTCCCCACACCCACTTTCCTATTATTACATATATTTGATATATATCCACAGCAGCCCCTGTATTATCATCTCATACATTATATACACTGCACCCCCTGTATTATACACCTTATACATTATTTACACCTCATACATTATATACACACACTGCACCCCCTGTATTATACACCTCATATATTATATACACAGCACCCCCTGTATTATACACCTTATACATTATATACACCTCATACATTATATACACAGCACTCCCAGTATTATACACCACCTCATACACTGCGGCTCAACAGGGGAATAGAGCGGCGGAACAAAGAAAAGTACCATATGTACTCGAGTATCAGGGGCGGATTTAGGAGTGAGGGCGCCCGTAGGCACAACAATAATGGCCGCCCCCCTGCCTAATTGTATTATTTTTATTGTTTATTTATAAGCACTCATTTGAAAGAATAGAATAAGTACAGTAAGTAGGACAGATTACAGGGACAGTATCTGCATGCCCTATCTATGTACACTCTATACAACATGGAATATGGAACAGTACAGTGGATATTGTGCAGTTACTGGTACATTTCAGGCTAACAGCACCAAGTGCCGCCCCCAAACATGTGCCACCCCTAGGCACGTGCCTCACATGCCTAATGGGAAATTCGGCACTGTCGAGTATAAGCCTACTTTTTCAGAAAATTTTTTATGCTGAAAAAGCCCCCCTCGGCTTATATTCGGGTCGACTTATACTCGAGTATATACGGTAATGTCCTTTTACATAGGAGTGACGTCATGGTGCCCCATCCCTGGCACCGGCGTCCCAAACCAAAGCACTTCTGTCAGGTCCCGGCTCCTGCAGCATATAAAAAGTGACATTTAGAAAATGGCTGCCCCCATAATGCAGACCGTTTTTGAGGATGCTAGAGTAGGCGGCGGCCTCCTCTAGCAACCTTAAAAATGGTCTGCTGTATGGGGGCAGCCATTCTCTGATTGTCACTTTTTATTAGCTGCAGGCGCCGGGACCCAACAGAAGCGTCGGCGGCAGGAGGTACCGGCCAGCGGCAGGGGCAGATGGCAGCGGGTAACTATAGCCCCGCAGAACCCTCCGGCGCTCACACCTTCTCAGCGCCTCCCCGCCACCGCGGAGGCGGCGGGTCTATAGTTACGCCACTGGCCTAAACCAGGAGTGGGCAATAAGTCTCCCTACAGCTGTTGATGAACTACACATCCCAGCATGCCTTGCATCAGTTTCAGCAAGACCAAAACTGAGGCAAGGCATGCTGGGATGTGTAGTTCATCAACAGCTGGAGGGCCTCTTTTTGCCCACCCCTGGCCTAGACCGTTTGTATTTCTTATTACCAGATATCTGTTCCCTCTTGCAGATCATTCTGTAGGTATTCAATGTTTAGTTAAACTTTGGCTAATCAAATATTGTCATTACTGGAAGACAAATGTATAATTGCCAGACAGACCTCTGATATTTCCTGGTAATCCCAAGTATAACAATTGTTCACCTTTCATTCAATGAATTCTGCCGTGTTTTAGAGGGTAATTATCTCCCATTCTCTGTAATCACAAGAACTGTTTGAATATGATTTTTGATTAGCGAAAGTAAGCCTGTTCTTAATGATTTCCAATGCGTCTTTTTCCCCGACAAGTAATGTTTCCTGCAGTGCTCCAGCATACTATCTATATTATACAAACACAGCTAAGCATATATCACACTGTGCCTGGAATTAGCTTTGAGCATTGATTAGTTAAACACAAAATGGTACTCTTTACCTAGAACGGCGCCCACGATTGAAATCGCGGGCATCGCGGGTAAAATCGCGGTAATCGCGGCATCGCGGGTAAATCGCGGGTAAATCGCGGGTACATCAAAATCGGGTACCCGCGATTACCGCGATTTTCCCATAGAGAACAATGTTAAAAAGCCTGATTGACCGCGATTTTAGCGTTAAATGCCTCAATGCCCGCGATTTTCCCATAGGAATCAATGTTAAATGGGCTACAGAGCCCAAATAGCCCCAATTAACCCTTAAATGTCCCCCCAATTTTTGTACGCCACCCCACGATCCACGCCAACCCGAAGCGTGGCGAGCGCAGCGAGCCCGCGAGGGGCGGCGGTACGCGTCCTACGACCTTTTCATGCCCTACTATCCACGTCGGCGTGGAGTTGAGAATAGAATAGTGTGGCGAGCGCAGCGAGCCACCGAGCCCGAAGCGTGGCGAGCGCAGCGAGCCCCGCGAGGGGACGCGGATACCTTCACAGTTATACGCGTCCCCTCGCGGGCTTCACAGGTGTCCGCGTGGCCACGGACACCTGTGAAGCCCGCGAGGGGACGCGCTTACCTGTGAAGGTATCCGCGTCCGCTCGCCACGCTTCGGGCTCGGTGGCTCGCTGCGCTCGCCACACTATTCTATTCTCACACCACGCCGACGTGGATAGTAGGGCATGAAAAGGTCGGAGGACGCGTACCGCCGCCCCTCGCGGGCTCGCTGCGCTCGCCACGCTTCGGGTTGGCGTTGATCGTGGGGTGGCGTTAAAAATTTGGGGGGACATTTAAGGGTTAATGGGCTCTGTAGCCCATTTAACATTGATTCCTATGGCCAAATCGGGTGGATTGAGTCATTTAACACTAAAATCGGGTACATCGCGGCTTTTAACATTGCTTCCTATGGGAAATCGGGAGCATCGCGTCGCGGGCATCGCGGGTACGTTTATGGCCGGCCGCGACGCGACCGACGCGATTTTTCAGGTTTAACATGGTTTTCAATGGGAAAATCGCGGGCATCGCGTCGGTCGCGTCGCGGGCAGGCATAAATGTACCCGCGATGCCCGCGACGGGCGCCGTTCTAGGTAAAGAGTACCCACAAAATTTGTCTGGGATTATATTTAATAATATATGTAAAGTAATATCTTATTCAGAAATGACTGAAAACAGGAAGAAAAAATGAAATAATTGTTGCAATAACCTGTTAAAATGTAATGTAGTATGTTTTAGTCATGTTGATTCAAACTGTAGTAAACATCTTTACCATATAATAATCTTATACAGTATATATTTAGCTATGTTATTTTTAAATACAGATTGTGGGACTTATTCAGATTAGTTTAGCAAAGCAAAATAGTAAGCAAATGGGCAAAACCATGTTGTACTGCAGGTGGGGCAGAAGTAACATATATCAGGGTTGGTGGGGAATGGCCAAACTGAAATCTAAATTGCATTGTAAAATAATTCTATCTAACGTGTGGGCTACATGCAAAAACAGCCAGTATTTACCCTGCACAGAAACAAAATAAAGTATTTTCTCCCCTTGCGTAGCAACTTGGTTTGTTCCAGACACCTATTGGCCCCGTAAGTCTGGGCATGTGTGTTTAGTACCTTCCCCTTCTTGTTGCACCTGAATATTATACTGGGGTTACGTGGAAATATTAGAAAATCCAAATGATATGAAATGGCTTGGCTTAAGTAATGGACGTTTGCATTGCAATGTCATTATTGTACTGCAGGCTGGAGCAGATTGGGGCATCGGCAAGCAAAGAATACTCCTTGGAAAAAGCCATGGATAAGATGAAATCAGAGTGGGCCAATATGAGCTTTGACGTAATCAAATATCGAGATACTGTAAGTGACATGTAATGCACCCCAAATCTATGTGTGCAAGTGCTAAATCTAAAGCTGGCCGTACATCAGAATGATATCAGACTCGAATGCACGTTTTCGACTGTTTGTGTGATCGATTATGTGCACATCGTGAGGTATCTTGGTGCGATGCATGGTCCCGTGGGTCCACAAGTTGCTCCTCTGACAATATTTGCTGCAAATATGATCAGTGGGGATGGCTTGCGGGCATAAGCAGATCGTATGTGTTTTATAGCACATACAATCGCTTGTTCGATTGATTATAGAACCTGGATATATATATATATATATATATATATATATATATATATATATATATACATACATATACACACACACAGTATGTATATATATATATATATATATATACACACAGTATATATTTCACAACGCAGCCTGAATGCATCTTTTAGCTTTTTGTACATTAAGCGCGTCCCAGCAGCCAGAGCCGGATTAAGACTCTGGAGGGCCCGTGGTACTTAATACAATAGGGGAGGATGGGTCCTAAAGTCTAAAATGAATATCATAATACAAATAAATATATATTATACACATATATATATATGTGTGTGTGTGTGTGTGTGTTTGTACCTCTCAATCCCTTCTTCCCTGCACCTCTCCGCCACCCTTGCACCTCTCACTTCCCTGCATCTTTCAGCCCCAGTCACCTCTCATTCCCTCCTTCCCTGCACCACTCCGTCCCCGTCTCCGCTGCATTTCTTAATCATGTCACCTCTCACTCTCTCCTTATATCTACCTCTCAGTCCCCCTGTCACCCCCGTATCTCTCACTTCATCCTTCTCTGTACCTTTCCATCCCACTTACACCTCTCCTTCCCCTTTCCAATCTGCTGATCTTTGCCCCCCGATCCCCACTGCACCTCTCCGTTTCCCTGTGCACCTCAGCATCACCTGTCCCCATCCATCTGTCCTCCCTTGTACCTTCTATCCCCCTTGAACCTCTCCATCCTCCCGTCCCCCCTGCACCTCTGTCCCCCCTTCACCTCTCCATCTCCCTATCTCCTCTTCACCTCTCCATCCCCCCTGCCCCCCCCCCCTTATCCTCTCTGTCTCCCTGTCCCCTCTTGTCTTTAAAAAGTTAAGTTCAAGATACCCCAAAATAAAACTGTACAGGATTAATGTATTAGTTACTAATGGATAAATAGTGCTTGCACAAGGCGAGGTCAGAAACTGGGACAACTGAGACTATGAGGTTCGTAATTAAATGCCCACTGGCATCTCTGCTGATGAATAGTGTTATAGCTGGGGCCATTGTTTTCTTGAAATACTGTATAATAAAATTTGTACAGGTACCTAAAAGTAAATGGATTATTTGTCCTTGTGTGCGTGTTTTTGATCGTTGTGCTATTTTTTGACACAGTTATTCAGATGGTTTTCATCAGTTCTTCTATTTCACATTTGTATGAGATGGGCTTGTGCTAGGTTCAGGCAGATAATAAAACATCTCCAGTTCAGATAGATCCCTTTGTGCAGCACCTTACAGCACACTCCTGCTTTATAACTAGGCAACACTGACCGTTTGCTCAATGTACAAAGTACTAGATGATTACAAGCACAGCAGCACTGCTTGTTAATTAAAATAAATCCAGTACTTTTATCTATATTGTATAATACACATGACTAAAAATACACTGCATATACTAACATCTGATTGTCACTGCATTTCTGTAACTAATTATATATTTCTGTAATTACCTTGTTGTTTGAGTCCTGCTAAGCAAAACTATTGCCATTGGCTTTCAATAATTCCCAATCCAAGAGAAGGGATAGAGGATATTCCCATTAGCATGCATTTATCCCTTCTCTTGGATTGGGAATTATTGAAAGCCAATGGCAATAGTTTTGCTTAGCAGGACTCAAACAACAAGGTAATTACAGAAATATATAATTAGTTACAGTAATGCAGTGACAATCAGATGTTAGTATATGCAGTGTATTTTTAGTCATGTGTATTATACAATATAGATAAAAGTACTGTTAAATAGTGTTAAATCTAGCACCCGCTATATTTGAAAACCCATGCAGTTCCTCTTCCCTGCCTGGGGTGCCGCTGTCTGCTTTAGTGCTTCTAGCACAGGTCTGGTTTGCATATCAGTGCTGATATACAGACCACACTGTGCTACAAGCACTGCAGCAGACAGCGACACCCCAGGTAGGGAAGAGGAACTGCATGGGTTTTCAAATATGGCAGGTGCTAGAATGAACACTATTAAATATACGTGCCTATGCAGATTATTCTTCTCAGAGTTTCTATACCAGGCTTGCCTACCCTCCCAGAATGGCCGGGATGCTCCCGAATATCGGGTGCGCCTCACGGAAAGGTGGCCATGTCTCCTGCTTGCTGGGCAGAGCCCCCGCTCCCCCCTGCTGGTTCAATTACCACAAATCGCGGGTCCGTGGAGAGGGGGCAGGGCTAAAATTACACAATAGCTGCATTTCCCGTAATTTAAGCCCTGCACCCTCTCCGTGGCCCGCGAATCACAGAGTTTGATGGCATGGGGGCGGGACCAAGTGATGCCAGACTTGCGCACGCTCCCCCTGACGTGTTGCCTCTCTGGGCTTCTCCCAGAGAGACTGAGATACTTGGAGACGAGTAGCAAACCATATTTTTCAGTAAAAAACAGCTCACAGTGGGGCAGATGTATTAGACCTGGTGAAGTGATAAAGTAGAAGGTAATAACTCAGCAGCCAGTCAGGTCCTAACTGTTGTTTTTCAAACCCAGTCTGTAACTTGACCATTAGATCTGATTGGTTGGTGCGTTATCACCTTCCACTTCATCACCACTTTATCACTTCACCAGGCATACAGGAAGCCAGCTCTCTGCCTATAACAGCTCGGAGGGAGAGAACACCTCCCAATCGGACTGCCTTACTGTGGGTCACTGGCAGTTTAGACTTCCAATAGGAAGTCACTGCCAGTCACGGACTGCATCTGGCTTCACTAACACTAAAGTCACGGATTTTACCAGGTGTGGCTGCAGACCTGCAGCCTATAGGTAAAAACTGCCACTGGTCACATCTGTAATGTATCACTAGGGGTTAATTCAGCATGGATTGCTGATGTGATAATTCGCAGTGGACTGTGAGGAGAAATTTGCCGCCCAGACAGAAAGAGTCCGCCCCTTGCTAAATTGAGAGAATTGTTAATGGATTGCTAATTGATATTCATTCGCAAATCCATGCGCAATTCCTGAACCATTGAAGCCATTTTGCTGTGTAATTGTGAGTAGGTCTGAGGCTTCCACTAATCTGCTTCTGAGGCAGGCTGAAAGCAGTTATCATTAACGTCACAGACATGTCTCAAAAATGCCTGGGCACACTTTTTTTTCCGGGCACACCCAGAAAGAGGTAGATTTCCATCCCCAAATGCCACTTCCTGTCAGTGAAGCTCCAACCACATTGCGTTTACAATCCATACGCATTTACAGTCGCATTTACAGTCGCTATTTCTCTGGCAGCTAATTAGGAACCACTGCTACCTAATTGGCTGCCGAATTGCAAGCTCCAATTATTTGCCAGTGCCCATATTTCAAATACCAGCTGTCTGTTGCTAATGCTATCAATAGCTTCTCAGCGCCTTCCTACTTGTGGTGCTGCGGTGTAATGGTTGGGCCAGCCGTGGGTGGGGGTTGAACATATGCAATCGTGGGTCCGGACCTCCCGCTGCTCCTTCAGAGAGCGTCTGTCTGATTCTTTGGGGGAGACGTTAAGTAGCAGCGCTCTGGACTGCTGCCCATGCACACAATCCCCATCCCCCCCGCAGCACTGACACGCCGCTAAGGTCTTGTTTAATACAGACCTAAGCAGTGTGTCAGCACAGCGGGAAAAGCTGTAAGAGCTGACAGCCACTCTCAGCAGAGTGGATCAGCAGCATGTCAGCTCTTCCAGGTACCCCCTGCTATGCTGACGTCTGTGTTAAACAAACTCCTTAGCGTCATGTCAGTGCGCGGCGGGGGGGGGGGCAGACAAAGTGGCAGGGTGCATTCAACAGTTAATGAAAGGGTCAGGGCGTGGCACCCTGACAAAAGTGCTTAGCGGGAATACTAGACGTGGTCTCAGCTAGGTCACATGGCTCAATTTAAGTGTTTCATAATGGCACACAGCTAGATATCTGGACTAATAGCCCTCAGAAAGGAGATATGTTTATGCCAATGGAATATGTTATACTTAATTGTTTATCTCCTTCTGTTCATATTCATGTTGGTGCCAAGTAGCTTCTAAATGTAACGTATCTTTAGTATATAATTACACAGCAAATGCATCTTCAATGTGCTTTATCAGAGCTGCTGTCCTTAACAAACTCATTAAATATTGTGGAAGAGACATCTGCAACAATTAATGGCTTTTGATTTAGCTCCATAATTATGAACAAGACTGTGATTCTCATTAACAGCATAAAAGATTTTGGGTGAAATGTAATCGGGTGAGAGAATCAGAAAGTGAGAGATTTGGTAAGAAATCTCCAGGTTATTTAAAGCGGAAATCATTTACACAGCAAAATCAAACTGGTATTGCAGTGTAAATAATTGCCGCTTTAAAAAAAACTGGAGATTTCTTACCGCTCTTACCATATCCTTAATGAGAGCAGAATGCAGCATGGCCCCCGCTCCAAATACCCCATCGCTCATTGTGCCCGGCATCGTCAAGTGATTATGCACTTGCTGATGCCGGGTAGCCCACCAGATCCAGTTGCTGCCGATATTGGGGATTCTCAAACTATTTTGCTCTGGAAGCCAATCAGACAATAAATATTTACTACAAAAAGAATAGTATGAGTAAAAGCTGCTTGAGCTCACTCACCAGTGAGAGTGCCACCATAAACTGCACCACTACTCCTTTCCTACTTTGCACCACTACTCCCACCTTCCCTCCCTGCTCCATACCACTACTCCTACCCTATCTCCCTGCACCAATACTCCAACCCTCCATTCCTGCTCTGCACCACTACTACCTTCCTACTCCACATCACTGTCCCTCCCTGCTCCATACCACTACTCCCACCCTACCTACGTGCACCAATACTCCATCCCTTGCTCCCTGCTCCACACCATTACTACCTTCCTACTCGGCACCACTAGTTCCACCGTCCCTCCCTGCACCATACAACTACTCCCACTCTACCTACGTGCACCAATTCTCCATCCCTTGCTCCCTGCTCCACACCATTACTACCTTCCTACTCGGCACCACTAGTTCCACCGTCCCTCCCTGCACCATACAACTACTCCCACCCTACCTCCCTGCACCAATACTCCAACACTCCCTCCCTGCTCTGTACCACTACTCCCTTCCTACTCTACACTACTACCACCGTCCCTCCCTGCTCTGCACCACAATGCATTCTATAAGCATAACACATATATATATATATATATATATATATATATGCATAATGTCATGCCTAGCACAGCGCATAAACGCTAAAACAAAATGATGTCATTTTTTATATTTAAATGTACCCCCTCACTAGCCAAACGTGGAGGCTTGCAGCTCATATGCACGGGCTAGCAGATTATTTTCCCAGCTTAAACACATCACCTTCCCAGCGTCCCACCTGTCACCTTAGCCAGATCATCCGTTTAGCAATCTTGCCTACCATTTACTGATATCTGAATATTGCGCAGCTCTGAATGCCCTATCTGGGTTCTCACAAACAGAGAGGGAAGGGAAAGTTCTCATATTAGTATCTTGACTAAAGCTTCTTTGGGTCTTAAGATAATAATGGGCGCAATGTGTGCAGTGCTCACAGTTCCTGATTCCCAGGAGGTCCAAACCTCACAAGCTACACTAATTTTCTTAATACTCTCCAGAGTTCAGCGTCAGCAGTGGAGCGGAAGTAGCTGGAAAATTGGCCACAGGGCCGTTTTTTTCTGGAGATTTGCACATACGCAGTATACTCTGTACGGAGGAGGCTGCACGTGGGCTCCTCTCTTAATACGTCCCTGACCGTATGCAAGTTTGTGTCCTTGCCATAGGGGTCCAATATGAGAAAAGGCGCTACAATATATAGTTGCCTATGACAAATACACACGTTCCCCAGCTCTATCCTTGGTGTAAGAGATCCAACATAAAAAAGGCATATTTATTTGCATGCATACGTTTCCATAGCCCTCAGCTCCCTTTATTGATCCTCCCTAAAACTATCCTATGTGCGAGCTGTCTGTTTCCAGCCAGTTGCACCCTTTCAGCCAGAGATGCAGCTGATTTGCGTTTGGCTTAGCATTGCCCCTAGTAGTCACTTGACACCTGTGTGAAAACCCACAAGTTGCGTTTGCAATACTGATTTGCATTGAGCTTTGTATCAGACCCTGAATAATTTAAAAATAGTCAGTTTTCCCAGATATGTACAGAAATGAGACTTATAGGGCATATACACATGGTGATTTCAGGGCATTTTCTCACTAGATCGCTTAAAAAATGCCCCTACATTGCTCTGTGTGTAGGCCATAGCGATAGCATGCTGGATAAACCTACTTAATCACCGGGCAGGGCCAGTGTTCTCACTGGAGATCACTGGCCTTGACAGATCACTCAGCACACATCGCTCACACATCGATGCGTGTTTAGTGATCTTGCAATGCTCAGCTCTCCCCGTGTGTAGTCTCCTTTAGAGGCATATCACTGGGTTACAGGCCCTTATTCTGGTTCACTCGCAAAGGCAAATTCCTTCTCAAATGGACAAAACCATGTGCACTTCAGGTGGGGCAGATGTAACTTGTGCAGAGAGAGTTAGATTTGGGTTTGGTTTTACTTCAAAGTGAGATCTATATTGCAGTGTACAAATAAAGTAGTCAGTATTTTTCCTGCACAGAAATAAAATAACTCACCCAAATCTAATTCTCTCTGCACAAGTTACATCTGCCCCACCTCCATTGCACATGGTTTTATCCATTTGAGAAGGAATTTGCCTTTGCGAGTAAACCAGAATAAGGGCCATAGTTTTGCTTATATTACCCTGTATGAAAGAAAGGCGATATTACTGCCATTTCTCTGATCAAATTTGCTAGAGAGCTGAAATGGGAAGTAATTAGATGTGAATACGATGCAAGTCTAAGAAAAGGTTATTATTAATGTAGGGAAATCATAAATATGTCTCTAGGTGCTGCCAGAGTGATTATACAGTATAGGAATGCTCCCAGTCCCCTGGTGCAGTGCTGATACTGACTTACTGTCTGCCAGCTGCCCAGATGTAACATCATCAGGATATGCTCCATAGGTTACACTGTGCGCTACATTAGTATCTGCCATCCACAGTCCAACTCCTCTGCTCCGGTCCTTGAAGGACAAAAAATCTGTACGGTAGCACATTCTGTCAGCTGCAGTTGTATTGAAATTGAAATGAGCTTCAAGTGAATGCGAATATAAAGTAGTCCTGTTTGGTGTTTAAATATAAAATGCTTTAATATTTCTCATGAAAAGGTAATGGAGTACAACCACAGTGCAAGCATATGTTGTGAATTGCCTCAGTGTACTTCATCTTTAACATATTTTGATGTCTTTGAAGCAAGAAGTTCTCATTTAATAACAAGTTGAAGGAAAGAGGTGGCAGTGGCATTACTGCTGCAGCACAGCCTTCTTATCTCTTCTGGCAGCAGTCTGCTCGCAGCCAAAACAAACACCCTCTAGGGCACAGTGATGGGCAGGGTGCAGTCCTCCATGTCTCCGCATGCGGTCCCCATCTCCATCCTGCATCATTGTCAGATTTCTTTGTTACAGCTTGTACGGCTTGTGAAAATGACAGCTAATATGCCATTACAGATAATTGTCTCCTTTCTGTAATTGTATTGTGTGACAAGGAATCTCATACACTGGATAAGATGAAGTCTTGGTCTTTATTTTGCAGCAGGTAAACAACATACCAGGTAAACAGCCTAGGCAAGGATGGTTACAGCATTGCAGCATACAGATGTCCCAGCATAGTACAAACTCCTCAGTATGTTCCAGTCCACACCACCCGGCCTATCACATGACAGGAATAGGGTTGCCACCTTTCCAGGATTTACTGGATTCTCCCTGAATTTGTGGCAACCCTGCAGGACGTTTTTGCAGTCTCCCAGATTCTGGGATTCTCCCGGAATCCGGGTGACTTTGAAAGCCTTCACAGCCTCCCAACTGAGTGTGCACATGGTCAGTGGCATAGGGAGGGTGGTTCCAGTGGAGCATGAGCTCTGGGTGCCAAAAAAGCCACAGGGCATGCACAGTGTGTCTCCAGCACTTGCGAGTTGCTGCCCACCCCACAGCTCCCTCTACCTCCAGAAAGATTTAAACTGGGCTGCGGGAGAGGAGAGGATGGAGGAGCACTGTGCAGCCAACACCTTAGGATGCTCCCACAGGGCTTCCTCCCAAACTGAGCCTCAGAGGAGAGATAAGCCTGCTGCTACTGTGTATCAATCCTGTGCTGTCAGCTGAGGAAATGGTGAGGCCAGTGTTGAGGGGGGGGGGGGGGGGGGATTTGTGTGTGTGGACGGTCAGTGTTTGGGGCACATATTCATGTTAGAGAAGTGAGGGGGTGGGGTGGTTGCTGTGAAGTTGTTGTCACTGGTGTCAGGGAGGATGTATGAGGTATCTCTGTGTAGGAGTTTTCAGTAGGGGAAATGTGTTATTAAATGTAACAATAGGGACATGTCTGTATTAGAGGCCATGCCCACTTCTCTGAAGAAGTCATGCCTGTTTTACAAAGTCACACCCACTTTTCCAGGAGCGCACGCACACATGAAGGTGTGTGTGTGTGGGGCCGGGGGGAATCTCCAGGAATCGAAGATGCCTGAGGTTGCAACCCTAACAGGAGCAATGACCTCCTGCCTTGGAAACATTTATATTAGAAAGCCACAGGTGCTACTAATCAGCCCAACCCTGATCACATCAGTTTTCCTGCTGCTGCTTTAAAACCTGGACCTGATCCTCCACTATACCTTCATGTGGAAGCAAAGGCGTAACTACCATAGGTGCAGGGGGTGCAGCTGCTATGGGGCCCAGAGATGAAAGGGGCCCACTTTGCCTGTCACAGTATCATGTGCTGTATACATTTTTTAGCATTAGGTGATAAATAGGGGCCCTTACAAACTTTTTGCTATGGGGCCCACATGTATCTAGTTACGTCACTGTGTGGAAGTATGTTGTCCCTGCCACAATTGTTGTAACATTTTACTGAGATTTAGGGGGCTGTGCCACACTTTTGAATGCTAGGCTCAGAATGCCTATTATTGCTCTATATTATTGCTTAGTTTTGTTTCTCTTTGCCTTACAATGTCACATTTGCATTTTACATACCTCCCAACTTTGTGTCCTCGGGACACACACATGCACACACACATGCGCATGGCCTAATTTTTGGGTGCGTGGCATATACTCACGGCTCCCCACAAGGCTACACCCCCATTTTCACCACTGTGGGGGCATGCCCAGCAGCTCCGTGAGCTTCTGGCTATGCCCCCAGCCCTTTTTCAGGGTGACAGAGGGGACTACCAACTGCTCCCCCCCTGCTGGCCTTGGAAGGGACGTGGGAACGTCCCAAAAAAAAGGAATGTTCCCGCGATAAGCGGGACAGTTGGGAGGTATGATTTTATCATATCTATTCATGAACACCACTGGACATGGCTGCATACATAGGACACGTTCCTGAAAGGGTGCTGCAAAAGTCAGCATGTGGGGTAGAGTGGATCAAATGACATCAATATGTCCGATTCACCCCTGCTCCTCCCATTTCACTAGGAAGTGGGTGGAATGCCAGAGGGTGACCTGAAGGAATATAATTTTATTTATAATGCAATATAGGAACACATAATAATTGGAATTTAGTGAGTTAAACCTTGTAGGCGGGAGATGGGCCTAGTTGGAGCATCAGATGATAGGGTTTCTCCTATAGGAGTACAGTTTATGGGTTGAACATGCCTTCCAATCTTCCCGAATACAGCAGGGCAGTCCCACTACTTAGACACTGTCCCACCCACGAGTTGCAGTGTCCCGCGGATGGGGGACAGGTTGGGAGAGCTGGTGATCACCGCTACTTAGCTCTGCAAAGCAGCTGGGGATCAATGAATAGATGGCGTGATAATGCGCACGGTATCTAACAGTAAGGGGTGGATTGGGAACTAAAAGCGGCCATGGAAAAAATTCTAGAAGTGACCTCACGTGAACGGCACCAACACCATATAGGCAGGATTAACACTCACTACACCCGTGTGGAGGCCATTGGTTTCAATATGCTTGGCAGTCTGATGGCCCCCCGACCTCTCAGATGCTGGGACAAATCACAAACCTCCACATTTGACATATTTCTCAATCAAGCAGACAATTAACTCATTACCATAATCCGCTGAATATCACGTATACCCCCAGCCCTCCCCAATGGTGCCCAGAAACACTGCAGGCGTTTATACACCCCCAGATAGCACCCACCCCTGTGCCTTTAGCAAATGGATATAGATGGGCGCCCACAATGGGTATAGATGAACAACCACAAAAGCTGTTTGTGTAGGAGGCAGAAGTGGGAACAGGGAAAGTACTCTGGGCAGGGCTACATCTTTAAAAAAAAGTCTCTGGCTGACAGTTGGCCTCACATGATTCACACACCTCAAAATAGATATGTGAATTTGCCAAGAGGAGTACATGGTAATAATTTATCAGTGGGATCTGTAAAGTTTTAATAGTCTATGTCACTATTCTAACAGGATGGAACTCAATCCTCATGGCAAGCTCTGTGGTGGGTTTACATATACTGCACGCAGTATCAAATCTTATATATATATATATATATATATGTGTATATATATATATATATATATAGGTGATAGTATATGGGAGGAATCTCGGACTCTAGCGCAGTATTTTTCTTTTGGCTTTCTTTAGTTTTACATGATGTGGTAAAGTACCCACATTTATACTGCAGCTAGCACCTGAGATTCCATACTAATAATATTTTTTTTAGGAAATCCCTGTAATATTTTGGACAAGATTCTACAGTGCACCTATAAGCGTATAGCCATAACCTTTCTGCTAAACCTTTATATATATATATATATATATATATATATATATATATATATATATATATATATATATATATATATATATATATATATATATATATATATATATATATATATATATATATATATATATATATATATATATATATATATATATATATATATATATATATATATATATATATATATATATATATATATATATATATATATATATATATATATATATAAGAAGCAGGTGGTGTCCGGCACATCCACTTAAAAAGAACTCCTTGTTGGGTGACCGCTTGAGACAAGTAGATATAGAAGGGAGGGAAGCGGCACTCCAAATAGTAACAAAACGAATTTGAATGTAACGTTTTGGTGCCTAATATCGCACCGTCTGCGATATTAGGCAGGCACTGAAACGTTGCATTCAAATCCGTTTTGTTACTATTTGGAGTGCCGATTCCCTCCCTATATATATATATATATATATATATACAGTGGTCGAAGTGGGGCGGTATACGGGGGTATGGCATACCCCCACTTTAATCTGAAGATAAAAAAAAAAGTTTTTTCCCCCCCTCAGGATGCTCTCTGATCACTCAGCAGCGCATATTGTGCTTTTGTAATACCCCTGTACAACGGGGCAGTCTGGCAGGGGACGTTGATGGACAGGGGGGTGTCCGAAGGTGCGCACTATATTCACTCTTTACTTTTCCATACCCCCACTTCAAAATTTCCACTTCGACCACTGTATATATATATATATATATACTGTATATATATATATATATATATATATATATATATATATATATATATAAGAATAGCAGGCAGGCGGCGGCACTCCAAGGATTTTTATTCGTGCAAAAAAGGAATCTTTGAGATTCCTTTTTTGCACGAATAAAAATCCTTGGAGTGCCGCCGCCTGCCTGCTATTCTTGTTACATCACCGACCCGGAGGGCACCCAGGTACTACTCAATTCAAGTTGGAGTGCCGATCCGCCCCACTTCTCTATATATATATATATATATATATATATATATATATATATATATATATATATATATATAAAAGGCTAACTACTCCTCACCTCTATGAGTAGAAGTACAACCAATGACCTCTAGAGGCCACTAGATCGACCAAATTACTCCTTTGTGTGCTAAAAGACTTCATAACAAATAGTGAGTGAAAACAATTTTTGCAGGGACACTGATGTGAAGTCAGAGAATGAAGGTAGGAGCAGATAGGGACTGGGGGAGGGAATAGAGAGTTTGTTGGTTAAAAACTGTCACAGCTCAAAGTGAATGTACATTGCAGAAGCTGTCATTTTGATGGGCTATAAACTAGTTTTCATATATTAAAGCTTATGTATTGTCAGGCGCTGCGGAACCCTTATGGCGCCATATAAATAAACGATAATAATAATGATGCGATATTGTTGTTAATTACCTCAAGAAGCATTTTAATTAATATTGGTTTACAAATTCACTGTTGTTAGTCTGACTTTATGTTTGTTAGATATATGTGTAATGTGAACTTTGGGTTCTTCTTTTGACAGAATACAAGCATCCTATCAGCGGTCGATGACATTCAGTTGCTACTTGATGATCACATTATTAAAATACAAACAATGTGCGGTTCTCCGTTCATTAAACCGATTGAAACTGAAGTCAGAGTAAGTGAAAATTCTAACACTAATTGCCTAATCTATTACTTTATGCAGTTTAATTGTTTTAATTAGACATTTCACAGTAAGCATGTGATTAAATGTTTCAATTTAAGTTAGGAAATAATGCAGAAACAAAGCAGCTGTGAATAGATGCTGTGTGTATGGGCTTAGGGTCTATACAGTGAGACATTGAGGCTGGGGGCATGGCCAGCAGATCACTGACCATTGGCCATAGCCCCATAGTGAAGAGAAAAGGGGGCGTGGCTTGTGGCCACAGTTTTTCCACAATGTCACACCCCCTTTGGTAGGGACCACACCCCCTTAGTAGGGACCACACAACCGTTTTGGGTTCATGTCCCAATGTACACATCTTTATCATGGGATCGAAAACACAGTGGATTGGAAGGGGTCAATGTATTGATACTTACCTTCTTTGTTCCAGGTACATTATACGGTGCCTTCAGACTCTCCTATTAGCCAGTAGAATAGGTGGAGTCCCATGTTGCTTTGTCATTATGACTGTGTGGCATGCTCCCTGCCAATCACTGACTGAGGGCAGCCCATCACAGGACTCCAACTATTCTACTGCAGCTGAGCTTGGTGATTTGTTATTATCTATTTTAGCATGACTCTAGTTTTACTGACATTATATGTAATGTTTGACTGTATGTCTTTCAGCATCTGCTGAGTGCCTTCTAGGCACGGTACGTTTGCAGGCAGTGTTCCTCCTGGGCTACTTTTGAACCCTTTGTTTCAGATTTTCTCACAATTCTCTCACATAATTCCGCCATGTTTTGCTGTAAACACTATTTCTATGAGGAGCTTGTAAGCAGTAGCGTTAGCTCCCCAAGACTGCAGACCTACAAGTGACCCCTGTCGGGATCACAAAGGGACTGTCACCGTAAACACCATAGAGACCATGGACCAAGCATAACATAAACCTTTCACTTACACACAGTGACAGCTTGCACAATGATTGGCCTTAACCTATTCAACTGACGGCCTGCGAGGAGCCATGGAGCACTACTTGACAAATATTCACAAGGTCTAGTTCCTTGTGAAGTACAAGTCACTTCAGATACTGTATACAGAGATCCTGATTCTGAGTTGAACGCTAACTCATGCCGTGCCGATATGCACACAGTTGGCTGAAGTTTAATCCTGCACTTAGGTTAAAGGCACACTGTGCATACATGCTGAGGGCTTTTGCAATGAGATGCAGATTGAATTTGGAGGCAGGGAGTTTGAAATCTAGTCGGGGACATCAGCTGGGTAGACATGACTATGGCAATCCATGGCACAACCACTAACGCAGTAAGCCATAGTCAAATACAAAAACTGCACCTGTCACAGGCCTGTTGAAACTTTCATGTGTGCAATCGATAGTGCATCTAAAGTAACAGGGAGATGGGTTTACACTGCTGCAAATGGTTGTCTGAATTTGCCAGAAAAATGCATCTCTAACAAGCATAGTTGTATGTCAGCAATACCCAGGTAAGATAAGTTAATTCAGCTTTTGATTATCAGAGAATGTTACTGATACATAAAGTAGCAGTACTGTATAAATCCCTTCTCAATTATATCTCGGTTATGGAAGTAAGCTTGCCCAAAATTATATTTTTAAAGTATAGCTGCCTTAAGACTTGCTGAGATGGCAGAACAGGCACCCTACTGTACTTCAGGCTGATTATGTTATCTCAGACATATATACTGTATAGTGGCAGATGCTCAATTAGTTTGGTGATGGTCACTCAGGTGCATGAAAGGGTGGGGTAATACTGAGTAAGGGAAAGATACATTGTTTCCCCAGCACACTGATGATCAGTAACCAGAAGTAACCTACATAAGTTAATAGATTTCGTAGATCTTGGTTACATCATGATCAAGTCTTCTGGGTCCCTAATGCTATATCAAGGTATGTGGTGCGGCACCCCAAAAAATCATCACAAGCCAGAAAGTCCAGAGCAGCACAACAGTGAAAAGACTAAAGTGTTATTAAGTGTTAGGAAGCCAAAGCTATATACAGAAAGTGATACAAAAATAATGAGTGTAATTAAAATCATAAAGAATAAAGAAACAGTGTTAGTGAAGAGATTAGTGGTAAATAGAATGTAATGATGAGCCACCTCAGAGCCATCCAGCCAGATCCAGGGCAGGTGACGAGGGGGGGGGGGGTCAAGGGGGACAAGTGTGATGGGCCCCAGCGATCTGAAGAGCCCCAGAGCTTCCATGCCCCATCACGGCTGCCGCCTGTACTAGCTGGCCTGTCAGTGACCCTCGTGGCCCGACCATCTACTGTGCACCATCTGTGTCTGACTGACTCACTGTGTGCCACTGCTGTCTACTTATGGTGTGCCCTGCCATTCGGCGCTCAGAGCGGTCTACTCTGTGCGTGCGCACGACCTGGGGCTGCAGGCGCACAGTCATACCCCCGCCACTGGCACGGTGGCCTCAGTTTCTGGCTCCTGTACTTTATAGCGCATGCACGGGTTGTCTGTTCCATGCCTGCTCGTAGTGCTCAGCATTCTTTTGTGAAAGTGACAGGCAGAGACAGGAGCCAGGCCAGCAGGACTAAGAACGAGAGAAGTCCGCACCTGAAAGCAGGATCTGGAACAGCAAAAGGTTAAATAGGCTTGTGCAGAAAAGAGTTGTGTGGATTTGGGTTTAGGTAGGGGCCCAAATCATTATACAGGGCCCCAAGATTTCTGTTGCCAGCCCTGGCCAGACCAATCCAGGGGCATTGTACCCCACACCCATGAAACCCCAATCTGGGTCTATGATTACCTAGCAAAGAGTCGCATGATAATGGTTTCTTACTTAAATATATTCACACTAAGAGCTACCTACCTGAAGCAACCCCATAATGCTCCATGTGCTGGGGCAAACAATGTATTTTTCTAATCCCACAAGGCAGTTCTGCACCCCTGCATACTGCATTACGTGAACCACTAAAGAATTACATTTTAGGACAGCAGTATTGGTGTAGGGGGCAACAGGTAGGTAATTGTGCTGTGGAAATGGGGGCTAGGTGGCCGTCCTCTTTAACGGTCCTTTCTAGTAAACCTCCAAATGTGTGATGAACATTTCTGTCTATTGCAGGAGTGGGAGCAGACACTGGTCCTGATACAAGATATTTTGGACTCCTGGCTAAAGTGCCAGGCAACGTGGCTCTATTTAGAGCCAATCTTCAGCTCTGAAGACATTATAGCTCAAATGCCAGAAGAGGGACGAAAGTTCGGTATTGTAGACAGCACCTGGAAGGAGATAATGACAGAAGTGGTAAGTAAACAGGCTTTATAGGATACTACGCAATATATATATATATTATATATTAGAGATGTGCACCGGACACTTTTGGGGTTTTGTGTTTTGTTTCTGAATCTGGATCTCCTTTCGTGTTTTCCAAAACCACCCTTTCGGGTTTTGGTTTTGGACCTGTTTTTTTTTTTTTATCATAAAACCGCTAAAATCACAGAATTTTTTTTTTCTGTTCATAGAGTATTATTAACCTCAATAACATTCATTTCGACTCATTTCCAGTCTATTCTGAACACCTCACACCTCACAAAGGGGGAGATTCTCTAAGCGAAAAATGCGGTAAAAACCCCGTTATCGGGGTTTTTACCGCATTTTGGGATGCGGGTTACCGGCGTGGGGCATCGCTAGAAAAATCTGGCGATGCCCCATAGAAGCCAATGGGCTTCTACCGCAACCCTCCGCCACCCCGCGACGACCCCCCGCCGCTCCGCATGGCCCCCTCACCTGTGTCCGGGCAGCACAGCGCAGTGCTGCCCGGACCTGTGACCTCCTCCCTGCACTGATCCTCTTCCGGGTGCAGGGAGAAGGAGAGCCCAGCGCAGCAGCAGCGCCGGGTGTGGGAGGGAGGGGAGAGCCGCCGGGACCTGTTGGGACCCGGCGACTCTCACCGCAAAGGACAGCTCTTAACGCAAGAACTGTCCTTTGCCTTAATTATCGCATATGTTACAGCATATGCGATAATTAAATATGCGATGGGCGGCGAAGGGGGGCGGAGATTCTTAGAGAATCTCCCCCAAAATTGTTTACAGGTTAAAAGGTTCCACTGAGGTAGATGGATGATAAAGCTAAGCAAAGTGGGAGGCACAAACACTTGGCCAATCTAGGAGTGGCGCTGCAGTGGCAGGCAGGATCATCTTTATAAATGATGTCAAAAAATGCTCCAATGAGCACAAAATGCAAAGAAAAGAGGTGCAAGATGGAATTGTCCTTGGGTCTCCTACCCACCCTTATGTTGTATAAACGGGATATGCACATTAAACAAACCAATCATTTTAGTGGCAGGGACTGCCACACTTGTGGCTGAAATGATTGGTTTATTTGGGCCCCCCACAAAACATGATCTCTCCCTGTGCAAACTGGCTCTACATAGGCTAGAAACCTCACCCCCATCAGTGTGTGGAATTATACGGCACACTTGGCAGCACCAATGGAATTATACGGTACAGTTGGCAGCACCCCATGAATTATATGGCACACTTGGCAGTACCCCTTTAGTAAAAAAAAATTTACTTTTAATATTTTTCATGGCATCTCATGAATTATACGGCACACTTGGCATCACCCCATGAATTATATGGCACACTTGGCAGCACCCCATGAATTATATGCCACCCCTTGTCACAGCAACACCTTGTCACACTGCCCCTTGTCAGTGTCTGTAAGTAATAAGCTTTTGTTTGTGAATACTTTGTCTTGAATATCTTCAAATCTTACACGGCAAAGCAACACAATAACAGATATTTAAAAACATACATTTTGGGGGCTGTTAAGAATTGTTTAATTGAAGTAAATCTCTAATCAGAGCTTTTGGATATTTTCTGAACAGTATTTTTACAAAATGATTTGTTAATATATAAAACTGCGACACACTACAAATCGGCCCTGTGTGACACCAGGTGACCCTGCTTTTGTTTAAAAAAAATTGTAAACTTCTGCTGATCAGGAAGACACCGAACCCAAATCCCCAGGGTGAGAATTACCAATGTACCCAGAAAATGGCACACCACTAAGTACCAACTAGAGATGATATGATTTGTCTCTGCCAGAGTACCAAGTTCTCCCGGGGATCAGCGCATAACCAGGTGTGACTGTGATAAATCAGATCCTCTCCAAACCTACAGAGCATAAACCCACTGAGGCTTAGTGTCAGACGTGTGGCCATTTCTCCATTAGCACTAATTTACTGACTGTAATGATCACTCATTCAGTTCTTTCTCTGATAGAAATAGAAGTCAGAGAATGGCTGCACATCACTAATGAAACAAAGTGAGGTTAATATAAGCTTATTATAAAATACTTCAAGTAAATGAACATTTGCTATATGAACAGAAGGTTAAAGGTATATGGTTAAGACAGCGAGAGGAATACATCAAGCGTGTGCAGATATACTGTAGAGATGTGCGAAGATAAAACACAAACATCAATTACTGTGTAATGAGTAGGTAAGAAATAAGACGTATAATAGAAGACAGGTGCATCGGAAATGATGTTTGTAGTCTTTTAATGATCAGATTATAATAATTACAGTCACCAGAGTTGGAACAAACATGAGCAACATTATGACAGATCCCACTGGCGGGAAATAGCCAAGGCTCTGTATAGTACATATGTATTATCATAAATACATAGTAAAATACAACTTTTATGGACTTTGTAAGCAGGGATTAAAGCGGTCATGGAGAGGTGGTGGAACTCCCTTTCCCTATCTGCCTCCCCCCCCCCGACACACACAAACACCAGAGCAGGTGTTCGATGCCACCTACAATTTATACATTTGTGCGCCACTACCCAAACGCTCCACTAGCCAAACGCAGTTATGGGGTAGTGCGCGCACATCAAAAAAAGTGTTGTAATATCACAAAAACTGAGTGACACATCAATAGCACCCCAGTTCATATTATGCCACATAGTAGAACAATCCAATTCCTGTTATACAACACATACTGTATAGTGACCTGCATTCATTTACACCTCAAGTCGTGACCCATATTCACATTACACCTCACGTAGTGACCCATATTCACTTTACACCTCCTGTACTGACCCATATTCACATTACACCTCACATAGTGACCCATATTCACGTTACACCTCACATACTGTAGTGACCCATGTTCACAATATAAAACATGGTAGTGTTCCATATAAACATAATAATTCCTCGCTTCCCCTCCGCAACTCACACAGCCAAGCTCCTAGGTATAAGGTCTCCTCAGCAGCCAAGTGGTGGTCAGCTCTGTCTCCTCTTCCTTCTCCTGTGGTCAGATGCAGTGTAATCACCAGGGGAACGGAGGCCGGTGGAGCACCATAAATAAATTGCAGGGAGTGAGGGGTGGGGGTCAGGGGGCATGCAGTGCAGCCTCCGAGCAGCTTGTAATTACATTCTGTGGTTGCAGGGCGTGCGGGGTGGGGTGAGGGAGGATGTAGTGTAGCCTCTGGGCGTCCTATAACTACTTCCCGGCTGCAGCCCCTGTGTGGATTATAATCATGTTTCACGACTGCAGTGAAGTGAGGGAGGGAGGAAGTGGTCACCTGGAGGGTGGCGCATAGCGGAAAGAAGCCAGCCTTCCCATCAAACTGCCTTCTCCTCATCCACTGCAGTCAGTGCTGCTGTTAGTGTGTGAGCGGAAACGGAGGCGGAACCGTTCCGTCTCAAATTTGAACTGATGGAACGGGATGCGGTCATTTGGTCTACTGCATTATGGTCGACAGTCATTAGGTCGAATCCATTAGGTCGACATGCTAAAAGGTCGACATGACTCTAGGTCGACATGGGAAAAGGTCGACATGATTCTAGTTCGAAAGGTCATTAGTTCGACAGGTCATTAGTTCGACAAGGTCATTAGTTCGACATTGTCTATGTCGACATTCACAAGGTCAACATGGAGTTTTTCACTGTTTTTTGAGCCAACATGTGCCGACAGGTGGTATTTCATGCCCTACCATCCACTAGGGCGTGGTGGGAGAATAAAATAGTGTGCCGAGCGTAGCGAGGCACCGTGCCCGACGCATAGCGAGCGCAGCGAGCGATGCGAGGGGATGCAGTGCACTTTAAACTGTGTCCATGTCGACTGTGTTGACATTCAGGTAAAAAAACAGTGAAAAACCCCATGTCGACCTTGTGAATGTCGACATAGACAATGTCGAACTAATGACCTTGTCGAACTAATGACCTGTCGAACTAATGACCTTTCGACCTAGAATCATGTCGACCTTTTCCCATGTCGACCTAGAGTCATGTCGACCTTTTACCATGTCGACTTAATGGATTCGACCTAATGACTTTCTACCATAATGCAATAGACCAAATGATCCCAACCCGATGGAACGCGGTTCCGCCCGTTCTGGACCACTTTAACCCCTGTTTGTAAGTTATATTTTTATGTTATTTTAGCATCAATAATACTATAAGGACCCTCCTAGGCTTGTGGTTACTGGAGACCTTACACAAATTAGCCTATTTGAGATCTATTGTAGCGTGTATAGATTTTTTTTTGTAATACAGGTTGAGTATCCCTTATCCAAAATGCTTGGGACCACAAGGGATTATTGTGAATACTTACCTGGTCTCCTGACTGTGCCCCAGTTGTCCCTCACTGTCTACGGTGTCCCCTGGCCTCCGCGGCAGCCTTTGGATTCCTCAAAATATTGATCATTGTCCTAATGACACTATATAGATAGCTCATGTTGTAAATCATTTTATGGTGAGAAAAAAAACTGCCTGGATAGAGAAAAGCTTTTTACCTTCTACTAAACCCCATATATTACTGATGTTTTTAAAGGGGTTTCTCCTCCTCACCATTCTACTGCTCTGGGCACATGAGATCTAAGGGGGAAGACTTATAAAACCTTCTGAAAAGCAGCCAGTAAGATTCTACCTTTTATCTTGTAAATTCTGATTGCTTGCTACTGTATTGGCAACATCTCCACGTGTCCTATTTAGAAGGTTTAATAAATCTTACAGTATGATGATATACATTTCCCGGAATCTTCAGATCGAGCACCATGCTTATACACCATACACCATTACATGCAGCAACATATCTCTCCATTCTCAGTACGGCCTATGCACATATATTCTCTAGCAGCAGAATAGATAAGACCTGGTCTCATTGCATTCATTAACACACCGCTGATGCATCACTTTCATGGATTCTGCCTATTCCTGGTTCAGCACACAAAATGGCTACCTCTCTTGCATGTAGGCAACTATTTAACTCATACTGGGGCAGATGTATTAAACCTTAACAAGACGTTTATCTCTCCTTATCACCCTTGCATTTATCTCTTGTTAAGGCTTAATAAATCTGCCCCACTGTACTGTATATATTCATTCAGCTGCTGTTAATTGCAATGGACAAGTCATCATTTGTCACTCAATGACACCTGAAGATAGTTCCTTTAAATGGGAGAGATAGAAATTGAGGTACTATTGCATCAGGACTTTAGACCATATTGTCAAAACCCTTATTATATAATGCTTTCATAATCGGTATCAGGGGGTGCTGCCTCAGACGTACTGTACAGTATAACAATGGCAATTAACCAAGTGGCATAGTGGCATAGTTGTACAAGTGTGCCACTGCCAGACTCTGTTCTCATCTTAAATATGGTGGAGTAGCGGGAACGTTTCTGTGCAAAAAAGTAGTTAAAGCTGTGACACCAAAACGTAAGACAGATCACCAGACCCTAGTTAGACAAAAAATGGTCAATGGTGTTTGGTGTCCTAAGGCACTAGACCATACTTAAGCGGATGTGACAGTAAAACATAAAGTGCATAAATTACCCCAGTGCAATCAGGAAATATGGAGCAGATAGTTTAATAATCACAAACAGATAACCTGGATGTCCGGTAATAAAACAGATAAAAAGAAGCACAGATAGTACTAACAGATCTCACCAATTGAATGAAGTTGCGGTGGGCGATTTTAAGATACAATGGTGGGTCCTGGGCTGGACAGCATCTGGCATGTCCAATAAAAGTGCTGGTGCAATAAAGCGCAGTAACCGTGCAATGCGTTTCGTGGATGTCTCCTTCATTAGTTACAGATAATCAATGGGAAACAGATCCAGATATTTATGCTACCAAACAGGAAATTGAATAATAACATGTGTTTCCGGTTATTTCTCAATTTGTGGCAATGGTACTTGTGCAGTTTCACGGCGGCAGCTTATGCTACGTTTGAAACTACGCTAATAGCGTAGCCCAATGGCTGCCTTACTTGTGTATTTTCACGGTGGCAGCGTAAGCTACGTTATCAGCGTAGCCCAACGGCTGCCTTACTTGTGTAGTTATCAGTGTAGGCTGCCGCCATGAAACTACACAAGTAACTAGCGTACTGTTGCCGGGAACTGCATCTCTGTCCTCGGTGTCTCCGGCAAGCCTAGTCAATGCCTCTCTAACACCGCCGGTGCCAGCATGATCCCCTCTCTTTGGCGGAGAGGGGATCATGGTGGCGCCGGTGGAGAGGTACTCCATCTGTTTGAGACGCAGGAGCATCTCAGACGCTCCAGTAATGAGACGCTCCTGCATCTGAGTAGCTATTTTGTAAGGGTACAGCAACCCTGTCAACAGGGTTAGGGGTTCTGTAGCGCATGCGTCTCCTGTCCACAGAGGGGGTGCGGACGCAAGTGCGTCTCATTCACAATGAAGGAGGCATTTGTCAGTGCTCCATGTTACATACTTGCAAATGCCTCCATTTGAAACCTCCCCTATCCACGGCTTTTTAAACCCCCCACTATCCACGGCAGCCCGAAGCGTGGCGTAATAGAGTAGCTATCAACGCGTTTTGTCACTTATGGCCTATTCCATAGGTTTGGACTTCATCAGGAGAGTATAACAACATTAATCAAAGAATGTATATATTTATAGTGCAGTCAATTAAGCCATCATACCAAGTATGGAGCTTCCGGGTTCTGTAATATATGCTTACCGCGCATGCGCGAGATTCTTGTAACCTCGCATGTGTCTCCCGCTGATGTAATCACGGGCAATAGGGACTAGTTGCGCATAATCGTGCATGTGCAAGATTTCTAGATTCTCGCATATCTTCTGGTAATGAGATCTCAGCTCAAGTGCGCATGCGCGGTTTTGATCACCTCTCGCGTAATTGGAGATAGTATACTCTGTTTTCCATTAAACTGCGCATGCGTGATAACTTATGTTTGTCTCTATGTGGATGCTAGTGTTGCTTTTTAACTCATTGCGCATGTTTGATGTCTTATACATATAGAATAATTTCTACAACACTGCGCATATCTAAATTAACTATATAAAAGGGATTTCTGTATATACAGAAATGGAGACCATACTATCGCGATGTATGATTATTAACATGCCTCCGACTATTTTAAATTTGTATATATTGTATGATAGGAGGTTAAAACGTGAGAGTAAATATCCAGTACATCGCCCTCTGTGAGAGTAATTTTTTCGAAATCTTGGACCCAATTTGACGTGTTCAATCGCTTTAAAGTGCAAATGAGCAGGATTGCAATTGTGAACTTTAAGAAAATGTTTGGGAACCGAATGGTTCTCCAATTTATTTTTAATTGCTCTTACGTGCTCCTGGATTCTCAATTCAAAAGATTTATTTTGTTTTTTCCAATATATTTTAATTTACATGAGCACTCTAATTGGTAAATAACCCAGGTCGTCATGCAATTCATGAGGTCTTTAATCTTAAAGCTCTTAGGGCCTTATTCTGGTCGATGCGTAAATTTCCGAATTCTTTCGGATGGCGTTTTTTAGCCGTCTGCGCATGCGTGGGCAACGCTATGCGCATGTGCCACGCACGGTCTCCGTACTCGTTTTCACTAATACCGTACAGAAATGTGCACCGCATTCACTCGGGAAATATGGGTGTAATATGGGCGTCATTTGGAACTACACAGGGGCGTAGTTTCAAAGTAGGCTAAACAGGGCGTAAACATGGGCGTACACGAGGGAGTGCACTAATTCTGGTAGGCGTGCATTCGGACAGAACACCGACTGCAAACGAACCAAAAGGCAGAAAATATGCGGTCTCCATAAGCAAGTATTGCTTTGCGGACACCACTCGGTCATGCGCTAGGCATTCGGATCGCCCAATTAATAAGGCCGCACCTGAACCAATGTCAGCTGAACAAAATACAATCCACTCCTCTACTCTTTACTCATTAATTACACTCTTTTCATTGCTTCAATTGGAACCATTGCAGCTTAAATGGACCATTACAAAACACACAAATATATGCTGAAAGCACGGCTGCATTTTTTACACACATTTACACTGCAAGAAATGGACAGAACTTGGTATCACTAATATAAATATACACTTTATAACAAACACTTTTTAATGAGGTTGCCTAATTGCATAAGTGTGTCATGTGACAGATTTATGAGTTCAGAGAATAGTCGTGAGTTTTGCGGAAATACACCGCATCGGTGTGTACGGCCAGCTTCCCGTCCGTTCTGACGCTGTAAGACCGTACAGAATCTGTGTGTGACCACCGCACACGCAAGGTTTGGATGTAGTCCGTAAACATGCCCTCTTCTTAAAGAGTGAGTCCATCCGAATGCGGAGGACCTGTGGGCGTTTCTTCTTACAATGTCCGCACAGCGTGGCGTGCGATCCGCTCCGAAAGAATTCACCAACCAGAATAACCTCCTTAGTATCATTGAAATTTTTTAATTCATGGTTAACAGGACTCACATATTTACAAATAATGCAGGTGGTACATTTAAAAAAAAAAACTTTTGTACTGTGTAACCAATTAGGGTTGGTACCACTAGTGGGTTTTAAAAGACTAGGTGCGATTTGATCTTTTATATTTTTCGCTTTCCTGAAGACAATAAGAGGTTTGTCTGGTATAACACTGCTCAAGGTGGGGTCAGTTTTCAAAATTTCCCAGTGTTTGTAGATAATATCCCTTATGAGATGTTCCTTCTTATTGTACTGTGTGACAAAAATGCAGTTGTTCTGATCTATCGGTTTGGGATCTGTGTACTGTAGGAGATTTTAACGATCTACATGTTTAATTTTTTTCTGTAGCTTCTTTTAATAATACCTCTGGGTAACCTCTTTCCTTGAATCTATCTGTGTATGTTGTTAATTGATTATCAAACTCTGTTGTGGAGCTACAGTTCCTACGTATTCTTGAGAACTGAGAAAACGGTATATTGGTTTTCCATTTTATGGCATGCACACTTTTAAAATGTACGTAGCTGTTGGTATCCATGTCTCTGGCATTGATTTTGGATGTGGAAGAAAGATTATATTCATTAGTTTCTAAATACTTCATGAATTCTAAAAAACGTTCGTTGGTGCCATCCCATATGATGATAATATCATCAATATATCTATAAAAATCAATTATATTGGGCTTAAAAACATGGTCACCATATATGTACTTATGCTCCCAGCTTCCCATATGGAGATTAGCGAAGCTGGGGACAAAAACCGTACCCATCGCGGTCCCAACCACTTGAAGATAAAACGTGTATGTATATATATATATATATATATATATATGTGTGTGTGAGTGTGTATATATATTATATATATATATATATATATATACAGTATATATATATATATATATATATATATATATATATGTGTGTGGGAATATAATAAATGTAACAATAGGCATTTTATTACATGTATGTATTAGACACCACGCCCACTTTTTAATAGACCGTGCCCACTTTTAGACCACACCCACTTTCCAGGGAGCGCATTTGGATAAGGGGGGGGGGGTTCTCCAGGATTTGATGAAGAGTGAGGTGGCAACCCTAGTGGTGGGCCTGGTCCAGGTGTTCTCATGGCAAAGGTGAGTTGAGGCCACATGATGTTCCTGAGTTTTGTTGTTTTAATGCAGACCTTCAGAAGTAATGTTGGTGTGTAATGTTGGAAGATAAAGGATGGCTGAGTTTATTACGCAGTTAATGCAGTTAGGCTATAGGGGAGACAAAAGGAGTGTCTTAAGGCCCCCATACACTATACGATTTGGGCACGATTTCACCCGATTCGGATGAATCGGGCCATGAAATCGGGCCAAATCGCATGGTTTGACAGCCCCCCCGATCCGATGCGCGGTCCCGTGCGCATCGGATCGGAGTCGGGCAGTCGGACCGGCTGCACATAAGATTTCCTAAATCTTATGTGCAGCCTCCGGGCGGGGGACGCCAGAGCCAGGCAGGGGGAGAGCGGGCAGCGTCAGCGGTGACAGACGCTGGGGAGGGCGATGCTGGAGAGCCGGGCTGGGGACACAGGCAGCAGCGGGCGGGGGTGGACGCCGGTGAACGGAGCTGGCCGGGCGCAGCATGACCGGGGACGGGGAGAACGCTGCAAGAAAAAAAAAAAAACATTACAAATGAATTGGAAGCCAGTGATTGGCTGAGAGAGCTCTCTCAGCCAATCAGCAATTGGCTGAGAGAGCTCTCAGCCAATCACTGGCTTCCAATTCATTTGTAATGTTTTTTTTTTTTTCTTGCAGCGTTCTCCCCGTCCCCGGTCATGCTGCGCCCGGCCAGCTCCGTTCACCGGCGTCCACCCCCGCCCGCTGCTGCCTGTGTCCCCAGCCCGGCTCTCCAGCGCCCCCCCACCGCCCGCTGCCTATTTGACAGCTACAATGCCCGGCTCCCCCCCTGTTGCTCCCCAGTGTCCCTCACCCCGCTCTCCCCCTGCAGCTCCCCGGGAGTTTTATATGATAAATCGCATGGCGATTTATCATATGCACAACTTGGCACATCAAGTGCCTTATCATGATGGAAACCTCCCGGGGAGCTGCCGGGGAAATCGGGTCCGACTTGTCCCTAGGACAAGTCGGGCTAATGTATGGGGGGCCTTACAGCATTCTGTGTTAAGTGTCCAGGCTGTGCAGACTGTTGGTGTTGCTGAATCAGGTAACTCACTTTAGTACTTTGTTTGATTGTATTTCAGTGGAGTTTTCCAGTCCTTCTGTTTTCCCCTGTTTATATCCAGTATATCTCTAATTTTATATTAATATCTAATACTTAAAACTAAAATACTTGACATCTAAAGACTAGATATCTAAAGACTACACAGCCAAGGTTTCACAGCCTGAAATATAATATGTCTGAGCAATGTCGTTCTCAGACATATTGCATCGGCTGTGTAGCCACGTGTCACTAAATTTGCTTATTCATACTTGCCTACTTTCTGGCTGTCACCAGGAAAAGGGGTGGGGCCTTAGAAAGGTCGATTTGCTTGGGGCATGGCCAGATGGATTGCGTCATTTTAGCCGACCACCACCATTCAATGCCATTATTTCAGGCATTGCACATTGGTGGGGATCAAATTACTCGATTCAAGTCATTTGACCCCGGGGGGGGGGGGGGGGGGGGGTGCGGTCCTCCCGGAGAGCCATATGGCATGTGTTCTATGCTGAGCCTGCATCATTAGAAGACTCAATCTGTGCTCAGAAATGGATTAATTTTTACTTTTTGTATTTCGTATTTTGCAGTTCCACATAGATGTCTGTTTAGAGCATACTTGCCTACTTTTGAAAATTAGTTTCAGGGAGATTATAGTTGGTAGCAAAATTTTGTCTAGAAGCGTTGGTGTGTACTTCTACATCCGAGAGGAATCGTAAAATAACTTCTATCCATATGTAGACGAGCCCCAAAGCAGTTAGTAAGAGCTACTATACTTGCTTAAGTGCTGGGAAATGGTGCTGATGATTCAATGTAAATGTATCTATCTCTCATTCCTCTTTTCCCCCCAAAATGTAACAGCTACATAATGGGGTGTATTCAATGTCATGGGCGAGTGGCGACAGCGAGCAGGGCTTCCTGCTCGCTGTCACCAATCACCCTGTCAGTATTCAACATATCCCCCTCATACGCCAATTCCCCCTCGCTCTGTTTTTTGAGCGAGGGGGAATTGGCGTATGCGGCTCCAGAAGCTGCGAGACTCGCGGCTAAATACAGCGGGTTTTCTGCATTAGCTGCGGGTCTCGCTGTTCTGGGGAATTCTCGCCATTCCTGTGATGGCGAGGATTTCCCCAGAACGTAGGGCGAGCGGATGGTGAGGGGGTTAAACAGCGAGGATCGCTGGTTTTCTGCAATCCTCGCTGTTTAACCCCCTCGCCGGCCGCATTGAATACTACCCAATGTGGGCTAGGTGAAATGAGGGAGATTGCTGCTATTTCAGGGAGTCTGCTGCAGAATGCAGGAGGGTAGGCAACTATGGTAGAGTTACAGTTTGTCTTCCCCTGAACAAGTAATTAATCTTCCCAAGCCAAATCACTAGCAGTGGATATGATGACAATATATGTAATTCCTGCTGCATAATGAAACTTTCCTTTACTATTGAGCCTTATTTTATCAGGTAAAAGATACCAGAGTGCTTATCGCAACCAAACAGCACAACATGCTAGAAAGGCTTCAGGAATCCAATATCCTTTTGGAAGATATTCAGAAGGGCCTGAATTCTTATTTGGAAAAGAAAAGATTATTCTTCCCAAGGTAAGCATTTCACAAGAAATCAGGAACATCTGATATATTAGCTGGCATGGCCCACAATGTGCACACAGTTCCTGTTCTACATTGCAGTGAGAAACCTTTCTACATTTCTTGTGAGATTGTATTTTTTAAACCATTGAGTTACTGTCAATTTTCCAGCCCATGGCAGTCTTCACACAGCATCTCTGCAGCACATTATGTAAATTCAATTCAATATAAGAATAAAGCAAATCTTTCCATATAGTGGGGAAATTTACTAAGAGTTCTATATCACATGGGATGTTGGTATGAGTGACCAATCAGATCCTGTATATTATCTGCTAGAACAGGGTGCGCAAACTATTTTGCTCTGGGACCCCATCAGACAATAAAAATGATTACAGGACCCCAGCAAGTTACCACTGAATGGCCACCATATGTGTGGTCAGTGAAGTGAAGTGACCGCTTTTGTGAGGGAGGCAGTGGGTAATGGGGGGGGGTGGAAAAGGGTGACAGGGGGATGGAAGAGGGAAGAAGTGGGCGTTTATTTAATGAGTTATAACCTGTCCCCCCTCCACAACACAATTGTGACCCCATCGGTCGGGGCCCACTTTGGGGTCAGGACCCACAGTTTGAGAACCGCTGTTCTAGAAGGTTCTAAATAAATAAGTAGATTCTGATTGATTAGTAAATTCCCCCCACTATCTTTCTGTGGGACAAGAGCGGGATTTTGGAAGAGGCATCCTCTTGAGCTGGGTGTAATGGTAGAAATTACCTGGAGGCAGACACAAGGGGTGAGATTTAATGGGATGAGATATTCAGAAAGTGAGAGATTTGGTGAGAAATCTCCAGTTTTTTTAAAGCGGCAATCATTTACACTGCTAAACCAGTTTCACTTTCTGAATCTCTCATCCCATTAAATCTCACCCATGATATTCACATGTACACATTAATACATTGGTCACATGACACTGTCTGATTATAGATTTGCAAGGGTAAAGCAAAGCCTAAATGGTTGGAAAAACAACAACATCACAGATTATCTATGCCTATTTCTCCATACAATCAATCATTCTATTAAGCATTTATCATATCTGCACAAACGTTAAAATCTCCTTGTTGTACTTGGCTGGTTCTAGTCCATCAGTTGGTGACTACAAGCTACAGCTCATCATTATTCCAAACAGTTTGCCACCCAGGAATTCTGGGGCAGATGTATTAATCCTGATAAAGTGATAATGCACTAGCCAATCAAATCCTAACTGTCAAGTTAGACGCTGGGTTTCAAAAAAATGACACCTAATGCCTCTCTGAGCTTAGCATAAACTTGCAGGGTTGCCGACCCTCCCGGAATTTCCGGGAGTCTCCCGAAAATCGGGACCCCCTCCCGGCCCCCCGGAAGGGTGGGCAACCCTCCCGGATTCAGGGGGACCCCCGCTGTCCCCCTGATCGCGGCATTAAAATGCCGCAATCCTCGGGGCTCAGAGGAGGGGGCGGAGCTAAAACGACACAATCGCGTCATTTTAGCCCCGCCCCCTCCATGGAAATCTGTGAATTCCTTGTTTTACCAGCATGGGGGCGGGGCTTAGTGATGTCACTTGTAAGCCCCGCCCCCTGAGCGGCTGGTGAAACTCTCCTCTCCGGGCTTCTCCCGGAGAGGAGAATCTGAAAGTCGGCAACCCTGGCATAAAGATAAGAACCACTTAAGATTTGTACACACAGTGCATTATGGTCGCTGAGCAATTTTGGCTTAATATTTTGCTCAGCTACTATATTGCTCAGTCTACTGTTCAACCAGAGATTATGGTTGAAAATTGCAAGCAATTCTGTCTCATTCTGTCTCTACCTTATTTTGACTAGAAATCGCTGGTCGCTGGTACACAGGGGGTTATTCTGGTTCACTCGCAAAGGCAAATTCATTCTCAAATGGACAAACCCATGTGCACTGCAGGGGGGCAGATGTAACATGGGCAGATAGAATTAGATTTGGGGGGGGGGGGTTTACTTCAAAGTGAGATCTATATTGCAGTGTAAAAATAAAAGCAGTCAGTATTTTCCCTGCACAGAAACAAAATATCTCACCCAAATCTAACTCTCTCTGCACATGTTTCATCTACCCAGTCCCCCCCCCCCCCCCCCGCAGTGCACATGGTTTTGTCCATTTGAGAAGGAATTTCCCTTTGCTAGTGAACCAGAATAAGGGCCACAGTGTATTGTGCAGTGTATTGTGCACCTGCGACCAGCGACGGTTAAGGGCTGGCTGCGGGAGTGCACCACTAGCGATTTATCTCCCACAACATGAAAAAACACTGGCAATTTAGTCAGTGATAATGGCCTGAATCGTCCCACGCGTACAGGGTTCTAGAGTGAAGTCTGGACTTTTAAAATTAAAAACCTCCCACCCAAAGCTGCTTATTTATTTATTACCAGTTTGTTATATATATATATATATATATAGCGCACACATATTCTGCAGCGCTTTACAGAGAATATTTGAACATTCACATCAGTCCCTGCCCCAGTGGAGCTTACAATCTATATTCCCTACCACATGTACACGCACACACAGACATTCTAGGGTTCATTTGTTGGGAACCAGTTAACCTGCCAGTATATTTTTGGATTGTGGAAGGAAACCAGAGAACTCGGAGGAAACCCATGCAAGTACATGGAGAACATGCAAACTCCACACAGTTAGGGCCATGGTGGGAATCAAACCCATGACCTCAGTGCTGTGAGAAAGTAATGCTAGCCTTTACACCATCCGTTTTGCCACAAAGCTGTGACAAATGGTGGGCAACCTTGTCGATCTTCATCAAGCACATATCTATATTATTATTATAAATATGCTGCCAATTTCTCAAAACACCATACAACTGCTTTAATTTCTTAGGAAGGGGGAATTTCACTTGCGCTAAAAAGTGTAGAAAAGCTGCTCAATAAATACAATAGTACAATTTGTGAAAAAAATAGCGCTATAGGGATTAAGAGAAAAAGGTGTTTGAGAGACTGCAAAGAGGAAAAAGATAAAAAGACAAAAAAGCACCTGTAAAGAAAAGTGTTAATTAAAGCAATGTTTACGCTCCTTTATAGGAGTGTTTTTGCTGAAGTCTGTGGGGAGCCCTGTCGCTATCCCTACCTCTATCCAGACTCTGCGTGCAGCATGCAGCATGTGTGAATCTGGCGACGGTGTTTGTAAAAGCCGCGTCTGTCTCCGCTCCGTTGCTGCAGCGCGTCTCGGCGTTGCTTGATGGAGTTCTCGCTGGACTTGGACTGGGTAGCGGGGTGAAGCAGGCAGGATCTTCTCTCCTCCACGGGCAGCAGGGATCAACGCGTTTCATGCGCCAAGCGCACCTTTTCAAGATAACTTCTGCTGGTATCTGATGTCTTTTTTAGAGGACAAACTTTATTAGTAAAAACGGAAGTGGTCATCCAAAATTGGTGGGAGCCACATGTTCAGGCTCATGTTGAGCTTAATTATTCTATTAAGAAGGTAAAAATAATAATAATAATAATAATAATAATAATAATAATAATAATAATAATAAAATTAAACCAGTGTTCCTCTGGATGGCTATTTTGGATAAATATAGTAAATGAAAAAGCTTGATAAAAATATTTTTAAAGCGTTTCAAAAATTAATTAAAATACAATTAAATACAGGTGCCTTTTATATGAAAGAAGTAAGACTAAGAAAAGAATGAAAAAGGAAAAAATTAAGAGAGAAAATGAAAAAATTATTTTTTTAAAGGAATGCGTTCAGTTCGAAATCTATATTCATGCCTTTTGGTTGGAGGCTTTGTAATTCGAAGATCCACGCGTACAGGGTTCTAGAGTGAATCCCTGACGATTATGGCTAGAATCGCCCCGTGTGTACGGGGCTTTAGACAAACCACTTGACCATGAATTGTGGAAGGTGGATGACCTGCATAATGGGAATGTGCAAACGATCTTTACTTTCTCAATAACCCTCTTAGGGCCTTATTCTAGTCCACTCTTTCTGACAAAATCCTTCTTAGATGGACAAAACCATGTGCACTGCAGGTGGGGCAGATGTAAAATGTGCAGAGAGAGTTAGATTTGGGTGGGGTTTTACTTCAAAGTGAGATCTATATTGCAGTGTAAAAATAAAGCAGCCAGTATTTACCCTGCACAGAAACAAAATAACTCACCCAAATCTAAATATATCTGCACATTTTACATCTGCCCCCCTGCAGTGCACATGGTTTTGTCCATCTAAGAAGGATTTTGTCAGAAAGAGTGAACTAGAATAAGGCCCTTAATATCCAAAAATTACTCATTATACTCTTGCCAACATATTGGTGAACCTACAAAACTGCCACAACGTAAAAGTAGATGCACACTGTTGTAAGGAACATTGAGGAGAACTGAACTGCCTCTCTTATGATATATTCCTATATACATGTTATTGACCAAGCTAACTGATTCTGTCATTTGATTCTGTGTCTGAGCAATCAAATCACATGTGAAGTGTTCACTATCTCATTAGGATAAACTGACCATGTTGGGCATAGATAATGGTGATTTATAGCCAGTGTTGTCTATAGCGGGGGTTCTCCAACTCAGTCCTCAGGACCTCACACAGTTCATGTTTTGCGGGTTACACAGCAGGTGCACAGGTGTATTCATTACCCATTGACACATTTTAAAAGATTCACAGGTGAAGCAAGTTCATCCCAGTTGCCCGGAGGCAAGATAAATATTGGTGCCCCCCAAATAGCTCAATCATTAAGGTGTCTGTCTCCAGTTAGACAGGTCATGGGTTTTAATAGAGGGTGTGAAACTTGCAAAAATTATGTTAGGAGGGGGAGTCAGCCTCAGAAGAGATAGCAAAGGCTTTCAATTACCTGATTTAAACTCACAGGGGAGGAGAGGTGCCCCCTTGGGAGCAGGAGTCTGGGGTGGATGACTCCATTGTCTCCCAGAGTTATGCCTCTGGGTGAAGCTAATTATTTCACTTGTGATTCTGTGAGGAGACCTACAAAACATGCACTGTGTGGGGCCATGGGGACCAGTTTTGAGAACCTGGCTGTCCAAATGTCTGCATGTGTGGGCATTGTTGTCCTTTGAGAGTGACCCATTTATTTGGACACTATAAGTGCTCCACAAAATAATACTTTTTTTTTATTATTGTCTTAATAAGGTTTTTTTTCCTCTCGAATGATGAGCTACTTGAAATCCTGTCAGAAACAAAGGACCCTCTGCGGGTGCAGCCCCACCTAAAAAAGTGTTTTGAGGGAATCGCCAAGCTGGAGTTTACTGAAGACATGGAAATCACCGGCATGATCAGCTCAGAGATGGAAACTGTCCCTTTTACACAGAAAATCTACCCAGCTAAGGCAAAGGTAATTTCCCTAGATCTCATTCACTTTATGCGCAGCACTTGCTTCTCTTATTTACCTGCTCAGTGGGGATGGGAAATGCTTTATTACATTGCTAACACTAACATGAATCTAACATTCAGTGCCTAACATTGCTCTTGGAAAAGTGCAATTGAATGAGTGCACTAGGGTGTAAATGTATTGCATTTATTGTACATAACAAATACATTATTCCTCGCCTTGGAAATATTAGAGGAAATGCTATGGTTAGCTACGGAATGAGTAGAAATGTAAATATTATAGAAAAGTTTGTTATAAGTCAACTGAAAGTAATGTAGTCTGTGATCTGGACTGCCAAAACGAGATCTACAAGTTCCCATTTTGTAGAACGATTCCAGTTAGCAGCCCCGTTCCATGCCTTAAATGGTGCAGCAAGTCAGTCATGCTGCGACTAGGGGGGGACTGAAAGCAATTATGCAAGACCAATTCTGCAGAACGGGGCCGCAGATCTCCAAAAACAGAACTTGCATGTAAACCATCTAGTTTGAGTCGAAATAAGTGTCTTAAGTCCTGTAAACACTAGACGATATATCATTATGATATGAATGATGATATGGTTAATAATATATTGTTTATATTTTCTGGTGTGTTTACTCAATATCATTAACCAATGTTTTTAACCAATAAACATTTATTGGTTAAAAACATCCATGGGTACGAATAAGTAACATAATCTGTCTTTAAAATATCAGAACATACTATACATCAAGTGATAAGCTACTATAAACATAGGTTGAACTAGATTGACGCAAGTCTTTATTCAGCCTCACCTACTATGTAACTATGTAAATTAACTATGAGTGCTTTTGCACATCATCGTCTATGCTGCATGCACAATGATAATTATATTGTCAAATATACATACTTTCCACCATGAAAAAAATAAATGAGAGGGAGGGAGAGAGAGGACAGGCTGCTGCAGCTGTCTCTCTCTCCCCAGCTCAGCACACGGCTCTGAGCAGCTTGTGCTGAGCTGGGGAGAGAGGCTGTATTGCGGCAGCAGCCAGACCTCTTATTCCCCACTGCCTGGCTCTCTGCAATGCGGGGAGGGGGGAGCGGGATCCTGGCCCGGGTAAAAACTACCTGCTCCAGTCCGCCTCTCTGCGCCATTGTCTACCCTATGTCAAGTACAAATAGTATAAATGAAGAAAGATCTCTTGATGCCTGTCCAACCAGATGCACAGAGAAGGAGGGGAATCTGGAGCACACAAAATACAAACTATGCAAGTTAGACTTGGAGTGCATGCACCTTTGCATCAAAATGCACCAATTATTTATAAACTTGGGGCAGGAGGAAGAACACTAATGGAGCCAAATTCTATATTCCATAATACCACAATAGTCAGAGTCCAAAGTGCAAGTGCACTTGCACTTTGGACTCTGAGGAGAACACTACTACCACCAGACCAGGAACTACATTTATGTCCTGTACAGATCCATCGGCATACCTTATGGTTATTTTGTCCTTTTAAGGACAAAAAAAATCAATTATATTGGAGTAAAGTGAATAAGATCCACTTTTTAAAAACTGGACTGCAGAAAAATACCCTACAAACGATCTATATGAGAGGTTTTTAAGTAAGTGACAATTTAGCAGGGTTACGTATACACCACCATTTGGTCCGATTGGACGAAAAGAAGGACAACACAGTCTAGTCGATTTTTAATACCTTTCTACAGGAATGGAATACACCATTTTAAAGCCCATTTACAAGCCCTGAAATATTTAGAAAGTCTGAAGGAGACACTTATACAATAACCACCATTCCTGTCCAAACAGAGATTACTATCTATTACTACTACTATTATATCTTTACCCCTGATAAAGTCTTGCTTAAAGACGAAACACGTTGGGTTTCACCTGTAAAAACAAACTGTACTCCTATGTCAAGAATAATCTGATTTTAAGAAATCTATGTTTTAATAAACAGTTTTTATATGTTAATATATGTATGTTCTTTTGAGAAACAATCTATAAATAAGAAAAGACAGAAATTATCACTATAACATAGGGCGCCTGACACTATTGTGGTATTATTGGGTAGAGGAAGCTCCGCTAGTAGGGAGCCGAGTGTTATTGGCGACCACCTATCGATAGCGCAATTCCAGGAATTTTGTTGTTGTGTGTATATATATATATATATATATATATATATATATGCAAATAGTAGGGTTCGGGGTTCGGCGACTACTGTTGCTATATATATATATATATATATATATATATATATATATATATATATAGACAGACAGTGAAAGGTTTAAAAAGTTTTATTTATACAGTACAATGTATAAAAAGAAGGGGTGTTTTTACATAGAAGTAACAGTCCAAAATACAAAAAATTCAATTAGCTCATATTAAAAAAAAAACATCAGATGTAAATATATAAAAAACAAAGTAGCTTAATTTATCAGGAGGTAGATTAGGCAGCTCCCAACGCGTTTCCTCCTGTAGACTTCTTCAAGGGGTAGGGAGGGTGATTGGTCGCACTGGGATTTAAAGATAGTGTTCCAACCTCTTTATTAAAGTTTATAGTAAATTATTCTATATAGTCATGAGGTGTGCTACCGCCAGACAGTAATGCAATAGTACAAGGGAAACAACAGAAAGTCTTTTTTTGCGGTGCACCAGGAGAAGAGAGAAAAAGTATTTTAAAAAGTAACTTTTATTAATTAATCAATTAAATGCGAAATATAAAATCAAAACATACAACATAATTTGACACTGGACTTGTTAAAAAGGGTGAGAAAAACTCCCCTTATCGTAGTGGGGGTAGATTTATATATAATCGCTGGTTGCTTAGTGTGTACCCTGATACACTGGGTTGTACAATCTATAGTCACTGGTGTTTCTTCAGGAGTATACGTGGAACCATGTCCCTTTATTGTATGCACACCTATATAGAGTAACAGGAACCCTCGTTTGTATCAATATACGGTGTAGTAGTAATGCTATTTAAATGAGCAATTCACATGTAGCCGGATAAATATACAATGTTTCTAATGCGCACCGTGCTGTAAAATCATCAGCTACGGTCACGCTTAGGGGGGGGGAGAATCTGCAGGGACGGCATCCCGTCTACAGCTATCACCCCCTGAAGGCTGCGTGTGCTGCCGGTGAGGGCTGGTAAGCACACATGCAAGCCGCCAGTGGAGTCAGGCTCTCTCTGGCGCTAACGGCTACACCATTAACCACCGCGTGTGATTAGCCGGCAGCGGTATATGCTGTCGTCAGGATATGACTCGCATATATCACCGGCTATCAGTCGGGGCACTTGTTCACATTAATACACAATCAAAATACATTTCCCAGCTACCCCCACTAAACGATCCACGCCAACGCGCGTTTCGCAGTTTTGCTTTTTCAAAGCATATACCGCTGCCGGCTAATCACACGCGGTGGTTAATGGTGTAGCCGTTAGCGCCAGAGAGAGCCTGACTCCACTGGCGGCTTGCATGTGTGCTTACCAGCCCTCACCGGCAGCACACGCAGCCTTCAGGGGGTGATAGCTGTAGACGGGACGCCGTCCCTGCAGATTCTCCCCCCCCCCTAAGCGTGACCGTAGCTGATGATTTTACAGCACGGTGCGCATTAGAAACATTGTATATTTATCCGGCTACATGTGAATTGCTCATTTAAATAGCATTACTACTACACCGTATATTGATACAAACGAGGGTTCCTGTTACTCTATATAGGTGTGCATACAATAAAGGGACATGGTTCCACGTATACTCCTGAAGAAACACCAGTGACTATAGATTGTACAACCCAGTGTATCAGGGTACACACTAAGCAACCAGCGATTATATATAAATCTACCCCCACTACGATAAGGGGAGTTTTTCTCACCCTTTTTAACAAGTCCAGTGTCAAATTATGTTGTATGTTTTGATTTTATATTTCGCATTTAATTGATTAATTAATAAAAGTTACTTTTTAAAATACTTTTTCTCTCTTCTCCTGGTGCACCGCAAAAAAAGACTTTCTGTTGTTTCCCTTGTACTTCTTCAAGGGGTAAATGATAGAGGGACAGGGCTGCTTATTTATACCTAAAGTGTAACTTAGTTGATTATTACATCACATCCTGTTGGGGGGGTGCAAGTTACAACTAAACAAAAAAACATATATCAAATCTATTTACTATGTGGCTGGGTATATAGGTGCTATAAATAAGAGTGAACAGGATTAGACTTAAAAACTGTTTTCACAATCGCGGTACTTCCGCCTCCTTTACGGTATCCGGAAAGTCTTAGTGCGCATGTGCACTGTATTCAACATATCGGAGGTCAGACCTCCTTTTCCGGGGATTCGCGTTCGTGTCCTTCCGGTCCTGTAGAGCCGCACTGAGCCACATTGCGCAAATTCATTTTTGCTGGTAGCCAGAGCCCAAACTGTATGCTTGTTTATTTTCATTCTCGGCGGCCATTTTGGGTGGAATTTCTGATGATGTTTGTGGCTGCAGAATCCATTTTCTTGTAGCCCATGAGTCTGGATATATTTTAGAAATGGCAGTATCCATATATATTAAAAACAAAGGATTAATATTTTTTCAAATAGACATGTACTTTACATAAGATATAAGGAGTTTTGTGTAATAGAAAACGGGAGGAAATATTCTAGATATTAATTAGTGAATATTATATGCAATATATTTAATAAAAATCAATAGTTTGTTTGATAATTACAATAAGTACAATAAAGTGACAAAGTGAATAAATATGAATAAATATATTTAAAAAAAAATATTTATTTTTATTAGATTATAAAGTGATTATAGATATGTAACAATTTTATTTGTGTTCAAAATGTGGTGTGTAGAATAATTTTAACTTGTGGTGAATATAGCAGTGTTGAATAGATAGTGAGGAGTCCTGGTAGTCGCTAGAGCTCAACTCTACAGAACCTGTGTTTCCCAGGTAGTCTCCTTCTCTTGTACTATACCAGCCCATATCTGCTTGGCTGCCAAGATCGGATGTATTTGGGCATTTCCAGTATGGTATGACTGTAGGTTGTGTCTATGACATTTATACCAGGTACCCCGAATTCATCTATGTGTTGGTGTGGTGAGTTCGGTTTACAGCACCTCACAAGAATGGTGCGATCTCATAACTCTCATTGAGACCGTGTGGGTGGAGTGTTCCTAATTGGAACATCTAGAAAATTTCTCTTTTGGATAACTAGTTGGCGAGGTCTCCCCCTCTTTCTCCTAGTTCGATGTGTTCAATTGCTTTAAACGTAAGTTCATCTGGATTGGAATTGTGGAACAGTGTAAAATGTCTTTTTGACATGGTTATCTGTTTTGTTCTTGATACTTCGGACGTGTTCCTGGATCCTGAGTTTCAGAGGTCGCTTTGGTTTTCCCACATATTTCATTCCACAGTTGCATTCTAAAAGGTAAATAACTGATGTACTATTGCAGTTCAGGAAATCTTTAATTTTGAATTCATTTTTATTGTTTTTGTCATGGAACGTCTTTCTATTTGGATGTAGATATTTGCAGATCACGCATTTCCCACACTTGTATGATCCTGTACACTTTTGCAGCATTGTATTGGATTTTGTTGGTTCTCTTAGCATTCTGGGTGCAAGAAGATCTTTGAGAGTTTTAGATTTTCTGTATATTACTTCTGGTTTACGTGAAAGAATGTCTTTTAGAATCGGATCCATCAGTAGAATATTACAATGGTTTTTTAGAGATGTCTTGATGATCTCTTCATGTCTGTTATAGGTGATAATGAAGGCCACTGTTTCTTTTTTCTATTCTTTGGTCCGGTACTGGAGTAGATCTTCTCTCTGTATTGCTGATATGTTTTGGCGATGGCTTGTTGATAATGTCTGTAGGGTATTCTTTTTCTTGGAATCTTTCTCCATATATTTTCATTTGTTCCTCCCAGTCTTCTTTTTACTACAATTTCTTTTGATTCAATGGAACTGGGAGTACGGGATGTTTTCTTTCCATCATTTTAGATGATTACTTTTGTGGTGCAAGTAACTGTTCCTGTCGACTTGTTTGATATAATTTTTGGTGGATACCACTGGGGTATCTCCTATCAGGATTAGGTCCAGCAATTCTATGGAGTCTTTCTTTATGTTGTAAGTAAACCGAAGATCATATCGTTACTTTCAATGTATTTAAAAAATGTCATAAAATTGATCTTCATTACCTTCCCAAACAATTAAAATGTCATCTATATACGGCATCTTCTGTAGAGTATAATGTTATCTTTAAAACCATGATTATTATAAATGACCTAAAAATTTAAGAAAGTTGTGAATTAAGATGAAATGCATGACATCACAGATAAACCTCTTGTGTTCTGAGGAAATTGACGTGTCCTTATCTTTTGCATGCTTCAATTCCTTGTGAATGTTCTATACACGTGTATAAAGATTGGACATCTATTGTCACCCAATGGTACGTGTTTTTCCTTTCCTGATCTTTCATGAGATTCAAAACCGTAGTTGTGTCCTTTAGATAAGATGGTAAAGTTACCACATGTTTTTTTTTAAAAGATGTCTGCATATTCTGACAAACTTGACGTAAGTGAGTTGATTCCTGCCAAAATTGGTCTTCCTGGTGGGTTTGTAAGGCATTTATGTTTCTTCGGTAAGAAGTAAAATATCGGGGTTGTGGGGTTTGATCTCATAAGGTATTGGAATTCTTCTTTGGAGTTTACGTTTGTCGGCGGGCCTTTAAGTAGCATGACTCATAATTCTTCAATATATTCCCCCTTAGGATCATTCGGTAAAGCTCTGTAGGATACTTCATCTCCCAGTAGTCTCATAGCTTCTCTGATATATATCTATATATAAATGTGAGGTGACAAATATATAGGTGGTATATGTACTGTATATATATATATATATATATATATATTGATATATACACAGTATATATCTATATATATAGATATATATCTATATAGATATAGACATATCTCTCTCTCTCTCTCTCTCTCTCTCTCTCTCTCTCTCTCTCTCTCTCTCTCTCTCTCTCTCTCTCTCTCTCTCTCTCTCTCTCTCTCTCTCTCTCTCTATATATATATATATATATATATATATATATATATATATATATATAACTGTATAAATCCTTTTTCCGTATACCTGAGATATATAATCTTATATGTTTATATTTTTATAATTCACAGTACATTTTGCATTATGTAAACTATATATTTCAATATAAGTGTCAAGCGCCATCTAATTACGTTACAGGCTGAAGAAAGAAATGTGTTATTTTTCTGGTATGTGCTGTCTGCCTACTTGTCAGTGGAGACTGGAGGTGCATTATGATCAGCAGCTGTCTAGAAATGGCTGTTTGTTTAAGGAATGGACAATGTACTTTTATTAATAAGCACTGGGCAGTGATTGTCAGTCATAAGGCCGTTGAGTTTGTACAGCTATTGTTGGCCAATCCTCACTAGATGAATTATTTAATGAGATAATTTGTATGGAGTAGTTGCCTGGAGTTCTAGGATATACAAGAACAATTAGATGATTTGTGCTCAAGAAACTGACATGATTAATAGATTTTGGATTTCAGAGACTGATACATAATCTGCTGGTGTATCTGTCTTCCAGGGCATGGTTGAAAAATGGCTTTTGCAAGTGGAAGAAAATATGTTGGCCAGTATGAGACAAGTCATTCATGATGGAATAGAGGGCTATGTTGAGGTAAGGTGGGGGATTAATTTACATTAAGAGACCTTTTGACTGAATCTTGTCGGTTAACAGCAACAGCTTAAAAACACAATGAGAATCATGTCCTTTTACCTGCTTATCTGGTAAAGAAAAAAGAAAAGTGGAGCAGCGCTGTGCAAAATAACCATATATTTATTTAAAATAATCACACAATTGGCCAACAACACAGACAAGACAGACAAACATTAAAAAGAGTAAATGCTCAATTACTAAGAGTTCCTTGTATTGGGATAGTTAGTATGCATTTATGTGATTATTTTAAATAAATATATGGTTATTTTGCACAGCGCTGCTCCACTTTTCTTTGTTCTTATTGTTCACATATTGGTATAAAGGGGTTTTGGTAATCCCCCTTTCTAGGAAGCAGCTGCAGTGCAGAATAAAAACAATGAGCACTCAAACTCTTTTTAACTCTTTTATCTGATAAAGAAACAGCCCAGATCTGCCCATGAAACAGCTTTTATTTTTTTATGACATTTGACCAATTACATTTTGTGCCTACTGTACTTATTAAACAGCTGTAATTTCTTAACCCTTTGGATGTGTATACAGTACCTTCAAATCAACTGGACTTACAAACGGGATAAGGTCACTATGTCTACAAGCATTCGGTCGACAAGCATTAGGTCTACACCACTAGGTTGACATGCATGATGGTCGACATAACTGAAGGTCTACATGCAGAAAGGTCAGAACATGACTGAAGGTTGACATGGGTGAGGTCGACAAGGTCATTAGGTCGACTTGGAAAAGGTTGACAGTCAAAAGGTCGACATGGGGTTTTTCACCTTTTTTTTAACCAACATGTGCCGACAGGTGGTATTTTATGCCCTACCATCCACTAGGGCGTGGTGGGAGAATAAATTAGTGTGCCAAGCATAGCGAGGCACAGTGCTCGAAGCATGGTGAGCGCAGTGGTGGTACGTTTCAGTGTCCAAGTTGATTGTGTCGACATTCGGGACAAAAAAAAGATGAAAAACTCCATGTCGACCTAATGACCATGTCAACCTTGTCATGTCCAATGATCCATACACCTACACACGTAGCGATGTCAGGCCATTTTCTGAGCGATGTTACTTCATTTAACTACATCGTTCAGGAAATCCCCCTACATTGCTCCATTAATTTACCCCTTGAGTGGTGGGTTTTCCTGGGGCAGGACAAACTTACCGGGGCACGTTTGCCCTGTATTCTGAAGCAGCCCCTGCTCCCCTGGGGCTGCTGCTGACGGCTTTGGCCATTTGCAGCCAGTTGGAGAAATTTGGGGGGCTCGAGAGTGCTTGGGCACTCAGCCATTCATTTGTTCTGGTATTCCTGTACTTGGATGCCCAAAGACGGGAACGGCCAAGTGCAGTTGCACCTCCCTGAGCGGCCCTGAGCCTCCCCGAGCCGTCCTGATCCTCCCTGAGCGGCGATGGGGAAGTGACGGGAGGATCGACAAAGGGGGGGATCAACGACAGGGATGTGGTGCACCAGTGATTCAGTCTGCTTGAGGCACCACTGGTGCACCCTTTCTTTACAGTGGCATGACCGGAAAAATCTTGGGGCAGCGCGCTCCTACAGCCCGAGAAATTTCCGGGTATACCAAAAAAGGGGTTAAGATCCAGCGTGCTGGAAGTTAATCTCTAATTGCCGGGCAGGGCCAGTGTTCTCAATGGAGAACACTGGCCCTGACAGATTGCTCAGCACACAGCGCTGGCACGTCGCTGTGTGCTGAGCAATCTTGCTAAGCCAATCTAGCAACGCTCAGAACGCTCAGCATTGTCGCTGCATGTCTAGGCCCTATAAAGCTGATTGTCTGCAAACCATTTTCATTATATAACTGAAACTTTAGTATGTTTAGGCAAACAGATGAAATAACATAAATTGTGTCACTGCCCCGATATATATGGAACTTAATATGGGGGTTATTTAGACCTGATTGCACGGCTGCAAATTCATAGGCTGGGTGATAATCGATGGACTGTCCATGTGTACGGCTCACAGTACGCATGCGTAAGGCGTGAGGCCATTAAGCATCGCTGGCCGTGTGCAAGTTGATTGACAGGAAGGCCGCGCTTGTGCAATATTGGCTGGACGGTGATTACCTGATAGCAGGGCTCAGCAAATAATCAAGCCAGAAATCAGGTCTGACTAAACCCCTTTGTCCTTAGAAGACTCCTGGATGCACCCAAATCAAATCGATGTGAAAAAGAAAGTTAAATGTCAGTATATATTGTATTTTTATAGGTTCCTCGAAAGCAGTGGGTCTTGCAATGGCCTGGCCAAGTAGTTATCTGTGTTTCTTCTATTTACTGGACAAAGGAAGTATCAGAAGCCATTACTGAGAGCACTTTATCGGTATGTAATACCGTGTTGCGTTTCCATTATTGATAGTTTGGTAATTACGAAGAATAAATGAAAGGAACATTGTAAAGTTCTCTGTGATTCTGCTCCAATAACATATTTATCCCTACAAAGTATGTGTTACAGTTGCTGTTAAATCTCTCTTTTTAAATCACAGGATTTCTTGGAGAAAAGCAATCAGCAGATCAGTGAGATAGTTGAGCTGGTCAGAGGGAAATTGTCTGGCGGTGCTCGAGCTACATTAGGTGCCCTCACTGTCATTGATGTTCATGGTAAGAGCTATTTCCAAAATCACTGTCACTGAAAATTGCAGATTGTATTCCAATTGAAAAAGGCTTTGTGTGGGTGTGATTACTTTCTCTGTACGGCGTCAGAAGGAGAATAAGCAGAAATTGACAACAGATCAAAAATGTAGTAAAGCGAATTGATTTGTGCAAGAACATCTTTCTGATGCTGTTAAGTGGAAGGTGCTGCCAGCTGTAAATGTGTCTTTTCTCAGAGTGACCCTGAGCAGGAAACTAGCCAAAGAATTTACAGGTTTGTCAAATGTAATATATAAATCAGGGCAGCAATTTAGTTTAATGTATTTACATTTAATTTACAGCTCTTTATTTAAATGTAGTGTGTGTGTATATATATATATATATATATATATATATATATATATATATATATATACACTGTATATATTTATATATACTGTTTTTCACCTTGACAAAAGTTTGGGCCCCAAAACATTGGTGTCATTTCACATGGCTTTCTAATATATTGTTAAAAAATCATTGGAGTGCTGCTGTTTTCTCTCTCTCTCTCTCTCTCTCTCTCTATGTATGTATGTATGTGTGTGTGTGTGTATATATATATATATATATATATATATATGTGTTGCCTGACAAAGGGCCTAATAAAGCCTCTACTCTTTCAAAATCAACATGACGCTCCCAATAACCGTAAAATTCCCGCCCAAGAAGAATGGGAGAGTCTCCTGGCAAGTCCACTGCACCCCCTCCACAAACCAGTAGGGGGCGATGACACAATTTTCATTGAATCACGTGGCCCCCTGCTTCACAATGCCTGTCACTCAGTATTGTGTGATGCTCCCTTCTCTAGGAGGGGGAAGTCAGAACATTATTATTTCAATATTAGCATGTTTTCAGATATTTCTTCCAGTGCATTTCACTACGACATTTTTTTTCAAGATGGCGGTAGAAAAAAAAGAGCAAACTTATTATTTTCCAGTATGCATCACAGATTACATCTATAATTTTTAGATTTTAGATATCAACCCTAATTTATGATGTATGTTCAACAAAGAAAAAAAAGCTACAGTCATATCATACTACAGTATAAGAAATATATTTCATAAAAAAAAAAAAGAAAGGTCCACGCAAAAAGTAAATCTACAAATCATATAACAGACAAAATACATCTAAATATAAGCAAGCAAAATATTATATATAAATCAGCAGGGGCCTACACACACAGAGATTTGCTGAGCGTTCTGATCCACCATTGCTCAGAACTCTCAGCAAGATCGCTCAACACATAGCGCTGTGTCCTGAGAGAACTGTCAGGGCCAGTGTTTGGTGAGAACACTGGCCCTGACCGATTAATATCCAGCATGCTGCATATTACTAACCGGGCGATATTGACACGCGGGGCCACGCATCGCTATTGCTATGGCCCCTACACATAGAGCAATGTAGGGGCATTTTTCTATGCGAAAAAAAAGTGGGCGATTGCGCTAATTGATAATAAACAGACAAAATAATATACCTAAATTAAGTAGAAATGGTCAGGTGTGGATAATAAAAAATGTATATTTAATTGTAACATGTAAATATTATAAGAAATATATCATAAGACATACATAAAAAGAAAAATCTTTTGGCAAGGAATAAAAATTGTAAAAATGGACATTTTCTAGTGAGATCGCTTAAAAAATTCCCTTAAATCGCTATGTGTGTAGGCCCCTTTAGATTGCAGGTAACTCTTACATTGTATCTCTGGTCTTACGAAATTGGGTAACTAGTTTTGGTTGTTCTGCAGCTCGTGATGTTGTTGCAAAGCTAGTACAAGATAAAGTGTCCAACCTGAATGACTTTCAGTGGATCTCTCAACTGAGATATTATTGGGAAAGCTCAGATGTCATGGTCAGAATGATCACTACTGGAGCTAAGTACGGCTATGAGTATCTTGGCAACTCGCCCCGACTGGTCATAACGCCACTGACGGATCGGTGTTACAGGTACAGTACATTTGTGTATACTGTGTATACAAAATTCCAATACATTTTAATACACAGTAAGTAGTGTATTCCAATGATTAGGAAGAGGATACCAATGACAGACATACTGTATAGTATATCAGTGTATGTTACTGGGCTGAACAATACAAATGATATTGCAGAAATACACTTAAAGCATATGTAGATCCATACTGTACAAGGGTGGTGACTGGGAGGTGACCTGAAGTGTTTGCAAAAATTTAGGCTGACTCTTGGCCATGTTTTGGGAGGGTCACGTGTGTGTGTCAGTGAACGTGGATGCTTAGATCCATAGCCTCAAAGGCCATGTTCAGGGGTATTTGAAAATGAACTACTGATCGGCCCATACCCTGTGGCAAGTGACAATTGTAGTTGGGATGCTGCGCTGATGGTGGACTGTTCAGAGTCACCCTCACAGCGGCACTGTCCATTGTCTCCGAAACTGGACGTCTAAGCGCTAGTACCCTCCACTGCAAAGGGAAGGCTGAGATTGGCATTTGCAGATTTTTGCAGCAGTAATTGGGACAGCTGCTCCTAAAGCGAATGCATTAGCATGCACCTCTGAATCAGGCCCATTGTCACGGTAACCATAACTTGTTTTCAGTTTCTACAACCTATAATATCTGTGGTGTCTAACTGCTGCTTTTTTTAGAGGTTGTGTGATTAATTTAGTTGTCTTTTCCATAGAACTTTAATGGGTGCACTGAAGCTGAATCTTGGGGGAGCTCCAGAGGGTCCTGCTGGGACTGGTAAAACTGAAACAACAAAAGATCTTGCTAAAGCATTAGCCAAACAGGTAACCTCATCTGCACTCAGATCCTTTATCAAGGGTAACTGTATAAAACAACATCTTCACTCTGGCCAGTAGTAATGATATATCAGTATATCCCATTTATAAGCTTTACAATGATATTACAATATATTTATTTATTATTATTATTATTACTATTATTATTATTATTATGAGAAATGATTATATGCAAATGATGGTGGTTTATGTGTAAACTTCTAAGGATATAAGAAAAGTTGGGGGTGTTACATTAAGGGGGATATTCAATCTCCGGCGAGCACCTCCCATCGGGGAGATGCACGCCGGGCCCTATTCAATGCTGTCTTCCCCGACAGCATTGAGCAGGGTATCTCGGCAGAACGAGCCCGACATCACTAGCTGTCGGGCTCGTTCTGCCGAGAACAGCCGGGAAGTGACGAGCTGCCGGCTGCAGCTCGCCTCTTCCCGGCCGCAACTCGCGGCCACGCCCCCTTTTCGCTCCCCGGCAGGCGGGACATTGAATCCCGCCTGCGTGTTCTCGGTCGAGCTGACCGAGAACGGGACTGGGTCACGGCAGTCGAGCAAGCTCGACTGCCGTGACCCTGACATTGAATACCCCCCTAAGCCTAGCCGAAAAAACTGCACTTTTTTCTCATGCCTATTCATTTTTTTTTCTTTGAGGGGGAAAAACGGTCCCAAAATCTGTCCAATACCACAAATTTGACCAAAAGTGGTCGAAAACATTTGGATTGTTGGCAAATTTGCTGATCTATGTAGTTTTTGCTTTTACTGGAGTTTTCAACTAGTCAAAAAATTGTCACATGCATCGTATAGGGCTAATCCAATTTGCCCTAAAAACAGCTGAAATTTGGAGATTTTTCCCCGGGAGAACAACCTGGCAATAATTGAATACCCCCATTTTGTTAACATTTACTATGCAGTACTTTTGAAATCCACAACATCATTACCATGTTGCGGTCCCTGGATTTACAGAAACAATAATATGAAATATAAAACCTCGTGTTCTGTATTTAGTATAATGAAACTGCTTTGAATCCAGTAGCAAAGGCGCAGAAATAAGGACAAAATGCAGGTTAGAAAAATATGGTGTGTGTGAAATTCTGGCAGTCGGGATCCCGACATTCCGAATCCTGCCATTTCCCAGTAATTAGTTTAACCCTATACCTAATCCTAGCCTTAATCCGACCTTCTGCAGCCTAGCCTGGGTTTAATTGTAATAGTTCCAGAGGTGTGGGACTTTTGTGCAAGTCTGCCTGTTTTTTTTTTTATTTGTTTGCTTGTTTGTTTTTGAGTCATATGGTGTGTACACACAGGTACAATCTGCATGATACTTTGACTATATAGACTATATGACTATCGCATGCAGATCACATGAGTTTTTTAACCCTTGCGATCCTGATGCGATTCCGATGCTCGTTCACGTATGTCAAGCAGAAAGTCTTGACTGCCTTGACTATATAGTGCAGATCGCATCAGGATCGCATTGCACCGTGTGTACACAACATTAAAGTTATTTATTTAGCAAATTCAAAAAAAAATTAATAATAGCATGAACCGCAGAAGAATAATACAAATAATAACTAACATACACAAAAAAAAACTTGATAGTAATAATATAAAATATTAGACTAAAAGTAATTAAAAAAGACAAAGTACAAGAATAAGAGGAAATCCTGTAATATAATTTTGTCTGTTAAAAGTAAATGCTAACATTTTACACTATATTTATGGATATGTAATATAGGAATGTAGGAAAAAGAGTAGAATACCACTTTGAAAGTGAATTTTAGAGCATAAAGAAAGAGCACAAAAGGCACTGAAATATGCGTGTAGTGCCGTAAACTTTATGGGGGTTAAGCGTTTGTTGGGAGAAACTCCCTGTTTATCTGAGTTAGCCATGATTGGTTGATAAGTGGAGGAGGAGCCAGCTTAGAAAGGATGTTAGAGAATTTTCTGGAAGAGACCAGCCTCTTTTCCAGGAATTGTTTATCACCCTCCCGCCCTAAGGTAGTTGTGAGGGTGTTGCATGTTAGTTAAATGTTGTTGGCTTTGTAGATGGCCAGTTTCAGAACAATAGAACAGCTATATTTTGTTTGTTAATTCCTTGGGGGGGGGGGGCAGGTTCTTTTAAGAAAGTGACTAGGTGGGGATACCATTTTTACATTAAGGGCATCAGCGGACTAGGTGGGCCCTTTTGTCACTTTAGCTGAGCTGTCGCCTCAAGTTGTGTGAGCTGGGCAGCCTGTAGACTTTGGATAGGTCCCCGCAAGTGCAGGGTGAGGAGCTCTGCCCTTACAAGTTGAGTTTTGGACACGAATAATGGCAGTAGGTCCATCCTTGTCAATAAGAGAAAGAGACCCTTAAGTATTTTCATTTTTATATATATTAATTAAACCATTCTTCTCCCTGCCACGAATTTAGAGAGGGAATTTTTGCTTTTTATATTTAGTACAAATAGGCTTTCCTCTAAATAAAAAAACTTACCCTTTATCCACCAATACAGTTGTCATTTCTTTATCTTAAGTTAAGTTGCTAAGAATGATGTGTTATTGCAACGTTTAAGGAAACATAAATAAGGGAGGGGGGGAGGTGCAAAATCCGGTAGCGTGTCGGGATAGCTGGGGGATTAATTTATTTGTATAGGATTCATGGGAGGTTGAAAATTTTTTGAGCCCAGGGAGAGACACATTGTGATATGTACACCAGGGGATCCAAATAGAATTACATTTTTGACTGTGTTGTTTTAAAGACTTCAAATTTTTTTCAATCCTGGCCACAAACCAAATCCTATTTAACAATTCTTGGTGAGTAGGAGCAGTGGGAATCACAGGTTATTTGGGATTTTAATGTGCAGGAATTGTGTAGAAAGAGTTTATTGGTTTTCTTACTTATGTGGTCTATAGGGATGCAAAGAAAAAGATTAGCAGGTGTGTGGGGCTAGGGGAGGCCAATGAGGTTAGAAAGAAGGTAGCGTAACATGTCCCAGTAAGAAACGAGTACCGGGCAGGTCCACCAGTGAGCAGGAGGAGGAGATTGCAGGTGCAGACTAAATATAAATGCTAAACCTATTAATATATTTCCTAGCATAATGATGGCCATTATTATGGGCTTGTCCCTAACACTACTCCGAGACAAGTCCAGGGCACGGGACCCCCCAGGCCAGCCCAGCAGAACCACCCATGGCATCACATTGGTGTGAAATGAAAGTGATAGTAAAGGGATATGAGTGAAAATTTTATGTGATAAGACTTACATAAGTAAGAAGTAATAATAAATGTGAAGGGTGAGGGTGCTACATATATACTAAACAAACTAAAGGTGTGATGGAGAGTTTACGATATGATGCCAAGGATCAGCCCAGCCGCAGCAGCCCAAACACAGTCGCACAGACAAACACTCAGCATATATATATATATATATATATATATATATATATCAACACACCCACAGTAGTGTCTTCAGCGCCCTCTAGCTGTAATGTCCATACAATATGTAAAATAGTAAACATAAACTCCAGGTAATTCTTATGAAGAAAGTTTTTCTTTTATTTTTCAAAAAATCATGATCAATTACCAACGCGTTTCGCCTACATGAGAGGCTTCATCAGGGGTTTATGATCTTATGTTTTGAAATTTTGAAATGGTACCCATCAGGGTCAGGTTGGTAATATTCAATATAGATGTCTGGATAGACCCGGATTATTCTGGTGTCTATAGACCTGATTGGGACCTATTTACTCAAGCATTTCACTGACATCCACTGTTAAGCTTGTTTTGTAAATTGAGTCAGTCAGTGCTTCTCTCTTTGCAATCATTCAGTAACATTGCATTTGCATACTCCCATCCCCTCCTGCAGGAGTAGCTGTGCTCTGTGCTGTGGGTGTACCCAGCCTTCCTCCTCTCTCTCTGCTCCTCCTTGTGCCTCTAACACCTCAGACACTACTGTGGGTGTGTTAAAGTATTTTTCAGTTCCAACTAGTAGGGGACTGAGTGTCAACAGCGACCAATATATGTTTTAAAGTGAAAGCGCAATTTTAGAGATTTTGTGTTGTGTGTGTGTGTGTGTGTGTGTATATATATATATATATATATATATATATACACACAACACAAAATCTCTAAAATTGCGCTTATATATATATATATATATATATATATATATATATAGTAGGACTTACCCTAATAGTGCCTAGCTGAGTGTGCAGTCTTGAGTGCAGGACTCCAAGCTCATTTAAAAAAATCTTGGACAAGTGGGAGGGGTGCTAGTAAAGGAGGAAGGCATCTCTAATTCCTTCCAGTGTGTATACATACACAATATAAAGTACATAGTCTCCAATGGGTAGATTCCATTGTTTTCCCCCTCAGCTGACAAAGCAATTCAATTGTTGCTCCATTCGGTCTTGCATGTCACATATTTTTGCAGTCTCCTGAGGGAGTGAGAAGAAATGTTAAAAAAGGGTTTTTAATTGATTCAGCGGCACCCCATCTATTTGGGTGTGACAAGAGTGATAATTAATTGGTTCCCAGAACAATTGAATTGGTCTTTTAGGCACCCATTAATTATAGCAGCTCCTAAAATAATTTAACTCAAGAGTCTTATAAAATATTTTCCTGCAATGGCCTTAGGCATAGAGCAGTTCAAAGCTTACTCCTACTAAAGAAAGATGAATAAAGCTGGTAAAGAATTAGCCAAGTTGACAGCTAAAATCCAGTTACAGTGCTTATTCCAAGTATTAAAACAAGCATCACAACAATCCTTATGTAAATGATGGTCTTCTTTTATCATTGTAAAGCTTAAGATGTGCTTTTATTTGGCATTAGAATATTTTGCATAAGAAGTCCTTAATAAATCCATTTTGATTGGATGACAGAAAACATAATGTTAAAAATGCTAAAGTCTGTGAATTCTTTTTATAGAAAACAACTATACGCACATGTCAGCGCCACTACAAATCTGTGTGTATCTAGCAAATAAAAGCAGGAGAGGAATTCATATTTTCATCCAAACATTTAACCTTGCACCCAGTATAAAGGTTCCTGTTTCCTGCAATTTCCTAGACTACCATTTATGCTTCACACACCATTAAATTGCAGTTAAAATGTACTCGCCTCCTAGATACAGAGGCTAGGCAGGTGCTGAATGCTTTTTATAGTACAGTGTCAGATTTGGCTGTCATACCTTTGCTATTTCTCATGTTTTCATTTACTCTGTCAAATAAGTATTCCTCTGTCTGGTGATATGCCTTCCTAACCCATACATATCTTTCTCCATATCATCCATACTCATATATAGAGTACATTACTTGGTACTTGTGTAGTTTCACGGTGGCAGTTATGTAGTTAGCGTAGCATCCCTGTCAGAATCAGCGTAGTGTTCCCGCAGCCAGCGTAGGCAGCGTCCCTATCAGTATCAGCGTGGTGTTCCCGTCCGTTCGCGGCTAGCCAGAGCTTACGTAGTTAGCATAGTCAGTCAGGCGTCCCTGTCAGTATAAGGGTCGTTTTACCACCCGTTCGCGGCCAGCCGGAGCTTATGTAGTTAGTGTAGTCAGTCAGCGTTACACAGTTAGCGTAGTCAGTCAGCGCTTATTACATTGTGTGGGAACCATTGACCATGTTAACCTGCCTGACGTGACTGATGTGAATGTGTTCCTGAAACACCCCCACTATCCACACCAGCCCAAAGAGCGGCAAACGTAGCGAGACCTGCAAGGGGATGCGGTACGCGTCCTCCCGACCTTTCATACCCTCACTATCCACGTCATCGTGGAGTTGATTTTATAAAGTGTGGCGAGCCCGAATCGTGGCGAGCTACACTTGCCACACTTCGGGTTACCGTGGATAGCGGGGGATTGAAATGGAGGCATTTGCCAGTATGTAACATTGAGCACTGGCAAATGCGTCTTCTATTGTGCATGAGACGCACTTGCACACCGCACCTCCCTTTGTGCAGGAGATGCACGCGCTAGCGAACCCCTAACCCTGTCCGTCTCCCTGAAGCGGACACAAGCAGGGTTGCCGTACCTTGCCACAATAATTACTGAGACACAGGAGCGTCTGAGGCCCTCCTGTGTCTCAGACAGATGGATCACCTCTCTGCCGGCGCCCGCATGATCCCCTCCCCGCCGGCATCCGCCAGCGCAGGGGATCTGGCGGTTACCGGCGCTGTGTGAGAGGCGCTCACTAGGCTTGCCAGGGACACCGGGGACAGAGCTGCAGCTCCCAGGGACAATACGGTGACTAGCTACCTGACTGGGACACTACGCTGACTACGCGGGGCTGCCACATAGTCACTACGCTGACTACGCTAGGCAACCGCTGGACTACGCTGACAACGTAGCTTAGCCTACGCTGAAAATGTAGCGTAGCCTACTGCCGTGAAACTACACAAGTACCCATTACTTTATCCACGTCATCATGACATATTTCCTTTAACATTACACCTATGTAGGCCATACTCAGGAGGACTAGACTGCCACATTCTGGCAAATGCCAGAACAGCTGATGGCCTGATAAGCCAGTCCAGCCATGCAAGGAGACAGAGGCTGGATGAGCACTCTGATTGGCTGTTCGGCTCACATAGACAAGTACTGGCCAAACAGTTACCCCTCTTGTCCACCCAGAATACAGAGATCGCTAGGCCTGGTTTTGTGACTCACAGCACAACCCCATGTGCAATGACCATGTTCTGTTTTTCATGAGCAGGTGCACGCTACAGTGCCATGGCTAATTTCCCCGTCCCTGCTCAATCCACAATACTACTTACACAGAGGAACGGATGGAGTTGTGTACAAATTAGAAGTACATGGGCAAGTGCAGCCACCACAATTGCATAACCACAACCATCTCATCTTGTAAATAAGGCCCTGTTACTGACAATGAGTAGTGACTACACCAAATACCCTAGTATTGGGGCCCAGCAGCTTTCCTAGGGGCCACGCTTATATACTACCAATAATGCTGTGACTAAAATTGATTCTATTGTACATGCTACTCAAGCAGATAATCTATGGCACCTTACAATGATAATTAGAATTTGCTCCATGATTTTTGAAAAGGTGAGACATGTCATGTACATGTGAATATATATGAGGTGGTCAGAGGCATCTTCCCTTTTTCCCAGCACTTTTGCAGCGAAATCCCTAGTTTCCAAGGCAATATGTAGCAAAATACATCTAGCTAATGACCTATGTAATTACATAGGCGAATAGATGGAACAAGATTCATTCACATTTCCCATACATGTTAGACTGTGGGAATCACCATGTAAATAGCATTAAAATGTAATCCAAATATGTTTCCTGTTGTTTCTCCTGCAGTGTGTCGTGTTTAATTGTTCAGACGGCCTTGACTATAAAGCTATGGGTAAATTCTTCAAAGGCCTAGCGCAGTCTGGAGCCTGGGCCTGTTTTGACGAATTCAACAGAATTGAGGTAAATTTCTGTTTACATTTCTTAAAGGTCAACTTCACTTTTCTGTAGTTTTATGTGTAGGGGTTATGGAAACAGCTCCAAGAATCCACTACTATATATAATATGGGATTAATTAAGTTTCCAACTGGTTCTGTCTAGGCTTCTGTGCAGGGCCGGTGATAGGGTGTTCGGGCCCCACTGCAATCTATAAATCTGCGCCCTCCCATACTTTATAAAGAGACAGCACTTGCCAAAGGCGCATGCTGAATAAAAGTATGTATAAGGCCCGTAGTAGTAGTTCCTGTTATATGCATAATGTGTCCAGTAGCAGCAATGCCATGTCTAGACATTTTGATTCCCTGTGCCAGAAAAGGAATTGGTGTCCCTTCCCCCCATACCCCATTCCACACACACACACACACACAAAACCAGTGACAGTGCACGCCGAAGGAGCGCATAAAAAAATTTACACCCTATCGCCAGGGGCGGATTGGGGACCAAAAGTGGCCCTGGAAAATTTCTGGAAGTGGCCTCATGTGGGCTGCACCAAATCAAAATGGGTGTGGTATATTTTACTGACAGTCGGGATCCCGACAGTCATTAGCCCGACGTCGGGATCCCGACATGCCGGACTCAGACAGCATGGTGAGCGCAACAAAGCCCATTGCGGGCTCGCTGTGCTAGCCACGGAGGAGAGGCAGCACAGCGGGTCCTACGTTTTGTAATTCACATACTATATATTTCACATATGTTTGTACCATTATTGTTGTGTTGGTCCTGACGACAGGAGTAATCCTGAAATGGCGTTGACTGTTTTAGCACATTAAAAGATCACCCTTTTGTATGAGACCTGGAGTGATGCCCATCTGTTCCTGTAATAAATATATATATATATATATATATATATATATATATATATATATATATATATATATATATATATATATATATAAAAACAAAGAATATATATATATATATATATATATATATATATATATATATATATATATATATATATATATATATATAGATAAAAAACAAAGAAGCTAGCACATCCAGTCCAATGAAGGAAAAAAACGTTTTTATATCATGCAAAAAAGTAAGATTTGGACACACCATGGAAGGTAGTATTCAATGACAAAATTACAGTCCATGTAAAAGGTTACCACAATCCAGTAGCACAAACATGGTGGTCCACTGTCAAGCCACTGATGCCCGACGGCCATTTCAGTGTAGTCACCATCGTCAGGAGCATATATATCTATCAGCGGCACTTAGGTTAAAACAAACTCAATACAACAGCCGGTAGTAAGCCTAGGCTTACTACCGGCTGTTGTATTGAGTTTGTTTTAACCTGAGTGCTGCTGAGTACCGCTGCTGTATGGGGATGTGTAGTCTCACAAGGAAGGGACGTGGCCACACAATAGTACACTCATTTCAAATTACGCCACACAGTACACATCTTATTCCCATTATATAGCACCAGTGACATAACTAGACATTTTGGTGCCCTGTGCCAGAAAGTGAATTTGTGACTGCCCCACTACCACAGCAAGAACTGGAAGAATGCACGCCGTAGGCGTGCAGCAAAAAATAAGGGTTGTGGCTTCATGGGGAAGGAGCATGGCAACATAATAGTTTCATGCCCATTACACATTAAGGCACACGCGGTAATGCCACACAGTACTGCCTATTTCACATTATGCCACACATCGTGATGCGCTTACACATTATGCCAGTAGTAGCTCTGCTTATATATAATGCCCCCACCAGTTGCCGGCAGTAGTAGTACTGCTTTTAACTAATGTCCACACCCAGAGGCGTAACTCTGGGAGGCAATGGAGTCATCTGCCGCCGGGCTCCTGCTCCCAAGGGGGCACCTCTCCTTCCCTGCAAGTTTTAATCAGTTAATTGAAAGCTGTCATTATCACTTCTGTGGCTGACTCCCCCTCCTAGCAGGACCATAGACGTCACACTTTCTTTATTTTAAACATAATATACATAACATACATACATATTTATATAAGGTGGGGTGTCTATGTGGAGGGGGGGGCACCACTCTTTATCTTGCCTCCGGGCAAGTGGAACAAACTTATGCTACTGTCCACACCAATTGCCAACAGTAGAAGTGATGCGTAATGCCCACACCAGATGTAGACAGTAGAAGCGCTTCTTATAACTAATGCCCACACCAGCTGACGACAGTAGTAGTGCTGCCTATTTGTAACGCCCACACCAGCTGCCGACTGTAGTATCGCTGCCTATATGTAACGCCCACACCAGCTGACGACAGTAGTAGTGCTGCCTATATGTAACGCCCACACCAGCTGCCAACTGTAGTGTCGCTGCCTATATGTAACGCCCACACCAGCTGCCGACAGTAGTATCGCTGCCTATATGTAACACCGACACCAGCTGCCGACAGTATCGCTGCCTATATGTAATGCCCACATCAGCTGACGACAGTAGCCCTGCCTATATGTAACGCCCACACCAGCTGCCGACAGTAGTATCGCTGCCTACATGTAACACCCACACCAGCTGCCGACAGTAGTATCGCTGCCTATATGTAACGCCCACAACAGCTGCCGACAGTAGTAGCACTGCCTATCTATATGTAACGCCCACAACAGCTGCTGATAGAGTAGCGCTGCCTATACGTAATGCCCACACCAGCTGCCGACAGTAGCGCTGCCTATACGTAACGCCCACACCAGCTGCCGACAGTAGAATCGCTGCCTATTTGTAACGCCTACACCAGTTGCCGACAGTAGTAGCACTGCCTATATGTGATGCCCACACCAGCTGCTGACAGTAGTATCGGTGCCTATATGTAATGCCCAAACCAGCTGAAGACAGTAGTAGTGCTGCCTGTATGTAACGCCCACACCAGCTTCCGACAGTAGTATCGCTGCCTATACGTAATGCCCACACCAGCTGCCGACTGTAGTATTGCTGCCTATATGTAACGCCCACACCAGCTGCCGACAGTAGTATTGCTGCCAATATCTAACGCCCACACCAGCTACCGACAGTAGTAGCATTGCCTATATGTAACGCCCACACCAGTTGCCGACAGTAGTATTGCTGCCTATACGTAATGCACACACCAGCTGCCGACAGTAGTATCGCAGCCTATATGTAATGCCCACACCAGCTGCTGACAGTAGTATGGCTGCCTATACGTAATGCCCACACCAGCTGCCGACAGTAATATCGCTGCCTATATGTAACGCCTACACCAGCTGCCGACAGTAGCACCGCCTATATGTAACGCCCACACCAATTGCCGACAGTAATGGATGCTCGCATGTCCATTGCCGGGAATGGGGTGGGCAAGCATCGCAGACGCACACATGTCAATCCCCAGCGCACTGCGGTCATTGGCATGCCAGGGACAGGTACAATGCAAATGGCTCCATCTGGACATAATTTGCTGGTATTACTCGCTCTCACATACTTTTTTTTACCTTAAAAACTGTCATCCACTCCTTCATCAGCACTGCTGTGCTCTCGTGTAGCTCCGCCCCTCCCCGTGTGGCTCCGCCCATCCATTTCGTGTAGCTCCTCCCCCTGTTCAGTGTCTGCAGTGCTGACACTGATGTAGCTAAAGGGTTGGGACATGGAAGCTCAGCTGTGAACTTGAAGCAGGCAGGAGCTAAGATTCGGCTGACGCTGCTGCCTGTAGTGTGAACCACTGAGTCTGAGAGCAGCAGCAGGAAGGGGGGCGGATCTGCTCCTCCGATCCTGACTGCACTGGACTCCTTTGATGTTGTGCCGCCCCGATCCTCATGCGGCACCCCCGCTGTCTTCCCAGCCGCAGCTCCACCACCTGAGCTGCAGCTGGTGTTCGGCTGGCATCCTCTGGCTGTCTGTAATGAGGGAAGCAGCCATGTGCGCAATGCTAGAGCCGGGAGCTGCTTCCGGGAACGGCCACTGCTACCCACAACTCCGCAGTGGCCGGCCCCTTCATTGTTTATTTAGTGTGACCTGCAGCTTCCGGCCTCAGGGTCAGTCGGCCTCCCGGGAAACTTCCCGGTGACATCAATGGCCAATCCGCCCCTGCCTATCGCCCATTACACATTTTTCCACACATCGTAATGCCCATTACACATGATACCACACACCATAATGCCCATTACATATTAAACTACACACTATTATCCCTATTACATAGGATGCCATATGCTGTTCTGCCCATTACATATTATGCCACACGCTGTAATGCCTATTACATATTATTACATATTATGCCACATGATGTAATTACCAACATATATTCTGCCATAATGCCCATTTCATATTATACTGCACACTGTTATGTCTATTACACCTTAAGCCACACACCCTAATGCCTATTATATTTTATACCACACTGTAATGTATATTACACAATATACCTCACACACCGTAATGCCTATTACATATTATTCCACATAAGTGCTACATTAAAACTGTGGCATACCAACGCTTCGGGACTTAGACGCCCCTTTATCAACCTTGACAAATGGACATCTAAGCCAAAAGTTCGAAAAAGAGGTTTCAGAATCACAGATAGTGCGCTCCCAGGTGGGCAGCAAATCTGTTGGTGAGATAAATGGAGGTATTTCCACACCCCTCCTGAAGTACAGTAAAAAGAAATATTATCTCCCAACACTTTTGCGCCTCAACCCTTCCACATGTATATTAAACCAATAAGAATATACAGAAATTCTTATCTTTCAAATCCAAATGATTGTGCACTGTTCCTTGTTCAAGTCTCTCCAGTGTATATCATGCGAAAGAGAGATATGAAAATACCATCATAGCGTAAACAGGTTTAATAACACACAATGAACAGTGACACAAAAATAAAATCCTCATACACAGGATGATATCACAATTACCATATAATATGGAGAACTATAATTAAAGAGTTCTCAAATACGCAAGTTAATGGAAAGGAATCCACTCCAGATGCACCACATACAGGAAAATACAAGTCATCAGCAAATTACCAGATGGTGTGGAGAATCAGTGGGCCACTAGATTCTCAGATAGGCAAAGTGCGTGACTTGGCGCTAGTCCTGGACCTCTGCAGCTGGTCTCCGGGCAGGGTCACCTCCTCCTTGTTCCTGCATTCGGGGTGGGTTCCTTCCAATTTTCCTCAATGGGCAGACGTGTTTCGACCACGTCCGTGGTCTTTTTTAAGGCTTGAGAAGAGTTCAGTCCTCCACTCCAAACGGAGATATTTAAAGTCCATCTATTTAATTGATCCTCCAATGAGGAAAAAGGTACTTCCCGCGTCAGCGCGCTGACGTCCCGGCGGTCACGTGACCCGCTCCTGCCGGTCCATCCGCCAGTAGGTGGAATCTAGCTGTGATGCGTAAGGGCAAGTTTTCCCTTAAAAAAGATGGCGGATCCACTGTTTCCTGGTCCCCGTATAACCGACTGCAGAGATAACATGACGCCCGCATGATCTGGGCCACGTGATCGCCGTATTCCGTCAGTACCATTATACAGGGTGTTATCTTTGGTGGTCTTAGCAACCTTTTTCTTATCGGTCCCAAGTTCTTTGGTTCTATAAATAATCGGACATAAAAAATGTATGTTAAAAATCCATAAAACACAATTTATAAGTGTATAAAATACATTTAAAATGAACATTCCCAATACAATACAAAGATATAAAAATCGTGGTCGAAACGCGTCGGCCCATTGAGGAAAATTGGAAGGAGCCCACCCCGAATGCAGGAACAAGGAGGAGGTGACGCTGCCCGGAGACCAGCTGCAGAGGTCCAGGACTAGCGCCAAGTCGCGTACTTTGCCTATCTGAGAATCTAGTGGCCCACTGATTCTCCACACCATCTGGTAATTTGCTGATGACTTGTATTTTCCTGTATGTGGTGCATCTGGAGTGGATTCCTTTCCATTAACTTGCGTATTTGAGAACTCTTTAATTATAGTTCTCCATATTATATGGTAATTGTGATATCATCCTGTGTATGAGGATTTTATTTTTGTGTCACTGTTCATTGTGTGTTATTAAACCTGTTTACGCTATGATGGTATTTTCATATCTCTCTTTCACATGATATACACTGGAGAGACTTGAACAAGGAACAGTGCACAATCATTTGTATTTGAAATATAAGAATTTCTGTATATTCTTATTGGTTTAATATACATGTGGAAGGGTTGAGGCGCAAAAGTGTTGGGAGATAATATTTCTTTTTAATCTAAGCCAAAAGGTTGATATATCTCCGTTTTAAATGCAATTAATTATTGAGTCAGTTTATATCCTTAAAGACAATATAACCCCTTTGCTGGCACTCCCGAGAATTTTCTGGGCTATGTACCCAAACTACCTTCTTCCAGGCAGCGCCGCTGATGGCTGAGATCAGCAGCTTCAGCCGCTGCCCGGCCCCGCCTCCTTTCCCCCGGCTGTGTGCGACGTGACCTTGCTAACATCATGCCGCACACAGCCGGGTTGCCGGGGGCAGGACCAGGCAGTGGCTGATCTAGTGCGCATTGCTGCCCCGCCCCTGGAAACGCAGTGGGTTTTTTTTGGTTTGGAGCGCACTCCATATTTCAACAAATATCATAAATGCATTATTATTGTGCCATCAGTTTTCCGTAGTAATTTCTTATATACTGTGATGAATACAGCAACACTATTTATTAATACCTCAGTATTTATTAATACCTCAGTATCAGCAGTGGATCCTACCTGGGAGGAGAGGGCCTGCTGCTGGTCCCTGCCACCTTGCATTCACCACCAGGTTCCTACTGCCAGCCATGTCCTAGAATCTGTGCAGTGCAACTGACAGGTGCCAGTACCCGGCACAAGCACAGTAGCGGTGACAGTACTGCGTGTGCTTAAACCCCCAGCTTCTATGGGCTGCATTTTCTGCAGCCCATAAAAGCCACCTAAGGCTTATGATAAAGCAGGGAATGGCTTCCTGCAAGAAGTCAACTATCTGCATATTGCAGTCCAGACTGGCAGTCCTGTAGGGAGGGAAAGCCTCCCAATGGTACTGCCAGTCATGTAGAGTCACATGCATTTCACATAGAGGATTTATCTCAATTTTAAGTAATGAGATGTTTTTTTTTTTGTTTTAGTAATGGCTACAAAAAATAATTTGAATTATCTTCATCATTGTGCTGTGTAAATGTAGCCTATTTATTTATTTGTTAGTGCATTATATTTATTATTGATGTCCCCATGGAAGCTGTAATTACTGCTTGTGTTTAATATGAGATTGTGTAATATATACTGTAGCTGATGTCATATGAAGTATTTTTGTGCATCTAGGTGGAAGTACTGTCAGTAGTAGCCCAGCAAATTCTCAGCATACAGCAGGCAATCATGAGAAACATGAAAACATTTTTATTTGAGGGAACTGAACTGACACTCAACCCAACCTGTTCTGTGTTCATCACTATGAATCCTGGCTATGCTGGTCGTGCTGAACTTCCAGACAATCTAAAGGTACAGTATGGCAGCTACTGTATCATAAATAGCTGCCAAAAGTACATTGCCAGCACTTAATAAAACTTCAGTTTGGAAACAGCGTTAATATGTGAAGAATACTTAGCTAAATTTGCCGGGATTTTTGCAGATCCTTGTGGGGGCTGGAAATCTGACTATCGGGATTCCGTACCCAACTCCGACATAAAGAACCAACAGGTGTTTTGTACACCTAGCATAAACATCACCAGAAGCAGTGTTGGACTGGGGCATAAAGGGCCCACCAGGAGAATGCAGTGGTAGGGGCTTGGCGACAATAGAAGGGAGGTGCCCCTGTCACGGCAGGAGCCTGGTGGCAGCCAACTCTGTTGTCTTTAGCAGTTTCTTCTCTGTCTGTATGAGATATAGGGCCTAATTCAGTAAAGATCGCTAAGCAGCAAAGATCCTCTACTTAGCAAGCTCTTAAATGCTGCCTGCCAGATGAGCTAATGCCCTCCCCCCGCTGTTGCATGTACATCCCAGCCACAATGCAAATGGATGTTTTGTGGACACATCCATGCGAATGCAAGCGTACGGGACAACAATAAATCGAAGGTCACTGACCCTCAAATGATTATCTTTTAGCCGTTCATAAATAAAAGTCGGTCTAGGCTGACTTTTATTTATGAAGAACATGGTGTAGAATGGGAAGGGTGCTGACATCATGTGATGTCAACTGCCCACCCTGTACAGGCTTCGCCATGCCTGCATTTAGATGGGGACACCCAGTGTTTTGCTGGATGCACCCACTGTTTTTGTGGGAACGCACAGAAAACTCTGGGTGTTACCATATGCCATTACCTTGACCACCTCCATCGCACCTCCCCCCAATGCGAACGCCTCATCGAAGACGTTAACACATCGTCCCTGCACATGCGAACACGCCAAGGACCAAGTCAACAAGATTCAGGCCCATAGTTCTCACTGTCACATCCAAATTGTTTCTTGGCCTTTCAGTACTGTACACTTCGAAGAACCGAAGTGGATGGACTTTCTGCTTATGGTGGAGCATCCACCATGGCTGATCAAGTCTATCTTATAGCTTATGAGGCAGTGAGGCATGCTGCACTACCGGAGAGAACACTGCTGTGCCACAGCTGGTTTGAGGACTAGTTAGTGCTAAATAATCTGACTTAACTGCTTAGAATCACATAAGCTTTTCCCAAACATTTCTCTGTCTATAAATAAAGGTGACTGAGTAGAAATATCATGCTTCAATTGTAGTATAATATTTCTAACCTTGTTCTCATGTTCTCCTCTATCTTGGACAAAACCTTGTATGTTTGTTTTCTTAGGCATTATTCAGAACAGTCGCCATGATGGTTCCAGACTATGCACTGATTGGTGAAATATCTCTTTATTCCATGGGATTCTTGGACTCTAGAAGGTAAGAGTATACTTTCAGGTGATATTAAGTCCATTGGACGTTTGCCTTGGCGGTAGTCATAATGCCGACATTTACAATGTTGACATCACAATGTCACATTTAGGATTAGGCTGTGAGAGGGGTGGCTTAGGCACTAGGGAAGGTTATGGTTAGGCACTTTGGGGGTTGTGGAAAGGCACTAGAGGGCTGGTAGGGTTAGGCACTAGGGGAGAATGTCATGTCAGACATTAGGGGTAAGTCAAGGTTAGGCACTTTGGGGGAGGTTGGGCACCTGGGGGAAGGTAGGGTTAGGCACTAGGGGGCAGAAGGGTTAGGCATTAGGGGTAAGTTAAGGTTAGGCACTTTGGGGGAGGTTGGGCATCAGGGGGAAGGTAGGGTTAGGCAGTAGGGGGAGAGAAGGGTAAGGCATTAGGGGTAAGTTAAGGTTAGTCATTAGGCGAATGATTAAGTGGAATGGTTAGGATTATGAATAGGGGAGAATAATCCCTGTAACGCTGCTCATCACATGGCCTGACATTGAAACCATATAAGACACTGTTAGACCATCATGGATGCATGCTGACATTATGAAGGTTGACCTACAGTAGGATACCAAACTCCATTTTCCATATTGATTATACGATTGCATAAGTATACATGTGCAAAGGGCAGATACGGAGGCTCGCTACATTAACTTAAAAGCTCTGTGTTCATCATTAGGAATCCTGGCTGTGAGGGTGCTGCTGGATTTGAAAACAATCTAAATGAGAGACAACATTTTTATCAAATGTACATTGTTCCTGGTATACAGGGGTGTGGTGTATCTCACAGACAATGTCTAGGTCATGGGTCTTCAAACTGTGGCCCTCCAGAAGTTGTGAAACTACAAATCCCAGCATGCCTTGCCACAGTTTTAACACTCCCTTATAGCAAAACTGTGGCAGGACATGCTGGGATTTGTAGTTTCACAACATCTGGAGGGCCACAGTTTGAAGACCCATGGTCTAGGTTGACAGCAGAAGGTCGACTTGCTCAAGGTCAACTTTGGAAAAAGGTCGGCACAAGCCAAAGCTCGATTTGGAAAAGGTTGACATGTGAAAAGGTCAAGGTTTTTGCATCTTTTGTGTCACTGCCGACACCTGAGCACATGGCCCCCAATTAGTGTACCATGTTCCTTGCATGGCTCACTTAGTTTGCCTTGCTTCAGGCCAGGTGTCTCGCTCTTCTATCACTGCGTTTGGCACACTTTACCATTCAAAATCAGAGTTCACGTGGATGTTAAAGTATGAAGTTCAAAAAATGAAAAACCTTTTGTCAGTGTCGACCTTGTGGTGCCGACCTTCTGGTTTCAAACTAGACTCTGTCTGTCAGCCACCTGGATACCAGTAGGTGCTGCGGACCCTTGTGGCGCCATATAAATAAACAATAATGATAATAATACACAATCTCTGTTTGTTAATAACATCTGAATATCTATGGCCCTTATTCTGATCAGTGCGGCCGGAGCCGATTATGCGGCCAGGACCGTGCGTGCGAAACCCCGCCTTCCATACGGATCGCCAACTCCGTCCGTATGCGGTAAGAAGCTGTCCGAACGGACCGCACGTGTATTTTTCACGGAATACGCCTCCTCCATCTAAGGGAACCTCCCCCATCATTCGATGGTCGCAGACCATCGAATGCAGGACCGAGTGCTCCACCAGCACCCGCAACCTCAGACCACATGGACATTTTTCCGTGCAAAAGCAGGGATCTGGGCGGGCAGCTGACATCCGGCGATGTCATATATCCGCCCCCTACACGTGTGTCACGGCCGCATTACCATACGTACGCCCAGCGTTTTCATGGGAACTCCCATGAAACGCGGGGCGTATGCATATGGTAATGAGCCCAAATAGCCCTGCACGCCCCTCTCCACCCCCTGTTCGGAGTGTTCACATATCATGCGGGATTTGGCCGTACGCCCCGCTCGCACATGCGCAGAGACGCCTCTGCACATGCGCAGACACAAAACATCGGCGGCCCGAACGCACGCGGATATATCCGCACCGATCAGAATAAGGGCCTATGTGTCTTCTATGTGCCCCCGCAGAGTCCAGGGCTCTTTTATTTCTCATTCACCTTTTCCTAAACGGTACTTGTGTAGTTTCATGGCGGCACTTCCCAGCGGATCGTATGAAAATCGTATGCAAAGTGCATGCAATATTTGATTATGCTTTACATACGATTTGCATACGATTCGATCTGCGATGCGATTTAGCACACACCTACTGTCCACATCAGCCCGAAGCGCGAGGGGCGCAGAATACACGTCAAGTACTCCATGTCCCCTCGCGGGGATCGCTGCGCTCGCCACACTTCGGGCTCGTTTTTTGCGTCCCCTCCTGTGAAGTTTGTGGGCAGTAATGACAAGTGCAAGGGGGCCCCCCTGTCTATAGTGATCCAGGCCACCCCAAAGGCTTAATCCAGCCCTGGCCAAACCCCTGAATTTGCTGACCACACACCATAAACATGGTCCTCTACCTGAAACTACCTTACCCTGGTGGGCCTTTAATACCCCAGTCCTACTCTGATTGTAATACAACAAGGTGCTTTTTCCATTTCCATTATGTTAACATCACTTGGGCTAAGTAGGATAGGCTTTGCATTGATCCAGGGTCATGTACAGTATGTACAATTGTATTGATCCTATGGTGCTGGTCTGTTCAAAGATTACTCTAGTTCTAGACAGCCTTGAGTTAATGAGCTGCAGCTGAACTACAACTCCCAACCATCTAAGTTTCTGTATTCTAGTTCTCGCATGAGCCCCATACTGCACTTAATTAGGGTAGATGTAATGTGTAGGGTTAGATTGCAATGTGATAGAACAGTGGTTCCCAACCTGGGGTACTAGTACCCATGGAGGTACTCTGCAAACCAGTTGGGGGTTCTTGAAAATAATATTGGTAATGGCGTAAGAAGTATTCAATCGCCATGGAGAGGAACCATGTTGCGTCACTTCTGGTTCCGTCTGCAGCGTCATCAGCATCAGCTTTTGCATGACCAGAAATCCACTGGGAGCTACCAGCACTGCCCTCAGACATCAGAGATCACCTGCCCCGTGCTGACGGGTGGAGGAAGCAGACACATTATTCCTACATGCGTAAGTGAGATCCCCAGAGGCAGTACACAGCCAGCGGCCAGACACATGGGTGATCCGATTCCTGACAGCACACTGCTCCTCCACTACTCCTTAATATAACCACACGCATACCACTCACTTCCACTCCACTCACATGTACTGTGGATATTTCAAATTCAGAGGAATAAATGAAAAGCCTAATCAAGGGGTACAGGAAAGAAAAAATATTGGGAACCACTGTCTTAGAAGACTGGCTTCGAATTGTATCCTTATACCAGACAGTTGCATAATATAGTACACACTGGATGGGGAGGAGGATCTTATTAAGTTCAGTGTGACCATTCTTTACATTTTATCATTAAATAATGCAGATGGTGGATGAAACACTTTATCTGGCTTGCTGATATGTGTAACACTATTAATAGTTTATAATGCCACCATTTATGTTAAATACTACAGTATGTGCCTTCACTTGAGTTCTGGTCCATGATTGAAGTAATCCATTAAGAGAGAGAAATGAACATATTCACCTATTTGGCTGTAATCCCAGATTTCATATGAATCTTGCACCAGCTTCGGAGTTTCCATATGAAACAAAATGATCTGTATTTTGAGATTGCAACATATAATGAAACACGAATTAAGCACATTCTTCCAGCAGTGCTTATCTGGATTGTCATTTTTCTGCTGACATTCTGGAAATGTAGAAATATATTAGGAATATAGTCATGTTTGAAGACAATCCGTTTATGTCAGATTCTTAAATGTGTTTTGGTGCAGATAAACTTTGTACAAGTAATACCATGATGACGGTATACAGATGTGGCCAGAGATTGGGGATAATGATGTGTGTCAGCAGCGGGGTGGCGGCTTCACAGCATCCGTTACACTTCTGCTTTACCATTTCCATAATATCAATAATGTTTCTAACTTTAGATGGACATGGGTAGGGAATGATTATTAGATACGAGCTGTTAATCTTGCATTCATTCGTGCTGTGAAATGTATTATTTATGTACTTTTACTACTAATGTGATACCTCCCAATGAGCAGTAATCCAGCACTGTTGGATTCTTGTTCTGAAGGTCAGAATATGTATTGGGATGCAGAATCATACTTACCAACTTACATTTATTCCTCTCATGAGGTATCCGATCGATGGGTTGACATCGTATGGTCAACATGCACAAGTTCAATTTAAGCAAAAGGTTAATACAAGCATATGGTGGCATGGCAATGGGCGACACACGAAAAAAGTCAACGTGGGAATTTTTTTCTTTTTATTGATGTTCTCTTACTGAACCATCCTTGTGGACTCTGATAGGGAGCAGTACCATCTAAGGGGACTCTGATTAGAAGCAGTACCACCCAAGTGGAGTCTGATTGGAAGCAGTACCATCCCTGTGGACTCTGACAGGGAGCAGTACCATCAAAGGGGACTCTGATTAGAAGCAGTACTAACCAAGTGGAATCTGATTGGAAGCAGTACCATCCTTGTGGACTCTGATAGGGAGCAGTACCATCAAAGGGGACTCTGATTAGAAGCAGTACCACCCAAGTGGAGTCTGATTGGAAGCAGTACCATCCCTGTGGACTCTGACAGGGAGCAGTACCATCCATATGGACTCTGATTGGGAGCAGTACCATAAAAGGTGACTCTGATTAGAAGCAGTACTAACAAAGTGGAGTCTGATTGGAAGCAGTACCATCCCTGTGCAGAGCCGAATTTCCCATTAGGCATGTGAGGCACGTGCCTAGGGGCGGCACATGTTTGGGGGCGGCACTTGTATGCCTGTGATAGTACTGTCAGCCCAAAATGTACCAATAACTGCAAAATATCCACTGTACTGTACTATATTCCATCTTAAATAGAGTGTAAATGGATGGGACATGCAGATACTGCCCCTGTAACTGTCCTACTTAGTAAACATTATTGTTGTGCCTAGGGGCGCCCTCATCCCTAAATCCGCCCCTGTCCCTGTGGACTCTGATAGGGAACAGTACCATCCATATGGACTCTGATTGGGAGCAGTACTATCGAAGGGAACTCTGATTATTATATTTTTATTTATAAGGCGTCACAAGTGGTACCCAGCACCGTACATATAGAACACATTATAACAGTGCAGGCTATACAGAACTAGACATAACAGTGACAGAAAAACAAAAACAGAGCACAATTAACAATTAACAGCACAAATCTTGGTACACAATACAGCTGAGATATAGGGAAGTGAATGAGAATAGATGCAGGTAAAGATTGTAGGTGAGTAAGAGAGCTGTAATTGAAAGGCAAGAAGAGTGCTGTGAGAACAGGTGGGAGGAGGGCCCTGCTCTAAGGAGCTTACAATCTAGAAGGAGGGGGAGACAGACAGGTGACATGAGGTGCAGGTAAGGAGACCTGAGGTAAGAAGTGAGCATGGCAGGGATGGGCAGGACATGAGGCAGAGAATGGACAAAGTAGTCCTCCTCCTATCCTCCTCTCCCCCCTCCACCTGCACCCTTGACCCCTAACAGCTTTGCACAGTGGCCCATGCCACAACACACCCTGCTAGGGGGCAAAAAGCATGCAGAGTGAATAGGGAATGCACAGGATTGAGGAACCATGGCTCTGGTACAACAGTGTAGTTCAGAAAGATAGCGTTAAAATAGAGAAAATATAATAAGTACAGAGTTAGGGTAGGTAGTGAGAGAAGCAGGTGTAGAGAGACATATACAATGCACAGAGAACTGGGGCGAAATTTAGTGAAATGACCATTTTTTACAAAGTGCGATTTTGTCCTAAATCGCCCTATATCGCACTTTTAAAAAATCACACTTTTGCTGTGAATTTGCATATTTAACGCAAAAAAGTGTGATAAAGTGTGATATAGTGCGATTTTTAGGCATGAAAATGTGCGATTTTCAGTCCTGAAAATCGGCACATTTTCAGAAATGTGCGATTTTGTGTAAAAAACACCGCCCAGGGGCATCGAGGACAGCCCCTGGCTGCGCAGGTAAGTTCTGGAGGGGGGGAACCTCTTCTTTGGGGGGGTCCCACTCCCCCAGGACCCCTGCCCATGCTGACCGGTCAGGGGGTGAATGCTTTGGCCAGGGGGACTTGTATAAAAACTCTCCCCCCGGCTGTGGCATTACCCTGCTGGCTGCTTGGGCCCGGTGCTGGTTCTTGAAATACGGGGGGACCCCTACTCATTTTGTCCCCCGTATTTTGGGAACCAGGACCGGCCCTTGAGCCTGGTGCTGGTTTTATAAAATCCTGGGGACCGCTATTTGTTCAGCACCGTGATTTTATGAAACCAGGACCGGCTCTTTGAGCACGGGGCTGGTTATACTCAAGAGGGGGACCCCACGCCGTTTTTTTTCCACTTTTTTGTTTTACCTCGCAATGATCTGTGCATGCTTCTGACAAATTTGCCAGTCAGAACCTGGTCTATTTTTTTTTAACGATTTTTATAAATTTTTTGGGGGCGATTTCCAAATTCGCACCCCATTAAATTTGCGATTTCTATATTTTACAATGAGAAAACATCTGGATGTTTTTTTTTTCTTTGTTTTTCGCATCTCATTAAATATGCGAATTCGGGAAAAATTGTGATTTCGTCCGTTTTGGCGAATAAAATCGCAAAAATCAAATTTTTGCATCTCATTAAATGTCATCCCGATGTGGAATCTGGCACACAGAAATGGATACAGAGAAAATATGACTTGTGATATTAGGGTGAACAGAAAGTACTGGTTATGAGCATAGGTCTTGGAGACCTGCAAACAGGGAGCTTGTTGAGGGCTGTTCATTCAGAATGTGTTGGAGGTGGCGAAGTCCTTAGCTCACTGTTGTATGTTGATAGCAGTATGTTTGGGTGATATTATAAGTTAGATGGGAGTCCTCCTGTCCTCTCCTGTTGATCTCTGGGATATCTCCAATATTCTTATTAATATTTCCTCACACTTTACACTACACACTTAACAGCTGCACACAACACAGCCGCACACTGCAAACAGCCGTCCAGATTAGAAGCAGAACCATCCAAGTGGACTCTGATTGTGAGCAGTACCATCAAAGTGAATTCTGATTGGGGGCAATACCATCCAAGTGGACTCTGATTGGGAGCAGTACCATCCAAGTGGACTCTGGGAGCAGTAAAGTGCCAAAGCATGTCAACCCCAACATTGTGCATGCTGACCTTTTGTGTTGACCTAATGACTGTTGACCTAGACACTGTTGAAAATTTATACCATAACCCTCCCAGAGATGCCCAGTTAGGAGAAACAGGTGGCAGGTGATGGGGCTGGACCAGACTAAGGGGGAGATGTATTATAGCGGCGCTTTTCATGCCTCTATAACAATTCCTGCTCCACCTTATTACTGAGTCAAAGCAAGAGGGCACACCGAGAAGATATATCAACATCTTGTCTGGCAAAGCAAAGCCTCCCCCTCCGGAGATGCCCCCTCCTAAACACAGATCATCAGCTAACCCTGATGTTCTATCTTTGCCCCCCTCCTTCCCCTGACTGACTGTACTGGGCACGTGTGAGATCCCACTACTCACAAGAGATCTCCTGCAGAGCCCTGAGCCAGCATCAGGGACAGTGCTTTCCCTGCTGTGGGGATAGGGCATTGCCACCCTTCAGCTTTTGAAATTGATAGCTGCAGGATGCAGAACGATAAGCCCTGCTGACCATTTATTTGCCCTGCATATCAGCCTGCTATCTTTTAGATAGCAGCTCCGATATGGACAGGGGCGAATAGTACCCATGTTATTCACCGCATGCTGGACCCATCATACATGGGGGAGAAGCGGTATCAGCACACATAGGGGGTTATTCTGCTCCGTTCGCAGAATAACCCCCTGGACCCCTAAAAATTCACAGCGGCAACCCAGTACTGTAAGCACTGCAGTGCTGGAAAAAGAGTATTCACACAAAATTGCGATATGCGGTCTGTGTTACATATTTATGGGTCATACTGCCCATATGTTTATTTCATACTAACTTCATATTCAATGAAATCCCCACCCACTCCCATACTCTTCCAATGTGTCCATGTAGTTGGGACCCTTCTACTTTGAGGATATATTTGTCCCATTTTCAGGATCTTATTGGAAATACGTGTCTGGTTATTACAATTGGATATACACATAGTTATATCGATTGTACTGTTGCCCCTGAGGAAGTCATTTTTATGACGAAACGCGTTGAGCCTCTTGCTTTAGACTGAACTTACCAATCCACCAGAGATACCATAACAATTCTTTATGTACTTGAAAAAACATTATATGTACATTGTTACATCTTGAAAGGTGTTTTTTATGTGTTGACATTTGTAGACATTTCTACTTATTTTATATATTAAATGATGTATTTGAATTAAAGTCATTTCACCATCCCAGTGCCCTCTGAAACTCCACTTTTCTCTCATATCTGTCTTTCTGATCCTGTCTAACAGAGGATCTCTCAGAGGTGCTGCTACAATTCTTTTGATCGCAGGGGATCTCTCCCTATATATATATTTAAATATATATTTAAGTTTATATTAATCACCCCCTGCAGTTACCCATTGACCAAGTTTTTATTGCCATTGTTCTGTGCTTTGACAGACAATAGTCTCCCATGCAGTTTGCAGCCTGTAATGACAAGTGTCTAAAGTGACCCCGGGCCCCCAAAGGCTTAATCCGGCCCTAGACTACAATACAATGGAGTATCCTCTTTGTCTTATATAAGAAGCAGCTAAATACAATTCCAGGTGTTGGTACTGTTGGTACAGCCTAGCGAGCAGGTCTTAATTACCCCCTAAATGTGTTGGTACGCTTCCAACACATTTAGGGGGTAATTAAGACCTGCTCGCTAGGCTGCGTATATTCACTACGAATTTTGGGAAGGTGCTGGTGCCATGTGAGGTCATCCACCTGCCTCAAGCAGGAAGGGGCACGTCTGCCTTCTCAGGTGTCCGTCCAGCATTTCCCCATGCACATCTGTGGGCACGTTAATCTCAGCAAACTGAACTCATTTGCCACGATTATACTGTATGGACACCTCTGTAACAGATACTCAAATTTGGATATGACCTATATGGGTAGTTCTAAGCCGATGCTCAAATATGATGTTCCTAAAAAATATCACCTAATAACCAACAGCAATACGTCCACCATGTACATAAACTCAACCAACATTCCCCCGCTCCTGGCACCAGTTACAGGAAGACACATATAAGGCCACAGTTAATAGAAAAACACTACTAAGTGCTACAATAATACCCGGGGTAGATGTTCCCAATATCTGGCATCCTAAGTGCAGCTCCACGTATTATCTAACACAATAGTGGTGGCCGCAGAATGTATAGAATCCTGCTTCTTATGTGTATTCATGAGACTGCAGGTAATTAATGGCCTCTGCTCATTTGTAGTAAACACACCTGAGCAGAAACTGTCTGCGCTCCATGCAACATCTATTAGACACAGCTTCTTTAGACAGAACATTTCATATAGAATGGCTGACTTTTGTTATCTGGGAGACCCTGTCCTGGAGTAGGGAGGACCAGTTACATTGTGAATCACCCTGCCCCCTACTGGACAATGCCATGGTTAACAGCAGGGTGTAGCAATGGTCACCGCCAGACATCAGGACCCCAGCATGCCCATTTCTCTTGGGAGGTGTGTGTGTGACAATGCCCATGTGACGGTGCGGTGCATTGGCGTACCTGACTCTGGAGTTGATGGCTTCAGGAATCTTCACGGCTTCTTCTTCGAGAACCTGAGGCAGGGGGTGGCACAACCCATGGAGAACCCACAAAGGAATACTACTACTGTTAGCAGTGACAGTAATTTATTTGCTAACACACGGACTGGCTGCTGCAATATTTCAATAGGCTGCAAGTGGCATAATACTCAATAAACAGGTAGTCACAGTAAAGCATAAGATAACACAATTATCACTTCAATCATACCTCCCAACCGTCCCGGATTCGGCGGGACATTCACGATTTACGGCCGATGTCCCGTCGTCCCGGTACTGCTTACCGCAGTCCCGGCTTCCCGAGATAGTTGGGAGATATAAACCACGATTGGGCAGATGTATCATAGCAGCGCTTATCGCGCCGCTATGATACTTCCTGCTTCGCCTCAATAGCGAGGCGAAGCAGGAAGGGACATCGACAAGATGTATTAACATCTTGTCTGCCGAAGCGGGGGAGCGTTAACTCCCCCCTTCGGCGATGTCCCTTTCTGGAGATAGCGCATCAGTTAATACTGATGCGCTATCTCCTGTCCCCCGGCTGGCCGCACTGGGCATGCGCGGGATCTCGCTGTTCACGCGAGATCCCCAGCGCAGCCCAGACCTAACAGCAGGGACAGTGCTGTCCCTGCTGTTTAGATAGGGCTTCGCCAGCCTGATGCTGGCGAAGCCAAAGCAGGCTTCGTGCGGAACGGTCAGCGATGCTGACCGTTCATACATTCGGCCTGCTATCATTTTGATAGCAGCGCCGATATGGACAGGGGCGCATAGCGCCCCTGTCCTTTACCGCATCTCACCTCCTTCATACATGGGGGAGAAGCGGTATCAGTGCACATAACGTGCGCTGATACCCCTTCTCCCCCATAACAACCCTTCATACATCTGCCCCATTATTACAACGAGCGGCGAAAACGGGGCGTGGCCGGATTTCGTGTCACCCCATGAGGCCACGCCCCCTTTTCTCGAGGCCACGCCCCCTTCTCGGGAGCGCGCGCGACCTCCCAACTTCAAAAGTTGGGAGGTATGCTTCAATAGTCTATCCTGTATCAACTTTACCAGTTACAACTGACGCTATGAAAACACTATAAAACTCTCTGGCTCTGTAGCTAAACGCTTCTACAACATTTATGCACATTAATGGTAACTCAATATACGTGGTCACGGTTAACCAGTCATTGTCTCTGAACAATGGTCCCTCGTTGACAAGTCCTCAAACACATTAAGGGTACGTCCCTATGATAGTGTGCACACTTATTTATGATTCACAGGGAAGGGTGAATGACAAAAACAATCCTCACTGAGGGGCAGGCAGATTCCCGGCTCAGGGATAACCTCCTGTTTGTAACTGGGATAGCTTCAATATAGAGCTGTCCTGGACAGGGTGAATCTAGCAGGCACTTCTCTGCCCTGCTTCTATATCCTTTTACTGAGGTTAGGCAGACCTTGTCCTGTCTGTAGGGCTCATTAGGGTACTAGCCTTTGCATACCTCCCAACTGTCACGATTTTAGAGGGACAGTCCCGATTTTCGGGTCCTGTCCCGCTGTCCCACCCGCGGCAGGCATTGTCCCGCTGCGGGGGGGTGACAGTTGGGAGACCCCCAATCTAGTAGAATAGACGCTGTGCGCATGCGCACAGCGTCTATTCTCGTATGAAAATGAGGTTGCGGCTAATTAGCATAAGCCGCGCCCTCATTTGCATACGCCCCACCCCCTATTTCATACGGACAGAAGTTGGGAGGTATGCTTTGTAGTGGGAGTCTATAAGGTGTCTCTATTTCCTGCAGTTGCTGTCTCAGGGGGACTGAATCAGTACCTTGGGTGTTGCTGGCTTCTGCCACATGAATCTCACTCTGGCTATACTGCTGCATGCATACCTCCCAACTTCTGTGCTGATGAAATAGGGACACCGTCCGAAAAGGGTGCGGGTGTATGCAAATGAGGGCGTGGCTTATGCTAATTAGCCATGGCCTCATTTTCATACGAGAATAGACGCTGTGCGCATACGCACAGCGTCTATTCTACTAGATTGGGGGGTCTCCCAACTGCCACCCCCCGCAGCGGGACAATGCCTGCCGCGGGTGGAACAGCGGGACAGGACCCGAAAATCTGGACTGTCCCGCTGTAATCGTGACAGTTGGGAGGTATGCTGCATGCTGTCTGGCCCCTCTTCTGGGTGCTGCAGTGTGCTCTCTCTCTTCCTTCTCCTCACACTTGGGACAGCAACCTCCTTCAACTTCCTTTCACATGCCTCAGTGCACTTGTTCCCCGTCTTTGGGCAGCACTCTCCTTTTCTCTCTGACACTGGGGTTGTTACAGCTCTTCTTCACAAAGCTTTTTCCCTCTCTCCACATGTCCTCTCTCACACACTGCTGCTGGGATCACCTCTGACCTTCCAGCTTCCTGTCACAAGTGCAGGGGAGCTGGGACACTAGCTGAGTCTGTTAACCCCTCACAGCCCTGCTGACAGGGGAAAGGACCTGTTCTGGCAGCATTGGCTGCAATGTTAACTCCCTGGGGGCACAGGAATAAAAGGGGTGGAGCGGGGTGCCACATGTGTAAGCCAGAAGGCTGGTGTGTACTCCTGGGAGTGTGGGTGACATTCTGCAAGAGAAAGCAAGTGTGACTGAGCAGCTATGTATACCAGTATAATGGCCCACTGCAGATGATAGGATTGTAGCTTCCATGCACCTCTCCTCTACTCTCCTCAGCAAAATTATGTATAGAGCTTCCATATTTGTTAACTAAATGAAGAAAATCCAGGCCTCTTTATTGTCTGATACATTCCTTCTGATTTCCTACAGGTATATCCACACATGGTCATCCCTTAATTCCTATGTTTATGGGAGTCCGGGTGGGAAATGTGACAATTTTATGATAAAAAAGTAACTGCTGAAATATCAAACTCTAACATTTTACCTCATCTCTTTCTGTTTTTATAGCCTGGCACAGAAGATTGTTGCCACCTACAGACTATGTTCAGAACAACTCTCATCTCAGCACCATTATGACTATGGTATGCGTGCAGTGAAATCTGTCCTGACTGCAGCTGGAAACCTCAAGCTGAAATATCCAGAAGAGGATGAGAGCGTGCTCCTACTGCGGGCACTACTGGATGTCAACCTGGCTAAGTTCTTGGCTCAAGATGTGCCTCTCTTTCAGGTAATGAGAGCAGGGCTGCCATCAGAAATTGTGGGGCCCAGGACCGCCAAAATAGCCAGGCTCAAGCAGCAAGCCTGTAACAAATATTAAGTGACTAGAAAATTGTGAGTGTTAAATACTGTAAGTAATGTTGTTTTTTTTGCTTTAGGGGCTCACTTGATATTTTACCAGCCTTGCTGCTCGAGCCTGCGGGCTGCACACAGGCAGCAGCCGAGAGATGCCCTGAGCCCTCTCCCAGTCCCTGATGTCTATTTAATAACTTGAGTTACCGTACCTTTAGCAAGGGTGGGAGGGGGCTGGCCACACGTTGTGCCCTGCTGCTCCTGACTGAAATATGGCAACGCCGGCTCCTGATATGGCACACGTGGCATGACATCATTCATGCGCGCTGACGGCTCCGCCTCCCGGCTGGCCTGCTGTCCATGGAGGCTCCGACCAGGGGGCTGACATGGTGCGGCAATATGAACCACCATGGGGGTCGCGGGCACCGCTGTGTAGTGAAAGGGGGGTGCTCGAAGTCCTGAGGGCTGCAGGTACAGAGGGTACCTCTGTCAGAGTGGCCGGGCCTGGGACAGCTGTCCCCATAGCACCCGCCTCATGGTGGCCCTAAATGAGGGTACTGTAATGTCATGTACTGCTTAATGATCTCTAGCAGTGTCCCAAAACAGACCACGAAACCAGACTGTACACTGAGGATCTCTCACAGCAACGTTGGCACTCGAAGGGTTAAATCAATGCACAGGGATAAACTTTGTGCATTTATGGGGCTTTGTATCATGGATTCAGATAACTCTGCTATAGAGAAGGCCCAAATATCATACCCAGGGCCGGACTGGCCATCTGTCAGTCCGGCTGCTGTGCTCTTTGCTCTGGCCTGTGGGCGGCCATACGAGGAATGTACGTCTAAAAGCGTGCATGTTTGTAGTATTTTCGTAGTATTGTGCTTATGTTATGTACTCTGAGTATTTCTCCTGGCTGATCTGGAGGTTCCCTGCTGCCCATACAGCACCTGGGTAGCGTTCCTATGTCTGCCAGTATATCCTAACAACTAATGCCCACATTATGTTATCCCTCTGCAAAATGTAATAAATCTAGGCCCAGTTACAATATGTTAAGCCCCTTAGTCAGATCAGGGGCATAGCTCTATACCCAATTGGCTGCTAACAAGCAACCAGCTGATCTTGTTGACCAATTACAGGACAAAAGATTTATCAAAGGCTTTTAGGCAAACTCTCCGTAGAAGACTGTCCCTGTGTGTAATTGTACTGTCAATCGCAGTTTGAAGGGGAGACACATTTCATAAGACATCATAATAAAAGTGTCAGTGTAGTTATCTGAATATGAAATATTATAATAATACCATAACATAATGTAGGTAATATCCCCTCACTCACCGGAGGTTTGCTGCGCAGCTCCTCTGTGGTGTGCTGGTCACTGCAGCGGCTATGACGCTAGAATGGGGTCATTATAAGTAACTCTTCCGGCGGGAGGGACTTGGTCCTGTGCTCCTACCATCTCCCGCACGACTGACAGCTGCTTCCCCTCCCCGTCCCAGCTGCTCCCCGCTGGATTGTCCCAGCAGCATACCAAACCTTGCTGCGGCTGGAGCTCCTCTGGTGCTGAGCGGGGAGGAGGGCACCGGCAGCGTCATGGACATCGGCACCAGCGAGCAATTACAGTAAGGAGCAAGAAGGCAGCTCAAACTGGTGCCCGGCCGACAGGCGCAAATAGCGGACCACCGCCTGTAGAAACGGCACCTGTAGAGGTGCCTCAGTGACAGCCAGGGACGTGCTTTCTGTCTATATGAAAGCACGCCCTTGTCACTGAGGTAGATGTAATTGCCCAATCACATCTGCCTCAGCGACAGGGGCGTACTTTCATATAGGCAGAAAGCACGTCCCTGTCACTGAGGCACCTCTACAGGTGCCGTTTCTACAGCTTTTTTAAATGGGCTTTTACATCCCGGTGATCAGACCCGCCCGCTGCCCGCCCCCTGTTTCAGGACCATTAACATTGTCGGCGGGAGGCACCGCTCTTGGTGCCTCCTAAGTCAGTCAAAAAATAGGGGGGTGAAAATGTTAATAATAATAAAAAAAATACACTTATGACACATAATAAATACACATAAGTCTGCTTTGTATTTTTTGATTATTTTTCTCATTAATGACAGAGGAGGCACTGCCTCCCCTGCCTCCCCTGACTGCACGTCCCTGTAAATCCATTTTCATAAAAACTGGTGTATGTGTGTGTGTGTGTGTGTGCGTGCGCGTGTGAGTTTGTCTTTGTCATTTATTACAATGCACTGTAACAGCTGATTTATAATGATAGATTTTCTTTATACTAACAATTGTAATGTAATAATATTAACTGACAGGCCAATCAATCTTTGCATGCAATACTAATGTTTCATTACACTTTCAGAACACGTAAAGAATATCCATAATCCCCGTATCTATCCATTATCTCTGTGACTGGCATTAATGACAGTCTTAATGAGAGTTAGTGATCTGCAAGAACGCAAATGTCAAAAAGTGTAGGGAATTTCTTTGTGATTAAAATATGTGGAGACATTTCTTCTAGCGCTATGTAATGAGACCTTCTAGGGCCAGACTGAACCGTTTACCAGTATTGTATTAGCTACAACACATATCTATGTAATGTATGGTAATATTTTGATTGCTTAGGTGTGCTTAGTACATATGCCAGAGGCCAGTCCCATGTGCTGAATATGAGCACACTTACTGTAGGGACCTTTTTGTAGATAATTATGTTGCATGTAAATTCATATTGTGAAAATGTTACAGGAATTTGACATTTTGCTCTTTCTGCGAGATGCTCTTCAATATAAGTCCGCTGCATTGAAGAGCTGGAAACAGAGTGATAGTTTGACGCTATCAATATGGTTCCTACTTTAACTGTCAGCTGGCCGTGTGTCAATGAGGGAGCATGGACGTATGCTCAAGCTGACATCTCATTACAGTAGCCCCCTAGGCTACTATAGGCTAAAGCCATTTTTAGTTCAGAAATAGTAGTTCATCGCCTCAATGGATCATTAGATAGACAGTCAATAGGTCTACCCCAAAATGTCAACATGCAATAGGTCAACAGGATTAAAAAGTCGACATGAAAAGGTAGAAATATTTTATTTCACAATGTCAACATGTCGACATCGTCCCCCAATTAGTGTAATGCGCATACCCTACTGCTTTAATTCCTGCTATGCTAACATGGATAATGAAGTAATAATAAAAATCATTAACATTTCATGTTGATCTTCTCGTGTGTCTCCGTTTCATGTCGACATTTTGACTGTGATGACATTTTTACCATGTCAACCTATTGCATGTTGACCTTTTAACCTTGTTGAACTTTTGACACGGTCGACCTCTTGCTTGTTGACCTTTTGGGGTAGACCTATAGATTGGGCAGTATTCAATGCTCTGGATTCACCTCTTTTTTTCAGTGAATCGGGCTCACTCCCTGCGGTGAATCTTTTCCACTGGAAATGTGATTCACCCTATTCAATGTTCACTGTTCGCCGAAAGTGACCAGTGACTGCCGGCCAGCTCTCCGTTACATGCTCGCTGCAATTCCCTGGTGTATTTCAATGGGGCTTTTGACTCTAATTCTCCGAGAGTGTATTCAATGCTAGGATGGAGAACTGCTTTCACTGTGATTTTCGCTGTGTTTCACCGTTTTGCATTCGCCATCTTTTTTTGGTGAACTGTAATGTGTTCTTTTAAAATAAAGGGGTTTTTTTTGTGTGTCAAAAAATCATTCATTTTATTATGTGAAGGGTCTTGCAGCACATGAATATATATATATTTTTTTTACATGACGTCAGCAGGGGGCGGGGAGCCGCTCATTAATATTCACTGCACTGGGTCCAACTCATTACATATGCACGAGCGGGACCAGCGCAGCGCTCCTTCCACCTCCCCGCCTGTCCTGTCTCCACGGGGAGGCAGCTTCTGCTGCCTGTGTCCCCACCAGCCCTCCTTCTCCCCCCTGCTGCTGTGTGTGGCGCAGGCAGGGAGGCATCCATCTCCCTGCCTCCCGTCATCCCCCCGGCTCCCTTCGAAATTCGCCGGGGGGGGGGGGGGGGGTTTAAAATTCACTGTCAGGAGCAGCGAGCCCCTGATGCATTGAATAGGGGGAGAGGGAGGGCTGGCGGTACCCGAGAGGCCGGCGAATGTGCAGCGAATTGTAAACAGGATTTACTGCACATAGTGAAAGATATCATTGAATACTACCCATTGTCTATCTAGACACTGTAGATCAACCGGAACCACATTTATATACTACAAATATTGATAAATAGGCTCATTACAGAATGTGTGGCCATCTCTTTGCCAGCTTTGTGTCATACAGTAGCTTTGGTCCTACCTAATTGTGGTTATTCCCCAGTGACATCATTCGCTGTCCAGTTGTGTAGCACCTGCCTCTGGTAACTAGTTCACAAAAATGTGATCTTTATACTGTATATTACAGATAAGTCCATATATATATTACCTTTCCCCAAATTGTGCTAAATAGCCCCTTTTAGCATGCCATGGACTTTGTGACTTAGCCACCCAAGTATCCCATCAGGCTTTAAAAAAAAATATGCTTCTTATTCGCATTACAATAGCACGAAATTACAATGCACGGGTACCCTAATTACTGGCGCTGGCATTTCATGTAGCTGCTGTATGCTACTTATGGGGTTATTCAGAGCTGATTCGTTGTGTGAATTTGCAAACCTATTGATTATCTAATCAATAGGTGCACATGCGTACAGATTGTAGCAACAAAAATCAGTGATTACTTTTTTCGCAATCCCCTCACAACTTGACTGACAGGAAGCCGGCGTTTGGGGTTGGTAATCGGCCGTTTTTTGGGAGTGTCAAAAAAAAACTCAGGCGTGCGCAGGCAATTTCATGGGGGAGTGTGGGATCCGCCTGTCTCTGTCGCAGAGTTGTGGAAGGGTCAGAGTCACGTGCACACGCAGTGGAAAAATCATTCAATGGTGATTGAATAACCCCCTTAGTCATTAATGTGGGTATAAAGGCTAAAGACCAGTTTGTTACTGTGTTTTAATCTATGACTTTTTACCAATTTATTTGTAACACAAGTACTACAATTACCATGACGCTATTAGCAAATTATCTATGATGTAAATAAGATGCAAAATTCATTGAAAAATCCAAAAGTCCATATGGCATGAGCAGTGGCATAAGTTTGTCTTAGGTGCCCGGAGGCAAGATGAATGCCCCCCCCCCCCCACACACACACACACACCATTATTCAAAATATATATAGTCTGTTATCAAATATATTATATACTGTATATATATATATATATATATATATATATATATATATACAGAGAAAGAGAGAGAGAGAGAACACACATATATTTCAGAACTTAGCCACAGAAGTGATTTTGATGGCTTTCAATTAATGGTTTTAAACTGGCAGTGGCGGAGAGGTGCCCCCTTGATAGAAGGAGCCCGGCAGCAGATGACTCCATTGCCTCCCAGAGTTCTGCCTCTGGGCATGAGTGTACATTGTTTGTAATGTATGTAATGTTCTCTATTTCTTCCCAGGGCATCATTTCTGATCTTTTCCCTGGAGTGGTTCTGCCGAAACCTGATTATGACCTGTTTGTCCAGGCCCTGAAAGAGAATATTGCCAAAATGAAGCTGCAGCCTGTTCCATGGTTCATAGAGAAAATAATCCAGGTATATACACGACATGGGCCTGATTCTGAGCGGTATGCTGCAGCGTCTATTTGTGGTCGACCATCTGCGTGTTTACGCAACTTCCACTACAAACTCTGTCCCTTGTGCACATTCCATGCAGCCGATTGTGCAAGGTCTGAGACGCCCACTTTTAGCATCTGTGCACACTGTAATACCGATTGATGCGTTCTTATACGCCACTATCAGTCGCACCATCAAAACCTGCACCTGACCTGCAGCTGGTGCAGTTTCTGTGTGAGACCGTGGACTGTCACTGACACGCCCACTAAATGAACCATACTGTATGTTGTACATTAGTAGCCACCTCCCAGTTACCGCCAACAAAAAACATTGCTTTTCCACAACATTTCTGATACTGTAGGGTAAATCGACTAAGATGGGGGTTCTATTGAAGATGGGATGTTGCCTATAGCAACCAATCAGATTCTATATATAATGTTCTAAATAAATGAGAAGTAAAATCTGGTTGCTATGGGCAACATCCCATCTTCAATAGAACTCCCATCTTAGTAAATTTACTCATAGCTGTCTAGATGGCAACAGGACCTTTGTACGCAACAAGACTCATGTGCTGTTGGACAATTCCACATTTTTGCACATGCATAGTTGCAAAACACTGCTCAGCTCTTTAAACATGGCATTGTCTACAGATTGTGGAGATAATTCTGGTTCACACGCAAAGCTGCGAAATTTGCGAAAAGTGGTTTAACTGCCACCCACATGAACGCCGTCCCCCCCCTCGCATGTGGAGTTTCCCCACACACATGTGAGTGGATGTTTAGCATAAACATCCATTTGCAGCTTGTGTGCTGGGAGTAAATTATTCGATGGTCGCCGATCATCGAATGATTTCTACGGTGCATGCAAATCTAAGACACTGTCTGGTGTCTTAAGGCCCCTATACACTGGGCCGATTTGTCCTAAGGACAAGTCGGAATAGTTTGCCCAGAGCCCCCTGGCAGATCCCTGGAAGGTTCACCGTCCAAGCAGCGGCGGTTGCTGGGAGCTTGTAGCCACATTTTGCCAGGCAGTGGGGCGGGATGTGTGAGTACTGTAGTAGTACATTTGTAGACAGCGATCATGAAAGCTGAGGAACAGAATCTTTTCCAGGATGAGTCTGCAGCGGCTCAGGACATTATGGACCATACCAGGAAAGTGAACCATAAAGTGCTTTCTCCTTTATATGATTTATCAGCTAACAGCTCTGCCTTGTAGCATTATTCTTACTTTAACATTACAAGCTACATTTCTATTACTTACAATGTGTTACACTGGTTTCTTTCTTAGCTACCATGTTCCTCTTGATATTATTCTAGGCTATAGATAAATGGGACATATCGTTTTTTTTTACCAACCTAATTGACAGGATTACCGTCTCCACTTTCCTTCTAACTGATGGTATAACTGAGACAGCACACATTTAGCTAGGACTGAATTCCTATCTTCTGTCATCTGCTTGTACTGTAGCTCGGCGGCCGCTTATTGAGCACTTTCTATGATGCGTACATTAGTCCTAACGAGGATGTATATTCTACATTCTCACTGGGAAGCTGCTGAATGTGTCCAAGGGAAATTAAATTAAAGATCTCTGATGTGCTGAAATGTTTTCCTGCCTGATGTTTTTACATCTGTAAATTCTTCTGTAGATTTACGAAATGATGCTGGTGCGCCATGGCTTCATGATTGTTGGAGACCCTATGGGAGGAAAAACTTGTGCTTATAAAGTCCTGGCCGGGGCTCTTGCTGATTTACACACAGGTAAGGCAAACATGTATGTGCCTTATAGTGCCCGGAATGAAATACATACGGATGACCATCGGTCAGGATACTGGCAGTCAGATTGCCGAACCCAACATCTCGAAGGAGGGAATCCCAACACGGGTCAGGTAAGTATACTGACTGCCGGCATCCTGACCAGGTCTGCCTTCATTTACCGCCCCCCCAGCTCCCCTCTTCCGCTGTGCTGCACTCAGTATGCTGAACGAAGCAGATCCCAGAGCGCAGGCTCCTTCAACTCAGGATGCCGACGGTCAATTAAAATGCATTACCGGCAGCCGCTCTGTTTGGCTAACGGCACATGAACTCTGATTGGCTCAAAAGCCGGTGCAGCATTTGAGTTGAGGAAACCTCCGGGACCTGCTTCGTTCAGCACACTGAGCGCAGCACAGTGGAGGCAGATGGGGGGTTTTGCGTTGGGCAAAATGAGCTGCCCTGCCCATGACAGCTGTACCCACAGCAGCCCCCTAATGGCAGCCATGATCCTGACCGCATCCCAGTGGAATGTGTTGATGGTAATAACAAATTGCCCAACTTCAAATGACTTTCATTTGTTGTCTTTCTCATACCTCCCCTGCTACTCTCACATGTGACACTGTCGTAGGGATAGCCATCAACCATCAATGATTTGAAATCATTGATGGCTTATGGCTGATGTAGAATAGTTTTTCCATTGATAGGGGTGAAGCAGATGGTTTCCCTCCATCGATGTGAACAAGTAGCTTTTTATTTACCTTTTTACCAAGGGTCCAGGACAAGGAGCATAGCTCTGCCCCCGACACCTGTTAAGCCCTGCCCCCAAATTGATGACATTGAAAGCTAAAAACATTGATGGTCATCTATTGCATAGTATGCCACTATCGATGACCAGTTGCACTATTGCCATTGATGGTAATGGCAACGATGGCCATCCCTACACTGTCGTACATTTTATTATTTGCTGAGAACTGCAACATTGTTCCTTTAGAATAAAAAATATTCTTCTCACAAGTATATAGTACATATGTATTAGACTCTGTGTTTGTAAGCTCTATAAAACCATATTAGTTTCAAAATGAGCAGTGTTTCAGTTTAATGACCTAAAATGAGTCAGTTAAGATTCTGTTTTCACTCCAAATTAAATTAGTTTTGCACCCCAGTCGGGGTCTTATTTAGAGTTGCATGCACATCAGCTAAATGCTAGGAAACAGATATTTGGAGTTGCACACATCTCATTGGTTGCACTGCCCCTGACTTGTAGAAGTAGTTGTGAATACTGTCCTACACCAGTTCTTGGTGCAAATCATCCATATTCAATCAAGTGGGCCGCTAAGTCTGCTTAACTCTGAATAACCTGCAATTCTACCTAAACGCCCAGAGAACACTAATGCCCCTTTCAGGCCGCACTTATTATCCATTATATTGCCATTTTTTTACCGTTTCAAAACGGTAATATGTGCGGTCTGAAACGTCCAGAGTGAATTTACCGTTTAAAAAAAATGGTATTTCAAAACGGTAAAAAAGCAGGGTCCTACCCGTTTCAGACCCGTTTTAAATTTTTTGCAGTCTGAACGGGTCTGAAATGATTTTTAGGACCCTGGCATAAGTGAACACTGAGCTGGTCCCGCTCTGTGCATATCTAATGAGCGGGACCAGTGCAGTGAATATTTAATAAGCAGGTCCCCGCCCCCCGGAATATGGAATGAGCGGAACCCACTCATTCCATATGCAGGGGGCGGGACCCGCTCATTATATATGCACAGAGTGGGACCTCAGTGGCAGTGTTTAACATGCATGTGAAGGGGTTTTAATGCTGCTTTCACACCGCAAAACCTGCTTAGACCCGGTATAATACCGGGTAATATGTGCAGTCTGAAAAGGCCATAACCTGCTTTGACCAGTTTTAAGAAACGTTTTAAATACCTGGTCTAAGCAGGTTTTGCGGTATGAAAGCAGCATACAGTAACTTTCATGCAAGCATATCTAGGCCTCTCAGTTACACCCATTAAGTGGCCAGTGAAGATGAGACTGCTATCTATAGTTCTCTAATCTTTTGTCTATCTGTGCACTCAGCACCAGTGCGTTTGCAGTTGCTAAAAATCTTACCATCCATCCACAAACCGCACAGCTCTAGATCAGCGGAAACAGAGAGCTCCTAGTAAATAAAAGAGAAATGATGACTTAGAGAAATAATTGATTAAAGTCTTGTTTTCTTATTCAGCAAAATCAATGGATGAGTATGCCGTGGAGTTTAGAGTGATCAATCCAAAATCCATTACTATGGGTCAGTTATATGGATGTTTTGACCCAGTAAGTCACGAGTGGACCGATGGTGTATTAGCGACTACTTTCCGAGAGCAAGCATCGTCCACAACAGATGACAGGAAGTGGATTATATTTGATGGCCCTGTGGATGCTGTATGGATAGAAAACATGAACACTGTCTTAGATGACAATAAAAAGGTACTGGCCCCCTTTTATTGTATTTAATATCTGTTCAGAACTTGGGCCTTATTCTGGTTCACTCTCAGAGGCAAATTCCTTCTCAAATGGACAAAACCATGTGCACTGCAGGTGGGGTAGATGTTACCTGTGCAGAGAGAATTAGATTTAGGTGGGGTTTTACTTCAAAGTGAGATCTATATTGCAGTGTAAAAATAAAGCAGACAGTATTTTCTCTGCACAGAAACAAAATTACTCACCCAAATCGAAATCTCTCTGCACATGTTACATCTGCCCCCCTGCATTGCACATGGTTTTGTCCATTTGAGAAGGAATTTGCCTCTGAGAGTGAACCAGAATAAGGCCCCTTGTCCTCATCAATGAGTTACTTAGGAAAATTGTTGACTGAGTTCTTCTAATCGGCCGTTATGTCACTACTGAAGGAAGGAATGTTTATAATCTATTATAATCATGTGGTAGATATTAGAAACATGGATGTATGTGCTATATACTGCAATGACCGTATATTCTAAAAAATATATTACCGAATGGGAAGATTTTTATCTTGTTAAGAGGACTAGTGCCAGAGTTATAATTCAATTGTTGGTATTGATATGATACAATTTCCAGAGTGCTTTTTTATTGTCTATTGTCATTTATTATTATTATTATTATTATTATTATTATTATTATTTCTATTATTACATTTATTGTTATACTTTAAACAAGTTTTGATATTATTCCATTTTTCTGCCATATTAGATAAAGGTTTCTCCTTATTAGCACTTTTCCGCAGTTTCTGGGGTTGTTTATGTTTTTTTTTTATTATATATTATGGGATTTTGACTAATCTTACTTTGGAATTAGCAATTCGTGTTTTTTTTTACATTATTAGAATATACATTGTTTCTATTTTTTTTTGTGTTGTGAACAGTTTTTTGCGTTTTTTTTCCAATCATGTTATTTATTAAACAATAATCTTGATGAAGTAACTTTTTTTCCCCGCAAACTAATTTTATTCATTATGAAGCAAAAGTGAGCATACAAATACATAACAGTGGTTGCAATGCATCGTATAAATCTGAAGTATTAAGTATTTACTTTTATGAATAAACCAATGAATCACTATTTTTGCGAAGGGGAGAAATACAAATAAAATTAACAAATATAAGGGGGGGGGGTGGAATTGTAAGTAGGAGTTTTGATGCCACATTAAAATGGTTAGTCTCCAACACTTCAATTAACAATTTTGTTTTTGTTATTGTTTTATGTTATAGCTATGCTTGATGAGTGGTGAAATTATTCAGATGAATGCAAAAATGAGCTTAATATTTGAGCCTGCAGATTTGGAGCAAGCCTCCCCAGCAACTGTGAGCAGGTAATTGGACTTCACTTCAGTGGCCGGGATGGTTTGGTAACTTTCTTATTTTGCACAGCAGGTCTTCTGCTTTGTTGAGAGCAGTGTATTTTAATTTTTTTGTTCTTTTGAACCACCTAGGTGTGGGATGATCTATATGGAACCCCACCAGCTTGGATGGAAGCCTCTGAAAGATTCCTACATGAACACGTTGCCAGAAAACCTTACAAGTGAACACAAGGAATTGGTAATAGTATTAATGACTTATATTTGGCTTTGTGATTGTTATTCAGCTTCTTTGTACAAAAGGGAATAGACACCTACACAAGTCTTGATTAAACGGAGATTTTCCTTACTAGGAGAATAGGAGAACATACATTCTTAAACAGTCAACCTAGTTGGCTGGCCTGCTGGGGATCCTTTTCAGATCACTTGGCTGACATTCTGATATCCAGGATCTATCCTGTCTTTTCTGGTTCATAATTTATGATGTTTATATACTTACATATTTATATAATGGTATACAGTGTCTATGAAAATTGTTATGTGTAAAATATCAGCACCCAAATATGCGTGCGCAATAGGGAGCAGTCTTTGCCAAGGGCCTGATTCAGACCTTTACTCAAGGGTGCATGTAATAGCGAACAGGTAAACACTCTCCGCCACCTGACCAAACGTCCCCCACGTGGTGCCCAAATCCCCTTATTGGCATGCAAGGGGATCTGTAGGCGAACACATCCCCTCGCATGTGGCTGAACGGAGGAGAAATCATTTGATGGTGGCTGACCATCAAATGATTTCTGTAGCCTTTGTCAAACTCATATTTCAGTTACCCACTATCCGCCGAATTGGGGATGGGCGCTGATTTCATGTAACGCCACACCTGCATTCTCAGGTGAAGCCATCCATCATGGATCCCAGTCCCAGGAATCCCACACAGGTTATTTCCGACCAGGTCCACCTTCTCACTCAACAAATGGTAGATCTCTCTCTGCGAGTGGGGACACAGGAGGAGGTCAGGAGGGTTGCGCCCGCCTGTACCGCCCAGATAAAAGAGCTGAAGATGAATTTGTCTGATTGATTCCCTGGGAATCGTAAGCATTTCTATAACTTCAGGGAAAGTTGTAAAAAAAATTATCGGCTCTGTCCCTCTGGTTAGCCTTGTTATTTCTTTAATCCAGGGTGATCCTCAGACTTGGGCTTTCGGTCCTGAGCTTCAGATAGTAGACTCCTTTTTCAAAGCTAAGGGAGTTTTGTATGATGACCCTGATAAAGCAGCCCCTGTGGAGGCTCACCTCAGGGAACTGAGGCAGGGTCATCGTACAGCGGAGGCATATTGCTCCGAATTTCGCCGTTATGCCACTGATTCTGCCTGGAATGATTCTGCCCTGCTAAGTAAATTCCGCCTTGGCCTTGCAGATCAGATCAAAGATTTCCTGGTGCAATATCCGGCACCTGATTCTCTGGATGATTTAATGCAGCTGGTGATCCAGATAGACAGACGTATTCGAGAGAGACGCTCTGAAAGGGAGTTACCAACCAGTCCTTACCTCGATTCTGTCTGGGAGACTAAACTTGACAGTGAAGAACCTATGCAGCTTGGCGTCTCTCGCCTGTCAAACCAGGAGAGGGCTTGTCGATGCTCCCTTGGTCTCTGCCTATATTTCGAAAGAAGGGGGCATCTGGTTGGAGCCGGCCCAGAGCGTCCGGGAAATGCCAAAGCCAAGAGGATAGAGGGGGAATCTTTTCAGGCAAATCTCTTTTGTCTTCCAATAACTCTTTATTATTATTTGTTTCTTTGGGTCTTGGGGTACAGCGGTGGGAATCCCAAGCCTTCATTTATAGTGGAGCCGCACTCTAGTTCCCCTTCCATCTGAACTATCCATATACGGTTTAGATGTTCATTTTTTACCCAAGGGGCTGATTTCGCATCGCACTGTACCCCTTGAACTTGACATTGGGTTAACCATTTAGAGAGTTTAGATTTTTTCATTATCCATAGTCCTTTAGCTCCAGGATTACCTTGGTTAAGAAAACATAATCCCAGCTTTCATTGGCAGATGGGAAAGTTATTACAGTGGGGCAAGGGTTGCACGTCCTCCTGTCTTCATCTTCCCGTAAGTGTTACCAAGGTCTGTAATCCACTCCTGCCTGTCCAATACTCGTCTTTTTCAAAGTTTTTTTTCTAAAAAAGAAGAAGAGGTTTTGCTGCCTCATCGTCCATACGATTGTGAAATTTTTCTCCTTCTGCATGCAAAATTACCTAAGGGTCTTTTGGATTAGGTTCTTCTCGCTCAAACCTCAGCGCCTAGGTCCATTCCTGAAGGGAGACTTTTCGTTCCTCCGGAGACTTTTGCAAATCTGCAGGCCATCCAGGGGTCTCTAAGACCTTTTATTTGCTTTCTCGAAACATCTGGTGGTTTTCTATGAGGAAGGATTTTGAGAATTTTGTTTCAGCCTGTGACATTTGTGTTAAAAATAAGACCCCTCGCAGTTCCCCGGTAGGTCAGTTGGTACCTTTGCCAATTCCATGGAGACCCTGGTCGCACATCTCCATGGATTTCATTTACCGATTTACCACAGTCTTCTGGTCGCGATACTATTTGGGTAGTCGTTGACAGTTTTAGTAAGATGGCACATTTTTTTGCATTGGTTGGGCTGCCTTCTGCTCAGGGGTTGGCTTAATTATTTTTTGCTCATATTTTTCATCCATGGTTTGCCCGTAGATATCATCTCAGACAGAGGCGTCCAGTTCGTTGCCAGCTTCTGGAGGTCAGTTTGCTCTGCGCTTCAGATTAAGCTTAGCCCCTCGTCTGGTTATCATCCTCAATCTATTGGGCAGACGGAATGAGTTAATTACTTTGGAACAATCGACTTTGGAACAATTTCTGGGATGCTATGTCTCAAAGTCTCAACTTGATTGGGGGGAGAATTTACGTTTTGCTGCGTTTGCATATAATAATGGTTGGCATGCTGCTACCAAGATGTCTCCCTTCTTTTGTAACTTTGGTTTCCATTCTAGGGCTAATTCTTTTGATCCTGTTCCCGCTGGAACAGGTCATATTAGGTGGGTGACCAGTAAGAAAGGGGTCTGGGCCAGGGTCCGTAGGGCTCTCCTCTCTGCGACCATGGCCGCAGGATGCTTTTCAGACCGTCACAGGAGACCATGTGTTTTTAAGATTGGAGATTGGGTGTAATTGTCCACCAAGAACATCAAACTCCGCCAGTTTTTGCAGAAGTTAGGTCCTTGTTTCATTGGGCCTTATAAGATCATTAAGAGAATTAATCCAATTGCTTTCAGACTTCTCCTTCTGAAGTCCCTTAAGATCAATAGTACTTTTCATTGCTCCTTACTTAAGCCTGCCCTTCAGCTAGTATTCCCTAGACCAGCTCCGGTCATTCATCAGGGGCACAAGGAATTCATTGTTGACAGTATTCTAGATTCCAAGCTTATTTGCAAACAGTTATTTTTTCTTGTTCACTGGAAAGGTTATGGTCTGGTTAAAGATCTTCATGCTCCTTCTCTAAAGAGAACGTTTTTTGGTACTTATGTAGTAACTGGGCTGCCGATTTTGAAATCGGGTCCATCGCATCGCATCGCACCCGACCAAATCGCATGCGATGCGATGCGATGCGATGCGATGGACCCGATTTTTCCATAGGATTCAATGTTAAAATGGACTGAGTCCATTTTAACATGGAATTCAATGGGAAAAAGGGGTCCTTTTCATACCCCTACTATCCAAGTGGGCATGGAGTTGGATATAAACCTGTGGCGAGCGTAGCGAGCCACTGAGCCCGAAGCGTGGCGAGCGTAGCGAGCCCCGCGAGGGGACACAGAATACCGTCCCCTCGCGGGGCTCGCTTCGCTCGCCACGCTTCGGGCTCGGTGGCTCGCTACGCTCGCCACAGGTTTATATCCAACTCCATGCCCACTTGGATAGTAGGGGTATGAAAAGGACCCCTTTTTCCCATTGAATTTCATGTTAAAATGGACTCAGTCCATTTTAACATTGAATCCTATGGAAAAATCGGGTCATCGCATCGCATCGCATCGCATCGTATGCGATGCGATGCGATATCGCATCGCATCGCATCTGATTGTATGCCTTAACTTAAGGCATACAATCAAAAAATCGGCAGCCCAGATACTACATAAGTACCCGTTTTTTTTTTTAAACAATTTCCCGGAAATCCAGGGATTAGAGTTCCCTATGAACCCATATCCCTTTAGACCACCAGGAGATTTATAACCTTACAGGAATGAGTGGCTCTCCTGCCAGATAGAATGACATTATACAATCAGTAGCAGGCCGCTATGAGAGAGCAACACACCTACAAGGTGACCTGCTGTATTTCAAAGTAAATACATTGAAGGCCAGAAGAGGAATTGAGATCCCAATATACTCCACACCATCAGTTTGCAGTTGGGAACAGAAATGTAAAAAGTCTCTGAATTTATAAGGAAAAACCCTCTACATACCCTGTACAGGCAACTTAAAATCCCTCCACAGTGACTACTACCCCTTTCACATTGCAATGAAAACCTGGGTAATTGCCAGGTTACTGTCTGGTCGGACCGGGATGAGATGTGGTGTGAAAGCACCACACTGAATAACCCAGGTCAACCAACCTATGAATAGCAATGTGAAAGCGGTAACAGGGAATAATTATGGGTATGGACTGGTCTGCAAAGACAAGTGAGAATTCAACCATCATCCCACCTTGGAGTACAACCACCAGACACAACTTGAGAATATGGGAACGTATATAGACTACAACATTTCCTTTTACATCAACCATTAAGGCAAATCTATATTGTTACCTGACTAGCGACCTGACCCTGCATCGCACTGGTACATTTTTTCTAGTAACAGTGATGTTTGTAACTTAAACAATAAGAAATTAGTGATTCTTTCTTTATAGACCACATTTGTCATTTTTCATTAGGCATGAGTACAAAAAGCTGGGGGGTTTTTATGTAACATGCGAAAGGGCCACATAAGTTGGCCATGGGAAAAGCATTCCCCATCAACTCCAGCTACTGTACATTAAGTATCTGACCTTGTGCTTTATGTATGGTCATAGCAAAGCAAACTGTTATCGGGAACTGGAATCGTTTAAAATTAAATGGTAAATTTGAGGGAATAATTGGGGTCACGGATATTAAAACAGTTTCTCCGGTTCCACAGCCAGTAAGAATATTACCCTCCATGAGAAAGTTTTTTAGTTTTCATTTTCAGTCATGTCCCATTGAATGCCCTCTGCTAACCAACACACACCCCCTGCCTCAGCCAAAATAATACTTACCGAGGCCTCCGGCGAAGATCGCGTTCTCTTTGTTCCATTGTAGGAATCCCAGCAGACATAGGCCTGCGCAGCACATTTTATTAGGGGGTGCACCATCAAAGGGGTGTGTCTAGCACCACCTATTGGGTTTGTCTAACATCGCCAATCAGGCGTTTCTACCATCATCTATTGGCACTAGCTACTATATAAAACGTCTGTCCACCACACCATAATCTCCTGCCTATTTCAGTTCTAATTACTCTGTGTAACAGTACATGCAAATAAAGTCACAAACATATATGGATGACGCAGTTATGTTATGACATTGGTCTAGTACAATTAATAATGCAAAACATAATTGAATGGTGGGCGCTTCTTTTAATTGAATACAGTTATAAAAAACAAAAATAATTGGTAAAAGGGTATTGCTGGTATTTCTAGCGGCAGGGTGGACACAGCATTAGGGGGTGCCTGTGCACCCCTAACACTCAATGTGCACATACCTATGCCAGTAGGTACCTACCAAGATACACATACCTACGGACCGGGACAAGCCGAGAATGTTTTGTTAACATTGTCGGCTCCTTTCCTGAACTGGTGGTTAGTCCCGCCCCCATCCATTCAGGAGTGGAGTTTTCCTGTTTTTTTCAATTATTTATTTACGTTTTTTTATATTTTAGAAGCCTGCGTGGATCTGACTGATTCGTGCAGGCTGACAATTCATACGTATTTGGCGGGCTGTTGCTAGATATATGAGGCGGGTGGCTTGAGGCGGGTGGCTTCCTAGGTGCACTGCAATCAGAGCAAGACACCTAACCGGGGGATACTGTTTGCCAGAAGCCGTTATGTGTGGCCTCGGGATGCTGGTTGTGTGACAGTGAGGATCTGTGTGCGGATGTGCTGATTTGTGCATCTGGCCCCTTGTCTGGTGCCAATAATTGCTCTCATTATTGAAGCCACCTCCCGTGATTAGGCCATGCCCCTAAAATGTTACCAGGGCCTGGCCATTTTCTCAGCAGCACTACTTGCTGTGTGATGGATGTGCAGCCCAGCTGTGATGTTTCCAGTCACTCCATTTGCATAGAGCATGCTGATTGGTTGGTAATGATAAACTAATTTTGCTCTGTGGGATAGGGCGATGCTGAATATAGGTAAACCTTCCGTACGACCTGCACTACCTATTAGTGAAAACCGGTCAAAAATTTGCCCAGCAGTTTTTATACACCTTTTACACTGAGGCAAAAACTCAGGTTTTTGCCTGCTGGACCCGAGTCAGCATCGGTGTAAAAGGGGTAGCTGACAAAAAAAAAAAAAAACGGGTCCATTTCCCCGCGAATCCGACCCTGGTCCTGACCAGTGTAGAACACGGGGAGGACCCGGGTGGGGGGCAGTGTAAACGGGTATGCCGGGTCATTCAAACATTTCATTTCAAAGATTTAATCTAATTTACAGCAGTGGGGAAGCCCAACCTCCGGACTGCAGCGTCCTGCGGTCAGTATGGAGGTTGGACGGGGTGGAGCACACAGCCTCCGTTGTTGTCTGCTGTACCGTGCAGTCAGCAGCAGAGGCAGGGAGGAGCTGAAGGGATGCCTGTGTGCGGCATCCATTTACCTCACAGATGGAGGCTGGGTAAGGGGGGGTGAACAGAGGCTGGGGTAGCTTACCTTGGTGGTGGGCTTGCCCCCAGCGTGGCAGTCCCGGGCTCCGGTGCGGCAATCGGCGGTTCCGTCACTTGGAGATGATGTTATGTACAAGCGCCGCCCCCGTATACACTGCGGGTCAGCACCACAGTGTAAGGGAGAAAATACCGGATCCGACCTGGCTTGGAACAGTGTTCCAAATACCGGGTCGGATACGGGATTTTGGTGTAAAAGGGTATAAATGAGTGCCCATGGTAATACTTTAAAGAAACACGTTCAACCCACATAAAATACTAAAAAGAAAAAATAACATAAATAAAAGTTACCAAAAAAAGTTTCCACTTTTTTCATGCCATTTGTCTCACTTTAGAAAATAAATGAGTTCTTTGTGAAATGTAGCTTTAGTCCTGTGTGGGCTTATTATCTGTACCAGAATCTGACACATACAAAATACTTCTGCTCTGTTTTATGATGTATTGTAAAGCTTTGCTGCTTCACTTTACTTTTTTATGCATTTTGGTTATAACTTTCACATTGTACTTTATTTTACTTTCAGATTAATGACATGTTTAACTGGCTCATTCAGCCGTGCCTGAATTTTATACGTCTGGAATGTAAATTTGTGGTGCAGACGTCTCCTATCCACCTCACATTCAGTATGATGAGATTGTACACTTGTCTCCTTGGTAAGGTTTGCTTTTCAGTCAGATATGAATATACACACACATTTTTTTTTAACCTTGTCACAACAGTCCTCATTATACTTATTTTTTCTGCATGTTTTACCCCTATATGCCACACAATCATCGCATTACCAAATTATGGGGCTGATTCAGGATCACTCATGTGTCATATAGCATTGAGCAGCAGGTGGGAATTACATAGATGGAACTTATGCCAACAAATATACCTTTTTGTATGTGAGCACGTCCTAGATCACTGGTGTAACTACCAAGAGTGCAGGGGGTACAGCTGCTATGGGGCCCGAGCTGTTCCCAGGACCCACTGCTCCCCCTGCACCAATTACTGGCTGCCCCCAAAGTCTGGCTGCCACCTTCCCCAGTGCTTGCGGCTGGCTGCCATGGCAACCAATCCTGCACCCCCTTGCCTGCACACTGCCCAGGGCTGGCCGGCGTACAGTGCTGAATCTTCATGGGCAATATCTCCTGGGTCACGGGGCTCCGCCACCCAGAAGATGTCAAGCAGCACTCCCAGGCTCATAGAAACATAGAATTTGATGGCAGATAAGAACCATTTGGCCCATCCAGTCTGCCTCTTTTTTTATCCTTCAGGTAATCTCAACCCTTTTTTGATCTTTATTTCTTTATATCGAGTCATGAAAGCAATGCTCCTCAAGCCAGAAGCGCAGGTACTCCTTACCCGGGGAAGGGAGGAGGAGATTGTGGGCGCAGTGGCGTCACTAGGGTTGGTGTCACTCGGTGTAGTAAGTCATGGTGTCACATCAACCCCCCCAATCCCAGTGATGTCACTTGATGTACACGCACCTGGCTGCGCTGCGTGTTTCCTGTGCCCCCTGCATGTGGTACAGAAGGGTGCCGGACAGGGTCCCGACAAGCATTCAACCGACGTCGGGATTCCAACTGTCAAAACACGACAGTCGGGTTCCCGACGGCCACCTGCTATTTTCCCTCCTGGGGGTCCACGACCCCCATAGAGGGAGAATAGAATAGGTGGCTCGCATAGCGAGCCACCGTGCCCGCAGCGTGGCGACCGTAGCGAGCCCGCAAGAGGCATAGTTGCGCTCACCATGCTGTCTGGGTCCGGCCAGAAGGGATCCCGACGTCGGCATATTGACTGTCGGGATCCCGACTGTCGGACCCCTATACCACACCCGTACAGAATATACGGTAGATTGTAAGCTCCCCTGGGGCAGGGACTGATGTGATTGTTCAAATATTCTCTCTGTACAGCGCTGTGGAATATGTGTGTGCTATATAAATAACTGGTAATATAATAATAATAATGCTGTATATACATTCATGAATTCAGCAATTTAGAGTTCAGTATTATAGCAGTGCTGTATAGATTAATTGATTGATCAGTCCAGCTTAAGCCCTGTACACACGATAAGATTTGCTTTAGATTTGATGTTAGATTCGATTTTCTATTAGATCTGGCATTAGATCATCCCATTCGATTTGGTCTTAGATCTGTACTTTTGCATTCGATTTCACAATGTAGGCACAATGTACTCATTTGATTTACTGGATCGAATTCGAAATTTCCTTGGCTGCACAGTAGATTTTTCTATTCGATTTTGAGAAAACGGGAGCATGCATCGAATCGAATGCAGATCAAAAGTGTCCTAAAAACCATTCGATGTGGATTCGATTTTGCTTCTATAAGCAAAATCGAATCGAAAACAGGGAAAAATCTAAGCGTATGTACACAGCTTCAGTTCCCTGGTGACTCTCTGACACAACATCTCGCAGGCTCCTCTAATTGAATTTTAAACTGTGCTGCAGCCGCACCTCTGGAGCTGCCACTGCTTCTAGTCCACCATTTGTTCATGTTCTGACTATAAGGAGCACTACCAACTACCAACCCCTTAACAATCAGGGGATACTGAATTGAGTATACAGTATTTTACCCCTGACTACCTTTTTGTCTTCTTTTGGACAAATTAATGAGGGAACGATTCAGCACGGATACCTTTTCTGTTAGTTCTATGGCCCTTATTCTGGTTCACTCGCAAAGGAAAATTTGGTACTTGTTTTCTAGCACGGCGCCCATCGCATCGTATACCATAAGCCTTAAAATGGTATGTGATGCGACACAATGGCACCCGATCTTATACAATTTAAAATAGTATATAATGGCATACAATGCGATGGGATACGATTTTAAATTGTATAAGCACCCTAATGGGTGCTTTCAATGTTAAATGGGCCCCCTATAAGAATTTTCATTGTATAAGCACCCTAATGGGTGTTTACAATGTTAAAAGCACCCCCACTATCAACGTCAACCTGGAGCGTGGCGAGCGCAGCGCGCCCGCGAGGGGCGGCGGTACGCGTCCTCCGACCTTTTCATACCCCCACTATCCACGTCGGTGTGGATTTGAGGTACTTGTGTATTATCACGGCACCCACGAAATCAGCCGCAAATCGCATGCAAAAATCGGATGCAATTTTGCGGACGATTTTCGATCGATTTTTCACTTTTTCCGGCCGATTTGCATGCTGTTCCATCATTCCACACCTTGCACACCCCCGATTTCCATCGTAGTGCATCGCATGCAATATAGTGGCATGTGATGCATGCCATGCGATGCAATTGAAGCGATTCGTTTTGCAATTGTACAATCACCCTGATGGGTGCTTACAATGTTAAATGCACCACCATTGTTAACGCCACCCTCACTATCAACGCCAACCCGAAGCGTGGCGAGCCCGCGAGGGGCGGCGGTACGCGTCCTCCAACCTTTTCATACCCCCACTATCCACGTTGCCGTGGAGTTGATTTTAGATAGTGTGGCGAGCGTAGCGAGCTACCGAGCCCGAAGCGTGGTGAGCGGCCGCGGAATACATGTAAAGTAATCGCCACGCTTCGGGCTTGGTGGCTCGCCACACTATATAAAATTAACTCCACGCCGACGTGGATAGTGGGGGTATGAAAAGGTTGGAGGACGCGTACCGCTGCGCTCGCCACGCTTTGGGTTGGCGTTGATTGTGGGGGTGGCGTGGGGATGCATGTAACATTGTAAGCACCCATTAGGATGCTTATACAATTAAAAATCGTATTGGGGGGCCATATAACATTGAAAGCACCCATTAGGGTGCTTATACAATTTAAAATCGCATCACATGCGGCTATATGCAATGCGATGCAATACAATGCATAAGATGCCATACGATTGAAAATAGTGGGTGCCATGCTAGTAAACAAATACCAAAAATGTATTTTCAAATGGACAAAACCATGCTGCACTGGAGTGGGGAAGGGGGGCAGATGTAACACACCCCTGAAGAGAGATTTAGAATTAGGTGAGATATTTTGTTTCTGTGCAGAGAAAATACTGACATGTGGTGCGTGCTGCAACCCCTGCCCCCGTCTAGTGATGCCACTGGGGCTGAAAAACCCCAAGCTCAGCACCCCACACTGGCGGGTAGGGGGGGATACGCTGGTGACAGGGCACATAGGCACAGACAATAGGCAACTTGAGGAGCGTTGTTATTTATAGAACAATAGCTGATCTCTCACAGCAGCTTCCAGGCAGAGCCCAGAGGACAGCGCCCCCTACAGGGCCAGCACAAAGCCCAATCCACTCATTCAATCACCAGTATCTCACCATTGCAATGTCCTGCAGCGGGTGCGGACTCCGGAGTGGAGTTTCTGTCTGTGACTGAGGTCTGAAGTAACTGGCGGCAGTGGGGTGCGGATGATTTTGGTGTCACCACACTGACTGGTGACACCCGGTGCGCCCCCCCCCCCCCCCCCCCGCAACCCGCCTAGTGATGCCACTGTGTGTGTGTGCCAGTGTCAGTGTGCCCTCCTCCTCCCTGTGCAATATATGTGTGGGTGCCAGTGTCACTGTGTCCCTGGTCCCTATGCAATGTTGCAATGTATGGGTTTGTGTCAGTGTGCCCCCGTCCCTGTGTAATGTATAGGTGTGTGCAGGGGCGTAACTATAGCACCGCAGTCCCCGTGGGAAAAATGCATATAACACATGTAACTGTTTTAGGGAAGGCGGCCCCTTTCAGCTCCAAGCTCCATAGCAGATGCACCCCATGCTTCTATGGTAGTAATGCCCTAGGTCAACGGTCCTCAAACTTTTTTGCTCTGGGACCCCGTCAGGACAATAAAAATTATAACGGGACCCCAGCAATTTACCACAGAATGGTCACACACGTGTGTGGTCAGCAGAAAGCACATACATGACAGTATGGTGGAGGCACCTAATGATGGGAGGAGTCTGAAGTAACAGACAATTCAACTGATTTTTCAAACTACTTGGATGATTGATTAGAGAAGTCATCATCCATGATGGTCAACAATATGGAGTCGCGAACCACTTTGGGGTCAGGACCCACAGTTTGAGAACCACTGACCTAGGTCAATGGTGGTTTTGGTGCTGTGTTGCTGTTGCTTTGTTGTCGCTTGTAGTTCAGCTAAGATTCTGTTGTATTTTAGATGAAATAAAAGGTACCGGAGCAGACAGTAATGACGCCATGTCCAGCCAGCAGATCACATTGTGGCTGCAGGGCCTTTTCCTGTTTGCTGTGGTTTGGAGCATTGGTGGAACCATAAATGCAGATAGCAGAAAGAAGTTTGATGTTTTCTACCGTAACCTACTGATGGGAATGGACGATCAGCACCCTCGCCCCAAGAGCGTTAAACTAACTAAGAACAATTTGTTCCCAGAGAAAGGTAAGAGTAACTGGAGACATTGTGAGTATGTGTGAGTAACAGTACTGGCACTACCATTTAACTATCTAATAATAAGTTACATTTTGTTAGAACTGTTGGATTCTATTTTTTCTTTGAAGACTACATAAATGTCCTTTTGCATCCATTGTTTTGTGAGTATGACCTCCTGCAAAATACAGCCAAATAACAATATAATACAATAACAATATATAATAACAATTGGAAAGACATTCCGCTACAGAAAATCACTATGAGGTTTATGGCACATGTATATGATACATGATTTGTCAAACACGTGATTATTATTATTACATCTTTCATTTGTAAGGAACCACAACATGTACACAGTACAGAATACACATACATAAACAAGGCATTAGGACCGTATCCGATCAGCCATGGCTAATTAGAGCACCTGTGCTATCCTTTCAGCCCTGACTGCCAGCACTTATTGGGGGGTAATCAAAACCAAACCCCACCCCCATCTCCATTTTTCAGAGTGGTATACCAATTGGGCTCATAGGATACCAGATTAGATCTTAAATACAATACACACAGGCATGCTATACACACATTACATACAGTATCAGTGGGAGCATTGACCCAGGTGTGTAGGCCGGGCCATATTAATAATGGGGCAGATGGAGCTGCAGCTCCCGGCCTCTACATAAAATACACATAGATAATCTGGCAAATATTAACATTACTCCACACTGGGAAGGACAGGTGCATACCTCCCAACTGTCACGATTCCGTCGGGACAGTCCCGATTTTCGGGTCCTGGCCCGACGTCCCACCCGCGGCAGGCATTGTCCCGCTGCGGGGGGTGGCAGTTGGGAGACCCCCCAATCTAGTAGAATAGACGCTGTGCGCATGCGCACAGTGTCTATTCTCGTATGAAAATGAGGTCGCGGCTAATTAGCATAAGCCGCGCCCTCATTTGCATACGCCCCGCCCCCTTTTCGGACACGAAGCCGTGCGAGTGTCCCTATTTCATCCGGACACAAGTTGGGAGGTATGTAGGTGACCTGGGCAAAGGTAGCACAACTCAGGCGAAGGTAGCAAAAAGTCACAGATGATCCTGTATTCAGAGATCCTGTATCCAACATATGGGCAAGGCTCACAGTCAGAGTTGCTGACTGACTCTGCCCATAAGAGATTATATACTATGGATGCAGAGCATGGGCCCATGGGAGAAGCAGTGCACTGGGGCCCCTACACACACAACCACTCACAGAAATAATAATGTAAGTTATCAAAACAATTAAGCTTATATTTATATGTACCTGCAACACAATCAGTGTTTATACATTAAAAAAACAGGTACTTGTGTAATATCTGGGCGCCCGATTTTTTCATTGCATCGCATCGCATGCTATATAGTGGCATACAATTCATGCGATGCGATTTTTCATTGTAAAGACCCGATTTTTAATTGTATAGTTAACTATGGGTGATTTCATACCTCCACTATCCAACTACGAATGGAGTTGATTTTATATAGTGTGGCGAGCGCAGCAAGCCACCGAGCCCGAAGTGTGGCGAGCGGACGCAGAATACATGTAAAGTAATCCGCGTCCCCTCGCGGGGCTCGCTGCGCTCGCCACACTATATAAAATCAACTCCATTTCCTAGTTGGATAGTGGGGGTATGAAATCACCCATAGTTGACTATACAATTAAAAATCGGGTCTTTACAATGAAAAATCGCATTGCATCGCATGCCTTAAGTAGTGGCATGCAATGAAAAAATCGGGCGCCCAGATAATACACAAGTACCAAAAAGCATGCTGCACAGCAGAGATTAATCCACATAAACATTTGGACAATATAACAAGAAAATGGTAAATCCTACAGACAGAAATGTTCAACTTTTGCTCCCCTTCATATGGTTCCCCTTTCTCAATCTGTGCCCGCCATCATCCTTCACTTACCTATCTATTGCCTTCTTTCTTCTGATTTCTTCACTTCTGTCTTGTACGTCATGGCGGTGGCTGTTTTCTCCTTGGTGATAATGTCAGGCATGACGACATTCAGTGCGAACACTGGAGGAGGAGGACAGGGGGAGGAGCGATGCTGGCCAACGTTGGCCAGCGCTAATCGTATTGTCGTAAGCATCATTTTATTTTTTATTTTCCCTGCATTAAGCTGTTCTGGGGTCCCTATCTTTGTGGGGCCCCTGGGCCCTCCCAGCCCAGTGGGAAAGATTGCCCTGTATGGATGGGAAGAACAATTGAAGGGTCAACTGAGTAAAATAAATGGTTTAGGGTTGAACAAGTATAGATATAAGAGGGTTGTTGTGCTTTAACAAATATACATTACTGAGGGGTATTGTGACATATTAGTGATAAAGGATATGTCACTGGAACATATAATTTAATTGTAGTCTCTATTCTGCTCAAATATTAGAGAGGAAAATGTTCCTTGGCTCGGGCCCCTACAGTTTGGGAGAGAACAAAGTCATCTAATTTACCCCTCATAGTGACTGAGGGGGGTATGCAATCTCTGTCAAACTCTTTTTTTTTTTACGATATGTTTAGTTGTTTCGCCCGTAAATGTCGTTTTGCTTTTGCGTATTCAATGTATGTTTTTTTGTTTTTGTTTCTCTCCCACGTCAAAATGTTGTTTTGCGACTAACCAAGCCAATTTGTGCTCAAACTGTTGATATACTTCACAAACCTATTCAGTGTTCACTATTCAAGATGTTTATGGCAGCTTACAAATACTTTTACGTCCATTTAATCTAGACAGTTTTGATTGTCACAACAAGGTTACTTTGCCAAATGTAACTGTCAATTTTGATGTTCATGTTCCTATATCATGTATTTATGCGTCTCCAATGTATCCTGCCCTTTTTTTTTTTTGTAAAATTCCTTTTTGGAGCCATTTTGTGCTTTGTCCAATAATATTCCCATTTCTTGTTTCCATTATTGGGTCAATTATCCCATGATGCATTGTTGTTTGTTTTTGCCATGTCATGTTTTTTCCCCCCGTAATTCTCTGTTTACCTCAGAACTCTCACTCCTGTTTTAAGACTTCAGGGAGATCACAGCATTTTGCAGTCTGCTGATTTGGAAACGTTTTTTTTGTAGGGAATTATTTTTTTATAACTATAACCAAACTTTCTTCTCGTGCTGTCCCTGGTCCTGGACACGGGCTCCAACTCTCCAAGTTCTCTAACTCCACTTCACTCCCAGCCAAACTGAAAGCACCTCCTCCAAACTCAAAAAATGGCAGCGTCCCACGCGGTACAAGTTTTTATATAGTAGCTGTCGATGCAGGAAGGCAACTTAGCAACTCCTACATTGCGCTTTATAGGCCAAATATCAACAGGAGGCATATCGACTGTATGACACTTAGGCATGGTAAGAGGCTGTCGTGCTGCAATGCAACAGTCATGCAAAACGCAAACGTAAAAAATGTTCAATGTATAAAAATCAACGGGATTGAATACCCCCTGAATCTCCAACCTGTAAATTAAATCTATTTTGTTTTTCACTTTTAGACAATTGTTTTCACTTGACGTTCTCATCCTCCCCATACACCCAGCCTATTACTGGGAGCCGTTTTGATTGTAGGCTGTATAGCTAAACAGATCTCGCTTAAGCACAGTTTAAGATTAGCTTACACTGCACAATCTCTGTCAGTAAGTGTGGACCCCCCCTATAATATGGGAAGAACATGACCCGGAGAACTATACCTTTAAAGTTTATGTTTTTATAAAACCATATATGTATAGCTTCACTTACCTCTCCATTCCTCTTTGGAACACAGGAACTGTATATGACTTTTACTTCCACAAACAAGCCAGTGGACAATGGAACATATGGACAGATTACATTACTACAGAGGAAATTACAATTTCTCCGTCTGCCAAGGTAATATTATTTTTGTTTTAAAATACATTTTCCTAAAGGACCTATTTACCTTAAAGTCCAGGGCTGGCACAAGCCCTGGGGCACACTTCCTGCTTGGGTGGCAAAATGGGCAGTGTCATACTCTACTAATCACTGGTGGTGTTCTGCTTCCTAGGTGTCTGACCTGATTATCCCTACGATGGAAACTGCTAGACAGTCCTTTTTCTTACATACATACTTAGAACATTCAGTTCCTTTGCTGTTTGTGGGAACCACGGGAACAGGGAAATCTGCTATAACAAACAGTTTTTTATTAAAACTTCCAAAAAATCAATATATTGCCAACTGCATCAACTTCTCAGCAAGGACTTCTGCAAACCAGACTCAAGACATCATATTCTCCAAGCTAGATCGGAGAAGAAAGGGCTTGTATGGACCTCCGGTTGGAAAGAAGGCTGTTGTATTTGTTGGTAGGTAGCTTTCCTTTCATTTATTGCTGATAAAATGTACACAAAAATAAATATATGAACATGTTTTACTATGGGAAATATTCCCTTTGGGGCATATTCAATTAACAGCAGGGTTGACCCTACAGCGAAGTGAATGCGCCACGTGGAGAAAAGCTATACAATTATTTCATTATTTAGCCTATGCAATAATCCACTAGGTCAGTGAACGCGAACCCATTGATTCCACATAATGGGCCTGATTCACACCTGATAGCTGATCTGCAAAGTTGCAGATGTCTGTGAGTAGATAGCTGCCACCCAGACAGAAAAAAAAACCGCCCCGTGTAAATTTGCAAGAGAATGGATCTCAATTGCGGGTGTCCATGTCGACTATGTTGACATTTGGGACAAAAAAAAATGAAAATCTCATGTCGATCTGTTGACTGTTGACATTCCCATTGTCAACCTAATGCTTGTGTCAACCTTCAAACCCTGTCAACATTAGCCATGTCGACCTTAGCCATGTCAACCTTCAGTGGTGGACCCAATGCATGTCAACTTAATATGGGTCAACCCAGTGAGCGTAGTACGGATGGTGTAATGGTTAGCTTTACTGCCTCACAGCACTGAGGGCATGGGTTCTATCCCCACCATGGCCCTAACTGTGCAGAGTTTGTATATTCTCCCCGTAATTGCGTGGGTTTCCTCCGGGTACTCCGGTTTCTTACCGAATTCCAAAAATATTCTGGTAGGCTAATTGGCTCCTAACAAAAAAATTAACCCTAGAATGTCTGTGTGTGTGTGTGTGTCTGTGTGTCTGTGTGTGTACATGTGATAGAGAATATAGATTGTAGCTCCACTGGGGGAGGGACTGATGTGAGTGTTCATATATTCTCTGTAAAGCGGTACAGAATATGTGTGCGCTATTTAAGAAACTGGTAATAAATAAATTAAATTAAATAAACCTGTCCCTCACCATGGGATTCGGGTATGCTTGGGTATACATGGGTATGCTTATTCATTTTATTGTAACCTTTTCAGACTATTGGACACAAAGCTGTTAGATTCCACTATCCCCAGTGTGCTTGAAGTGTGTTTCACAAACCCTCTATTTTGATCCCTAGATGATCTGAATATGCCAGCAAAAGAAGTTTATGGGGCGCAGCCACCCATTGAGCTTTTGAGACAGTGGATAGATCATGGGCACTGGTATGACAGAAAGGACACCTCTCGGCTAGATATTGTTGATGTCCTCATTGTGTCTGCAATGGGGCCCCCTGGTGGAGGGAGGAATGACATTACAGGTAAGATTAAAAAGTTTACATAAAGCATTACGTTTGGATATTGCAACTTTTAACATATTTGGTATTTTATTTTCAAGGATTGGTAGGGCCTGATGTATTAAGCTACAAAAAGTGCTGAAATGGAGAGTTATAAACAGCCAGCCAATCAGCTCCTAACTGCCATGTTACAGGCTGGGTTTGAAAAATGAAAAGTAGGAGTTGATCTGCTGGTTGTTTATCACTGTCCCCTTTATCACTTTGTAAAGCTTGGTACAGCTGGCCTTTATCTAAATCAAAACATTTAACTCCAAGTTCAATTCAATGTTTCGGACTATTGACCTTTTTTAAGAACATAAAATAATGACCAAATGACATACCTTATACAGCTTCAAGGCAAGGATTTTCTCAGTGAATGCTCACCCGTTGCTGGGTAAGTGACATCACAATTCTGTGTCAATGTCACCCGCGACACTCGCCACCAGCTCCCCAGCAGGATGATGCTGTATATACTGTATATGTCAGTAGTTTTATGTACAATGACTTAAAGTACAGAAAAGTGTAGATTGCACTGATAAGTCTATATTATTAATACTCTTTGTGACATGAATTGATCGATTATTCATCTTTTGCAGGCCGTTTCATGCGACATTTAAACATAGTTTCTATACAAGCCTTTGATGATGAGATACTTATGAGAATATTTGGCTCAATATCAGATTGGCACTTTGGAAAAGGATTTGATATTTCATTTCTGAGGTACTATTTATATAGAGCATATGGTTTATAGCATAAATGTTGCTTTCATAATTGTGTTGATGTAAAATACAGTACTTGTTTTACCAATGTCCCATGTAAATGACCTCGTGCTCACTCTATTACCCTACACCTAATCAGTGTGGAGGGCATTTTTTAATTATGGATAAAGTTTTACTAATTATTTTTACTAATTAATGAATTACTGGACATCCGGAATAATCCCAGGCAAGTGGTGGTAACTCTATTGAGGCATGACCAGAACTTAGCAACGTATTAAAGGGGCTCCTGTTCCAATGCTTATTGAGAGACACCTCCAACCAGGGCCGGACTGACCCTTGCGCCACTGAAAAGGGGGCGTGGCCACATGGAAAGGAGGTGTGGGATAGGAGAGATAGGGACGACAGGGGTGGCTGGGTTGGAGAGAAATAGGGACAACAGGGGCGGCTGGGTGGGAGAGAGATAGGGGCGACAGGGGCGGCTGGGTGGGAGAGAGGGACGACAGGGGTGGCTGGGTGGGAGAGATAGGGACGACAGGGGCGGCTGGGTGGGAGAGAGATAGGGACTAGGGTGGCCAATCCCGGGATCGGCGGGATCCCAGGATTTGGCCCCCAAAACGCCGGGATTTCAATCCCGGGATTGGAATTTCCAATCCCGGGATTTCGGGATTAAACTGCGCATGCGCAGTTTAATGCCGGGCAGCGTCTGAGCACTCAGACGCTGCCCGGCTTCCCCATACCCCGCAGTGCGCAGCGTGACGAGGTCACGCTGTGAGGTCACGCTGCGCAGGGCACACGGCACAGCCGCACATCCACGGCTGCCCGCCCAGCGCTGACGGCCACCCGCCCACCCAGCGCTGACGGCCACCCGCCCGCCCACCCAGCGCTGACGGCCGGCCACCCACCCAGCGCTGACGGCCGGCCACCCGCCCTCCCACCCAGCACTCACGGCCGGCCACCCGCCCGCCCACCCAGCACTCACGGCCGGCCACCCGCCCGCCCACCCAGCGCTCACGGGCACCCAGCGCTCCCTACCAACCACCCACCCAGCGGTCCCTGACAACCACCCACCCCCCCCCCCCACCCACCCAGCGGTCCCTGACAACCACCCACCCAGCGGTCCCTGACAACCACCCGCCCACCCACCCAGCGGTCCCTGACACCCGCCCACCCACCCAGCGCTCGGGCGGCCAGGGTGTTTTTTATTATTAGGGAAGCCAATCCCGGGATCCCGGGAATCCCGGGATTGAGCATTTTTCAATCCCGAATCCCGGGATTGAAAAAATGCCCCGGGATTGGCATCCCTAATAGGGACGACAGGGGCAGCTGGGTGGGAGAGAGATAGAGACAACAGGGGCAGCTGGGTAGGAGAGAGGTATAGAACACGTGGGGATGTCAACTGTGTGAGATTGGGAAGTTGGGGTGCAACAGATAATACAGAATATATACAGTGAATGTATGTATATATATATATATATATATATATATACATAAATAAAATGAACACACTTGTGGAGCTTACTGTAGAAGAACCGGATGCCAGACTTTTAAATCTGCCTGTCCTCTATCTGCTTCCACGAGCAGCAGCAGCAGCTTGTAGAGGGGAGGGCTTGTAATCGGAGTGCAGGGGGAAGCGTTCTGTGCTTATTAGCAGGAACAGAAACACATAAAGCAGCAGGGAGATGCTGCAGTTACCACTGCCTGTGCGGATGGGCATGGGAGGGACAGATCAGCGTCTGGCTGTGTAAGGCTTCCGGCGCCGCTGCCTGTAATACACACTGTGACAGGCGGGTGCAGCACAGACCGGAAGCATCAGCAGGACAGAGTGAGATAGAGAGGATGGCTGCTCAGGCACTGTCGCGTAAGGGTGCCGCGGCGTCACATGACGCACTGCGGCACTCAGTGTGCATAAAATCGGCCCACAAGGCCATCGGCCCTTCTGGCATTTGCCAGAAGTGCCAGATGGCCAGTCCGGCCCTGCTAAAAACAAATTTTCTATAATATTAAACTGTAATGGCAATTTACAGAGAATTATATTTATAGTCTTTTACAAGCAGCCTGAAATGGTATCTGAGGACTTGAGGAGAGGAGCTGCTTGCTCCATGACCAGGACACTAATGGTTGGCATTAAAGTTTATTTTTCATGGCACAAGCAGCTTCTCTCCTCAATTCCGCAGATACCTTTTCAGGATGCTTTTTTAAGACTTTAGAAGGAGAGTGACAAAGTACACTGAGGTGGGGAGCTGACATTGTGGGTTAGAGACATGCTAAAGTCCCATACACACTACATGACCGTGGCCGATATATAGTCAAGCATATCGGCCATGGATGTCCAATATTGCCTGTACGCACTGAATGGTATCGGTCATTGATACCATTCAGTGACATCACCTGGACCCACTAAACATGCAGGTCATTTCACTAAATTGCCAAATTGACCTGCATGTTCAGTAAATATCATTCATTGTAAACGACGCGCAAAGCATGTATTGTTAATGATATTAAGTAACCACACTGAACAATATCGCTAAGAAGCCTCTTTTTGAGCAATATTGTTAACAATATCGCCCAGTAAGTATGGGGCTTAACTTCAAATCTTATATTGTCCAAACGTTTATGTGGATTATCCTCTACTGTGCAGCATGTTTTTTTTTATACATATATTTAAACACTGATTTTCTTGCTGGTACCTTTTAAATATAAGCTTCAATGTTTTGACAAATTACATTTTTATTTCTGTGAGTGGTTGTGGAGGTAGGGGCCCCATGGCACTGCTTTTGCCCAGGAGCCAGGCTGGAGGCATTGCGCAAAGGAGCCGGGAGCTGGAGGTCGGAGAGCTTGTGAGGTCTCTCTATGCCCCACATTCTCTCCCCTCTAATTCACCCCCACTCTCGTCCTCTCGCTCTTTCCTCCCATCGCTCTTTCACTCCCTCTCTCTATCTCAAACACTCTCTTCCCTAGGGTTGCCACCTCTCCCGGATTTCCGGGATTCTCCCGTTTTTGGTGGCAACCCTCCCGGAGGCTTTTTCAGTCTCCCAGATTACGGGATTCTCATGGAATCCGGGTGTCTTACAAAGCCTCTGGTCCAGCCCCCCCAGTCCAGCCCATTCGCCGCAGACGCTGCGGAGATGCCCAGAGCCCCAGACGCGCTCGCGAGATGATGTCATCATCTCACGAATGACTGCTCTGCAGGCCCGCCATCCGCCCACCGCTGGTGTGGCCATCGGACCCGTGCACCCAGTGTAACCTGCAACCGGCTGGCTTCACCTGGCTCCTCCTACCTCCGACTCCTGCTGCTTCCCGCAGGCTCCTGGGTCTTGCTGTCTCCGGGATGTTCCTGTGTCCAACATGGAAAACAAGTGAGTGGAGGTTCCCGATGGGGTGTTGGATGATCTTTGCAGGTGGTCACTCTCTACCTTATCGAAAGATGCACTTTTATAAGCTATTGCTCCGTGGTTAGCCCAGTCCAGTGGTACTACCACTCTAAATATACCCAGGCATCCTGCTGGCACTTGTAGTTCTAAAGTTGAAGATCTATACATATATGTTCGTGTCAGTGCTGTGATGTGACTTTCACACAACTACAGTATGTCCTTAGCTATATTACCTGGCTGTCACTATTATTGTAGCATAATAACAGCAGTGGGTATGCCATGCCATTGAAGCTGAGTACAGTATCTGGATGGATGACAGACAATAGGTCAACACATATGGCCGACTTGTATCAATGCAAACAATATTTTGACATAACAATAGTTGACACACGAAAAGGCGAAAGTTTTTCATAATTTTTTTTTTCTTCATGTTTTGGACTTAAGGAAAGATAGTGTGCTGAGTGTACGAAGCACATGGCTCCGAGCATGGCGAGTAAAGCGGTACATTCATTGTGGGTCCATGTGCTTGGGTGCGAACATTGACACCAAAAAAAGGTGAAACATCATGTTGACCTTTTCATGCGTTGACATATTGCTTGTGTTGAACTTTTGGGGTCAACTTATAAGTCTGTGAGCTATACCACATTATAGTGCCCATGTACACACCTAATTTAGACTGCAGGGTGCTTTACTTACTTTACTTTACTTGAACTTGCCCACAATGGTACATGTATACTGTACAGTATATGGGAAGCTCAGTGAGTGTTTCTGCTTATTATAAGTATTTGGTCTCCCTTTACAATTCATTTTGCATATAGGGTTGCCACCTCTCCCGCTTACACAGTGCTGGCCATTTACGGGATTCTCCCGTCTTTGGTGGCAACCCTCCCGGAGGCGTTTCCAGTCTTCCGTATTCTGGGATGCCCTTGTTTTGAGGCAATGCCAACTGTTTTGGTAATATGCAGAAATAAACCCCCTCCCTTCCCTGTTATGGTGCCCCTCTGTCATTTAGTTCTGGATCTACCCCAGCCGGGCAATGTATCAGTGGCGGCAATGCCACAAAAGGGCCCTGCTGCTAGATGCAGTCCCACCTTCTACGGCCCGCTGTCCTCCTCTCTGCCCGTTCCTGGCCACTGCCCCATCTCCTCCCACCCCACCTCCTTCTCCCGATACAATTCAGTAAATATAAGTCCCAGCGCTGCTGGATGTGGCCCCGCCTACTGTTATGCTGGCTCCGCCCATCAATGATTTGCTGCCGCCCACATGAGGCCACTTCCAGATATTTTCCACGGCCACTTTTAGTCCCCACTCCACCCCTGGTTCGCCAACAGTATCTAATTTAAATGGTACATTTAACATACCAGTGGAATTTGGAATTCACTTGATGGAGCAGCAATTGTGTGAGATCAGGCTTTTTTTGGATAGTTTGGACTGTGTCAGAGAACACGGCTATTTCTGGTAAAGTTAAAAAAGAATTGAGAAAGATCTCCATAAGAAATTCAAAGCCATATTGGTTCCTCAGGTTATAAGGCACCAGCCAATCAGCTGTGTTTAAAAAATGACAGTTAGGAGTTGATTTGCTGGTGCGTTATCACCTTCCAATTTATCACCACTTTATCACTTTAACAGGTTTAATACATCTGCTCCTGAGTGTTCTCAGAGCTTCTACATTATCCTTTTTGTAGTTACCAATGGATATCTCTGTTCTGTTACTCAGTATAGTCATCATTTAGGAGATTTATCATTACATTAACATGGGTGACATTGAGGTTCTTAGCACAAAAATGTGAGCCCGCCTACCACGTCAAGGTGACCTCATCAGGTGGGTTGGCGGAGGGTAACTATGCTATTCTAAGCTATGCTTAGCTATGCTATGTCTATGGTCTTAGTATAGCTATGCTTAGCAATGCTAAACATAACTATACTAAGACCATATCCACAGCATAGCTAAGCATAGCATAGAATAGCATAGTTACCCTCCTATGATTTTTTTTTATTATTATTATTTTTAAGGTTTGTTTTTTTTAGCAGAAGTCCTATCGTAAATAGAAGCAGATCTTCACTTCAGGATGGTTAATAATAAGGACTGTAATTTCTTTGCGCCATATAACAAAAGGCATAACTTCATCATCCTTATAAATTACTTCTGACTCCGAGTCATCTTTGGACTCCACCAGGACCTTTAATTCGTCCTCTGTTTCATCTGGAAAACTGTTGGTCTCATACAGTGTTTCCCGGCTCTCAGCCTCCTGCAGGGAAGTGGCGTCCTCCTGCAGGGAATTTGTTTCCTCCTTCAGGGAATTTGTTTCCTCCTTCAGGGAATGTGTTTCCTCCTTCAGGGAATGTGTTTCCTCCTTCAGGGAATTGATGTCTTCCTGCAGGGAATTTGTGTCTTCCTTCAGGGAATTTGTGTCTTCCTTCAGGGAATTTTTGTCCTCCTTCAGGGAATTTTTGTCCTCCTTCATGGAATTGGTGTCCTCCTGCAGGGAATGGGTGTCCTCCTGCAGTGGCTCAGGAGTATAAATGTCATCATTTTCATCATTCGTTTTGCAACTGTTGAAACAGTTTAAACACTTAAGACCGCTAAACCAGCCAGAAAAGTTTGCCATGACTTGTCGTCTGCTCTGTCAAGTGTAAGAATGTTCATGTTTCCTTTTGATGTTCTATTTATAACCTCTGTTTGGGGAATTCCGGACTTTGTGATGTCATAATGGTGGTTTTTGATGCATTGTGATGTCACAATGGGCCCTTCTAGGTGATTAGTTTTCAATGCTTTGTTTTTTATAATTAATTTTTATTTGAACTTTTTTTTAAAATATAAACAAGACATATACATTTTACATCAGCAATGAATGAACATTACCGTCCACTGACATAACAAACATTACACTTCTTGCATCCAATAATACATATCATATTGATACATATTTCTTACGACATGGTTTCACCCTGCTTCATTTTTTATTTTAAATCCTCCATTATTTTTACTATCTTCTACTATTTAGTTACCATCCTATACTAAGACAGCTGCTTTACTTATATCCAACTCATATTATGCCCTCGATCCTGATGTTACTATTCTTCCTACTCTTTTCGGTCTTCATTTACCATAGGTGATTTATTAATTTTAGTGGATTTTTAAGTGTATTTTACCTTTGTGATTCTCCCCCCCCCCCCCCCCCCCCTCACATCATTCTAATATGATATACAACAATGGCACTTATTTTAACTCCCAATATGTGTTCAATCTTTCGTGCTCTTTCTTTCAATCATTTCTATTAGTGCTTTTCCCCTCGAAATAGCCTTGTTAAGGCCTTACTAGATACAACGACGTGTCACACTTCTATCATGTATAACATCCTGAAGGACATACAATATAAAAAAAAAAAAAGGAAAAAATACTAATTTACCCATAAGAAGATGGGAATGAGGCTTAATATCAGCAAAAGAAAACAAAAACAAACAAAAAAAAAAAGAATAAGGACACAGAATATACATAACTTCAATTCTCTATACCCCATTATTTATTTTCCCGCCCCCTATATATATCCCTTATTATACCACCCCTCCCATATCCTATAGAATTTTGTTACTGTCTTCCTTGACATGTGTATATATTTTTCGTGCTCTATTGTGCTATTTACTAATTCCACCCATTTCCTAATATCTGGGCCTTCTTTGGCCATCCAGGATCTGGCTATACTGACCTTCGCTATTGCACAGATGTTTAAAGCAGTTTGTCTTTTTTTCTGATGTAGTGTCCTCACGAGGCCAAATACCCAGGATACAGCTACTTGGCTTCACATGTTGATATGGGATTCCCAGATCTACCAATATATCCCTAACCTTTTCCCAGAGGGTTTGCACATTTTTACACTGCCACATCAAGTTAAAGAACGAGCACCCCAATTCTCCACACTTTGGACAGCTATCCCCCTTATTTCCACCAAATCTACTCAACTTCACGGGGGTTATGTAGGTCCTATGAAGTATGTTTATTTGGACCTGCTGGACCCTTAGGGAATTGGTCGCGCCCCTTGTTGATGCCATGGCCAATATCCAGTCCTCATCACTAAGCTCTGGAATGTCTGCCCTCCACTTCGTTCTCAGTTCTGTGAGGTCATTCTCTTGATTAAAATTTAGGAGGTATTTATACATCTTAGAGACTCTCTGTCCCTGACTAGTCTTATTGATAAAGTTTTTGACTGGTGTTTCTATAATCGTATGTGAGTTCTCTCCCCCAATAAATTGGGAGAGTGCACTCCGCATTTGCAGATATCTAAAAAACATCGATTTAGGTATCCCATATTCACTCTGAAGTTGTATAAAGGATTTTAATACGTTATTGTCATATACCTTCCCCAACTTATTAATACCGTACTTATTCCATATTTTAACCCCTTGTTCTAATTTTAGTTTTTCCATATGTTTAAAGGAAAAGATGTTCATTTCAGGGTCAAGTCCTTTATAGTTGGTGACTCTGCCCACTTGTTTCCATACCCTACTAGCCTGTATCAAGATCGGTGGTGTCCTCCGGCCACACCCCGCCGCCAGTATTACCTGCAGTGGAGTGTGCCCAGGGGCCACCACTCCAACCAAGTCCAACAGACCAGGTGGCTCCTCCCCTTCCCGGCTCCAACCACTAATGTGGGCTAGCTGAGTCGCAAAATAATACAGCCTAAAGCAGGGCATTGCCAGCCCTCCCCGTTCTCGCTCTCTAATCTGGGTATCGTTTTTAATTCTTGGGCGTTTATTTCTCCATATGAAGGATGTTTCTATACTATTAATTTTTCTAAATATGTCTTCGCCTATAAATATAGGGGATTGTTGCAAGATGTAAAGAAACTTGGGCAGAATCACCATTTTTATGAGATTTATACGCCCTGTAATCAAGGATATTGGGCGGTACGAGTCTACGTTCATCGGGTCCTTCCCACTCTTAGGAATGACTGTAATCACTGCCTCTGCCATTGAGTCTGCTATTTCTCCCTCCTTTTCCATTTCCTGGAACAAATGCAGTAGTCTGGGTATCAGGACAGACCCATATTTTTTATAGATTTCCCCCGGCAGCCTATCAATACCTGGCGCCTTTCCATTTGCCAGAGCAGCTACCGCCACTTCTATTTCTTCTAACGAAAAGGGGGCTTCCAGAGTATTTGCTATTTCAGGGGTCAATTTTGGTAGTTCAATCCTACCCACATACCTTTGTATATCCTCCTCCCCTCTATCCTCTAATCTCGATTGGTATACCTCCTTAAAGTGTTTTACAAATACCTCAGTAATTTTGGCAGTGTTGGTATGGATTTCTCCAGAATCTGAGGCTATTTTGCTCACTATATTCGTTGGTCTATCTACTGTACTTTGGATAATAAGGCCATAAATTTCCCTGCTTTATCCAAGTTTACATACATTTGATGGGAGCTTTTAAGTATCCTATTTTTGGCCATATTTTGCAGATGTTCTACCCATTTTTCCTGCGCCCTGACCCATTCCTCTCTATCCCTCTCTGTTTTACTTAGGACATACCCTTGTTCATACTCTTTCATTTTCACCTCCAGTTTTAAGGCTTTTTCCTGCGCCCCTTTTTTAATCATACTTGACTTTTTGAGCATATAGCCCCTAAGAAATGCCTTAAATGTGTCCCATACATTAGTAAAGTTGGTTGAGCCTATATTTGTTTCAAAGAAGCTCTCTATTTCTTCCACTACCTCCTCCGACTTATCTATCTGCTCCAACCACCCTGCTTGAAATCTCCAATACCTAAATCCTTCCTCCTTTTCTAACTCTATTTGCATGACCACTGGGGAATGATTAGATATTCCGCGGGCTTTATATTCTACCGACGAGATGCTGTTCATCATGTTCCCTGATGTAAGTATCATGTCTATCCTGGAGAATGATTTTTTGGCTGGGGAGTAGCATGAATATTGTCTTGCCACCGGGTATCTTTCCCTCCAGACATCGAACCATCCTATTTCCCTGATAAAATCGCCTATACCTCTCCTCACATTCACCAACACCCCTTTATGACTCCAGCTGTCCACTGTGGGGTTCAAGACAGCGTTAAAATCCCCTAGACATATTATATTATTTTCTGGGTATGACGCTGAGAAATCCACCGCCATCCTCAGTATCTCATACGTAAAGGGGGGAGGTACATAGACAGACATGATACAGAACCTAACCGCATTTATGAAACAATCCAGGAATATAAATCTACCCCCCCGGGTCAATTTTGGAGGTAATACATTCAAACGATATACTTTTTTTAATAAGAATTGATACCCCCCTAGAAGAGGAGGTGAACGGAGCATGAAAATAAGAACCAATCCAGGGGCGCTTTAATGATAGCATTTTGTCCCCATACAAATGCGTCTCCTGGAGACAGATAACATCAGCGTTTAGTGATTTACACTGTTTAAGTACCATTGACCTCTTGACTTTTTCATTCAGTCCTCTTACTGTACATTCCAAGTCATACACCTAACCATAGCTTTTTACTTTGGCAAACTGTAGACTTTCAGGTAACACCATATTCATATTCAGGATTATTTTTAGACTTTTTGGTTGCAAGCTACATACATACTTTACAATTACACATATCACATTTAACACATACCCCCCTCCTCCCCCCACCCTGTATCACCTACCCATTTAGGCATACCTACTCCCAACTTAACCCCTTACACTAAGAACAAACCAATTTTCCCTTTTTTTTTTTTTTCCTCCTCTTTTTTTTTTACCAGGGGGTTGATTAATTAATAGCCACCAAACGCCCGGCCGGCTCTCCAGCAATTATTCATATTTAACTTCAATATTTTTTCCTTCCCCCCCCCCCCACCTCTCCACCCCCCACACTTCAATATAGCTTTGCTTCCCGTTTAATTTTCCTGGTTTTTATCACAACCTTTTCCCCCACTCCCCTCTTTTATATTTATTCTTCAATGCATGTAAATCAGACATAGAGAGATTTTTCAGTCCTAACCCAGTTGCTTCCTGCCGGGATAGTTATTATCTAGCCACTTGGCTGCTTCACCCGGATTTAGAAAGAATTTTGTTTCTCCTCCCGAGATTACTCGTAGTTTGGAGGGATACATCATCGAATATTTAACTTCGAGTTCTCTCATCCTACTTTTGACTTCTCGGAACTTAGCTCTCTCTCGTTGCACTTCCAGAGGGAGGTCGGGGAATACTGAGACCTTTGCACCTTTGTAGCCAAAGTCCCCTTTATTTCGAGCCAACCTTAGAATTGTGTCTCGATCCTTGAAATGAAGGACCTTAGCAATAAAGGTCCGTGGCGGGCCTCCTGGAGGCGGCGGGCGGCCTGGCACTCTGTGCGCCCTTTCCACGGCAAATTGGGCCGTAAATTCCCCCCCTCCAAACTCCTCTTTCATCCACTCTTCTAGAAATTTTTCAGGGGCTCTTCCTTCTACCCGCTCCTCCAGACCCACAAACCGTACATTGTTACGCCTCATCCTCCCTTCAATGTCCGACATTTTAAAGCGCATCTCACTTAGCTGCCCTGTCAGCATTTTGACTTGCTTTTGCAATGGCTCAGCGGCATCCTCCTTTATGGACATACGACTTTCAAGTTCAGTCACTCTCTCTCTGGTTTTTTGGGCATCACTCCTTATAGGCATTATATCTGACTGAACCTGATTTATTTGTTCAGAGAGGCGAACTTCACATTTGTTTACTGCATCGAGGACCTGTTGTAAAGTCACTTCTGGGGTTGGCTGTGCGCTAGTTGTTTTAGTGGGGGTTGACCTTGGGGTAGCCACCTGTGAGCTATTAGCGGCATTTGTTTGTGTACATGTGTACTTTTCTAACCGCGCAGCAGTGGTATTTGGGCCTGTTTTACCCATTCTGGGGCACTTGGGTTATGGAGAAGGAAGAGATTTTTTTAAGGCCAAGTTTAACCACAGTCTTAGTCCTTTAGCATTTTGCCTTTTACCCCTTTAACTATTCAGCTCTTAGTTTGCTGCAACACAGTACTTCTTAGGTTGGGTGATGTAATTCTGCAGCTGCAGTTCACCAGGAGTTCCTTATCCCCAGCCAATCTCAAAACACAAGAGCAAATAGATAGGTAATATGGCTTACCAGCCTAGGGTTTTCCAGAGTTCCTTATTGCCCTCAGAGCCTTCATTGGGTACTTCGTCTCCCCTGGTGGTGCTGGCTGCTGGGCTGCCTTATATTGCAGGTCCTTACTCCTCCACTATATCCAGGGACAGGTACCAGGACGTTTTATCACCTGCCTGCTCCACTTGCGTGCCCCGGAGTCAGCCCGCAGTATCCACCGGCTCAGGGAGTTTGCTGCGGGGTTTTCTCCTCGCCGTCCACTTGCTGCTCTCCCTGATTAATCGGTCCCCCGCCGTGGGTTTAGTGCGGCAAGAGGCGAGACACAGCGAGGGGCTCCGGTGTCTCTTCCTCCCCACTGCGCCTGCGCCTAGTCGTCCGCTCACGTGACACTCCTCCGTCACTGCCCGGCGCCTGGCTGGACTACGCCGTTCTATTCGTCTCTATACTGCTGCCGCTGGGGGATTCCTTGAGGAGTTACACCGCTCCGGTCTCACGCAGCTACCACCGGAGAATTCCCAGGTCAAGGGCTCACTGTCTCATCCTCTCCCAGGTATATGTTCTGTGTGGCGGGAAGGGGAGGGAGGAATCCACCGCTGATTTAGCTGGAGAGCCGTACCTCTCTCCTACACCTAACTCACAGGCTGCCGTGGCCACACCCTCCCGACCCAGTTTTCAATGCTTTGTGATGTCATAGATGTTTTCTAAGCATTTTGCTCAAAATAGTGGTTATCTATGCATTGTGATGTCTTAAAGGTAATTTCTAGATGTTGAATTTGACAGCTTTGTGATATCATAATGGTGGGTTTTGGTTAATTAGCGACCGAAAATGCTTATGAATCGTAAACGTAAGCCTCTCGCAGTTTGACAGGAAGCCGGTGTTTAGGGGTGGTAACCTGGCATTTTCTGGGTGTTACGGACTAAAACGTAGATGTGCCCAGGCAATTTTGAGATGTCTGTGATGTCAGCAAAGACCACTTCCAGGCTCAGTCGCAGATTAGTGGAAGCCTCAAACCTACTCACATTTGCACAGACCATAGGTAAATCCTTTTCATGGTTCTTGAATTGCAAATAGATTTGTAAGTGGACAACTATTAGCGATCCATTCATAATTCTCTCGCCATTTTAAAAGGGAAAGTTACTCCTTCTGTCTGGGTGGCTTACACACTGCAAATTCTCACATTAGTGGTCAGGTCGGAATCAGGGCCTATATGTTGTGTTTTGAAATTTTAATATCAGTTATGGTTTTGTTTTGATACTTTATATTGGGTGTATTTTACTGGTATATCCTATTTCTGTAATACCCCTTTTCCACCAAACTTTTGACCTTGGTTACTGCTGGAGCATCCTGGGTTGAGGAATAGTGGGTAAAGGTCAGCTAAAAATGACATGGGGTGTGATACATGGGAGTCCGAACCTGGTAACTACCAGGCAGATTTTTAGCACATAAATTTGAAAGAAAGAAATATATACAGGTTGAGTATCCCTTATCCAAAATGCTCGGGACCAGAAGAATTTTGGATAACTGATTATTCCGTATTTCAGAATATTTTTATATTTCAGTGATGTGTCTTGAAGTATCTTGCATTTATGTTGTACAAACACATCAAACATATGAAATACAAACAAATACATTTTATTTGTGCAAAAAAACAAAATTTCAATACATGAAACAAAGTTTGTGTACTATCTCCAATACTGAATTTAAATGCCAAGCAATAATTTAATTTTCTTGCACATATTTAGTGCCAGTTACATATCATGTCCTCAGTAGTGCTGTTACAGATGTCCCCAGGAGTGGCAATTACATATTGTGTCTTTAGTAGTGCCAGTTACATATCATGTCCTCAGTAGTGCCAGTTACATATCATGTCCCCATTAGTGCCAGTTACATATCATGTCCCCATTAGTGCCAGTTACATCATGTCCCCAGTAGTGCCAGTTAAATATCATGTCCTCAGTAGTGCTGTTACATATCATGTCCCCAGTAGTGCCAGTTACATATCATGTCCTCAGTAGTACTGTTACATATCATGTCCCCAGGAGTGCCAATTACATATCATGTCCCCAGGAGTGCCAGTTACATATCATGTCTCCAGTAGTGCCAGTTACATATAATGTCCTCAGTAGTGCTGTTACATATCATGTCCCCAGGAGTGCCGGTTACATATCATGTCCCTAGTAGTGCCAGTTACATATCATGTCCCCAGTAGTGCCAGTTACATATCATGTCCTCAGTAGTACTGTTACATATCATGTCTCCAGTAGCGCCAGATGTCCCAATTAGTGCTTTTAGCAAAAAAAAAAAATATATATATATATATATATATATATATACGTATTCACTTTCTGCAATGTATGGTTTTTGGAATAATTTGGATAAGGGATACTAAACCTGTAATTATAAAATAATACATCAATGCTGGGTTTGTTTGTATCCTTTGTTTTTGGGAAGCTAATGAGATATTTCCTGCATTGATTATATTAAACTGAAAAAAGATTAGGATATTGATAAAAAAAAAAATCTCAAGAGTATTGGGGGGGGGGGATTTAATGCAGGGTGAAGGGGGTTACTTGCTGTTCCCGCCAGGGGCGGATTGGCCATTATAACCACCGGGAAGTTTCCTGGGAGGCCGACGACTTGTGACCGCAGCGCTAATGGAGAGGTGTGATACCCGCGGCGAGTACAGTGGAGTGGTGCACCGCACTTATAGCTTGCCACAGTCTGTGACTCCACATAGCTGTGTGACGGGTGGCATGGATGCTTTCTCAGCCAGCCACCGATGGTTGCCAGAAGTCAGCTGAGCCACGCTCAGCCCAAGCTGTCCCTGGGACCCTGGCTCATGTGCATCACAATGGCCTGGCTCCTCCTCCAGCCCTGGGCCCTGCAGACATAGAAATCAGCATTGAATTAAGGAGGAACATCCCCCGGCCACACCAGAGCCTGCAAACGTACTGTAGGTAAAAACTGCATGGCCTCGTAATCTACAAATATATAAGGGGTGTATGTGGGGTGGTTAAGGTAAATAATAAATAAGGACTGTGTGTGGGTGAGAGGAGGAAAGGGTAATGGGGTTGTTAGGTATATACAGTAGTATATATGAGGTGTGGGCGAGGGTGGTAGGAATTTATGTATATTAATGGGTATTGGGGGAGGTAATGGGTATATGTTATATAAGGGGTGGGGAGGGGGAGGCTGGGTATATAGTATGTAAGGGTATAGGATGTGTGAGGGGGTTTATATATATATATATATATATATATATATGGGGTTTGTGGCAGTGATAGGTATATGGTACTGTATATTTGGGGTGTATGGGGGTTGATAGTCATATAGTACATAATAGGTGTGTGTAGGGTGGGCATTTATGTATATAAGGGGTGTTGGGTGGGCGTGATAGACATATAGTATATAAGGGCTGTGTGTGTCTTGGGTGATAGGTATAAAGTATATAAGGGGTTATTAGTATATGGTATATAAGGGGTGTATGGGGTGATTGGTATATGACATATACAGTGTGTGTGTGTGTGTATGACAGATACGAATGACTACGACTGCATACGGCTGTTTCAGCCGTATGCAAAGTCGTGTTCCGGAGGGGAATTTACAAAGCAGTCAAATACAACTGCTTTTTAATCCTCCGATGGCGTAATGATTCTTATTAGTGGCCGTATTACTCTCGCTAATACGAATTCGTACAGAATTGTATTGGCCGCTAGGCAGCCAATAGAATCATTCGGTGGGGAGGCGCGGAAGATTAAACATCTCTGCGCCTCTCCTCAGTCCGTGTCGGGGACCGCCGGAATCGCCGGTGTTTCTTATTTTCAGAAGACCAGGACTACTTCGGACAGAAGAGGACATGATCTTCGCCGGAGGACCTTGGTAAGTTGGATTTCCTTCCACGGGTCCCCCTATGGATTCCTTCGGATCCAGGACTACGGACAAGCCCCTTAACCAAGGCCCTAGACCCCGGACTCTGCTGCCCCGGACCCAGTAACCAAGGCAACGGACCCTGGAGCCCTGGACCCCAGACCCTGGAGCCCCGGACCTGGACCATGGAGGCCCGGACCCAGGAACACCGAACCCAGGGACCTACTGACGGGCTCAAGATAGGTAAGTTTCAGTATGTGTGGGCTTTGGATGTATTACACTTTTACTTTTCTTGTGTGTCCGTGTGTTTATTTTACTATTTTTCATACTCATGCTGGGACTTGTGGTTCTCCAAGTCCCAGCTTGCGGGGGAGGCTTGCTGGGACTCATAGTTCCACAGTATTAAACAATAGTTAAATCTTTTACACTGAATCATCTCGATGCCCACCGCCCAGGGGCATCGAGGACAGCACCAGGCTTCAGCCTGGTCAGGTAAGTCCTGGAGGGGGGGTCCCCACTCCCCCTGGGCCCTTGGCCAGGCTGACTGGTCGGTAGGGTGAATGTTTTGGCCGCGGGACCTTATCTAATAAGTGTCCCCTGGCTGTGACATTACACTGCTGGCTGGTTTGGCCTGGGGCTGGTTCATAAAATACGGGGGACCCCTAGTCATTTTGTCCCCTGTATTTTGGGAGCCGGACCTGGTGCTGGTTTAAAAAAATCGGGGATCCCCTATTTGCCGGGTTCCCTGATTTTTTATTACCAGCCCCGGCTCTTTCAGCCTGGTGCTGCTTACGGCTGTGGGGGAGACCCCACGCCGTTTTTTATTTATTTATTTTCTATTTTTTACACACTGAAGCCTGCACGGATCTGACTGATCCATGCAGGCTTCTGCCAAATACGACAGGAAAATAAAGTGTATTTACCTGGCGTATTTGCCCGGCCATTCGCGGCCGTTTTACGCTAATTAGCGGCCGCTTAGTAAATCAGGAACCACCATTCTTTAGAATGGTGATTTCTGTCGTATTGTATCGATGGTGTATTAATTCGTATTTGTAAATACAAATACGAATGTCCCATCAATATGAATATTCATATTTTTGGCATAGCAAATGCCCAAAATGCGTATACGCCAAAAAAAAAATCGTATTTTCGTACGAAAATACAATTTTTTTTCACGCATTTTTCTTAGTAAATTTGACCCATAGTATATAAGGGCTGTGTGTGTCTGGGGATATAGGTATATAGTATATAAGGGGTTATTAGTATATGGTATATAAGGGGTATATGGGGTGATTGTTATATGACATATAGGGGGAAATTTACCAATATGAAAAACCTAGTTTTTCGTATTGGTATTTTCCCTACGACTGCATACGACTGTTTAAGTCGTATGCAAAGTCGTGTTCCGGAGGATCAGTTACAAAGCAGTCATATACGACTGCTTTGTAACCCACCGATGTCGTAGAAATTCGTATTAGCGGCCGTATATACGGCCGCTAATACGAATTATTTCTAGCAGTCTGCACGGATCAGTCAGATCCGTGCAGGCTGCAATGTGTAAAAAAAAATAGAAAAATAAATAAATAAAAAAAAAACGGCGTGGGGTCCCCCCCACAGCCGAAACCAGCACCAGGCTGACAGAGCCTGGAGCCGGTAATTAAAAATCAGGGAACCCGACAAATAGGGTTTCCCCGATTTTTAACAACCAGCCCCAGGCTCCTGCTCTGGGGCTGGTTCCCAAAATACGGGGGACAAAATGACTAGGGGTCCCCCGTATTTTAAGAACCAGCCCCAGGCAAAACCAGCCAGCAGGGTAATGCCACAGCCGGGGGGAGACTTTTTATACAAGTCCCCCCGGCCAAAGCATTAACCCTACCGACCAGTCAGCCTGGCCAGGGGCCCTGGGGGAGTGGGGACCCCCCCAATAAAGGGGTCCCCCCCCTCCAGGACTTACCTGACCAGGCTGAAGCCTGGTGCTGTCCTCGATGCCCCTGGGCGGTGGGCATCGAGCTGATGGTTTGGTGTAAAAAATAGAATAAAAACCATTGTCTTTTACTGGTGAACTATGAGTCCCAGCAAGCTTCCCCCGCAAGCTGGGACTTGGAGAACCACAAGTCCCAGCCTGCGGGGCATTAAAGGGCCCGCTGGGTCTTGTAGTGCCACAGTAAAAGAAAGAGTTAAATAAACACACTGACACACGTGAAAAATAAAAGTTTAATACATACATAACACATACATACTGATACTTACCTTTCTTGATCTCGTAGGTAGCCCTGGTCCTGATGTCCTGTGTCGTCCATGTCGGCTGTCTGCGTCGTCCTCCAGGTCCATGTCGACGGTCTGTGTCGTCCTCCAGGTCCATGGCGGTGTCCGGGTCCGAAGAAATCCATGTTGGAGCTGTGGAAGGAAATCCTACTCACCTGTTCCTGCGCTGAAGAAGTCTTCTCTTGATCCGACGTAGTCCAGGTAATCTTCCTGCTGTCGCCGGTCCCCGCTGTCTGCGCTGTCTCTGCATCGCGCTGAGGAGAGATGCTGAAGTTTCATATTCGGCGCCTCTCCTCAGACTGAATTCTATTGGCCGCCTAGCAGGCCAATCAGGAGCCGAGAAAGTCGGCTCCTGATTGGCCTGCTAGGCGGCCAATAGAATTCGGTCTGAGGAGAGGCGCCGAATATGAAACATCTCAGCATCTCTCCTCAGCGCGATGCAGAGACAGCGCAGACAGCGGGGACCGGCGACAGCAGGAAGATTACCTGGACTACGTCGGATCAAGAGAAGACTTCTTCAGCGCAGGAACAGGTGAGTAGGATTTCCTTCCACAGCTCCAACATGGTTTTTTTCGGACCCGGACACCGCCATGGACCTGGAGGACGACACAGACCGTCGACATGGACCTGGAGGACGACGCAGACAGCCGACATGGACGACACAGGACATCAGGACCAGGGCTACCTACGAGATCAAGAAAGGTAAGTATCAGTATGTATGTGTTATGTATGTATTAAACTTTTATTTTTCACGTGTGTCAGTGTGTTTATTTAACTCTTTCTTTTACTGTGGCACTACAAGACCCAGCGGGCCCTTTAATGCCCCGCAGGCTGGGACTTGTGGTTCTCCAAGTCCCAGCTTGCGGGGGAGGCTTGCTGGGACTCATAGTTCACCAGTAAAAGACAATGGTTTTTATTCTATTTTTTACACCAAACCATCAGCTCGATGCCCACCGCCCAGGGGCATCGAGGACAGCACCAGGCTTCAGCCTGGTCAGGTAAGTCCTGGAGGGGGGGGGACCCCTTTATTGGGGGGGTCCCCACTCCCCCAGGGCCCCTGGCCAGGCTGACTGGTCGGTAGGGTTAATGCTTTGGCCGGGGGGACTTGTATAAAAAGTCTCCCCCCGGCTGTGGCATTACCCTGCTGGCTGGTTTTGCCTGGGGCTGGTTCTTAAAATACGGGGGGACCCCTAGTCATTTTGTCCCCCGTATTTTGGGAACCAGCCCCAGAGCAGGAGCCTGGGGCTGGTTGTTAAAAATCGGGGAAACCCTATTTGTCGGGTTCCCTGATTTTTAATTACCGGCTCCAGGCTCTGTCAGCCTGGTGCTGGTTTCGGCTGTGGGGGGGACCCCACGCCGTTTTTTTTTTTATTTATTTAATTTTTCTATTTTTTTACACCAAAGCCTGCACGGATCTGACTGATCCGTGCAGGCAAAAACGCAAATACGACATGAAAATGGTGTTCTATTTTCCTGTCGTATTTGCGTGGGTGTTTTACACCACTAAGCAGCCGTATTATCCATACGGCTGCTTAGTAAATCAGAAACCACCATTCTTTTGAATGGTGATTTCTGTCGTATTCTATCGATGGTGTAGACATTCGTATTTGTAAATACAAATACGAATGTTCCATCTTTAGGACTACGAATTGTTGTATTTTTGGGATTGTAAATCCCGAAAATACAAATTCGTAAAAAAAAGGTGTATTTCTCCCTACGAATACACCTTTTTTCTACGAATCCATTTTGGTAAATGTCCCCCATAAGGTGTGTGTGTGTGCTTGTGTGTGTATGACAGATATTTATGTATATAAGGGGTGTTGAGGGGAGGAGGGGGGTAATGAGCCACCCAAGAGCTAGCACTTGCAGCAGAAGACACAACTGGAAACAAGAATATTTATGCTTGTGACCAACTCTGTGGCCACAGTAAAGACAACACACCCTCACTTACAGTACCTATGGTTGATTACCCATTACAGCCTAGTTATACACCTTCAGTCATAAGTGGAGTTGCATTTCAAATGCGTACAACTCTGCATGTCTTATAGTTGAGTATACTTATCTGACACCCATTTTCCTATTACTGTGCCCATATAGAAACACCAGGGCCACTTGCATACATTTTCCCCAGGCTAAAAGTTGCCAGCCAGCCCATGTGTGGTCCCATGGTACAATGGGGCTGCTGCAATGCTGGTTTTGCATCAGCTGCGTGTCATCATGCCCTGCCAGTCCAGCGGCAGGCCCTCAGTGAAGTCCCAGTGTGTGTCTCTGCTGGGAAAGTCAAGTGGCAGTGGTCAGCGGAAGGCAGCCCGCATTAGTCAGTCCCTGTGTCTGGCATCCTGCTCCCTCACTGCTGCTGTGTAGCTCTGCTCCTGGCTGTCTCATCAGTGTAGTTGTCGTAGTTGTCAGTGCAGACTACCAGGTATGCAACACCAACCACCCTAAAACATCTATACTAATCACCAGGGCCGGACTGGGACTAGAAATAGGCCCTGGCATTTTGACCCTTGCGCGGTTGAAAAGGGGGGCGTGGCCACATGGAAAGGAGGTGTGGCATCACAAAAAGGAGGCATTACACATTATGGAACACACAGTTATGCCCATAACACATTATGGAACACACCGTAATGCCCATTAACCATTATGGAACACACCGTTATACCCATTACACATGGTGACACACAACGTTATGCACATTACACATTATGGAACACACGGTTATGCCCATTACACATGGTGACACACACAGTTATGCCCATTACACATTATGGAACACACCATTATGCCCATTACACATGGTGACACACACCGTTATGCCCATTACACATGGTGACACACACCGTTATGCCCAATACACATTATGGAACACACCGTAATGCCATTACACATGGTGACACACACACCATTATGCCCATTACACATGGTGACACACACCGTTATGCCCATTACACATTATGGAACACACCGTAATGCTATTACACATTATGGAACGCACCGTTATGCTCATTACACATGTGACACACACCGCTATGCCCAACACACATGGTGACACACACCGTTATGCCCATTACACAGTATGGAACACACTGTTATGCCCATTACACATGGTGACACACACACCGTTATGCCCATTACACATGGTGACACACACCGTTATGCCCATTACACAGTATGGAACACACCGTTATGCCCATTACACAGTATGGAACACACTGTTATGCCCATTACACATGGTGACACACACACCGTTATGCCCATTACCCATGGTGACACACACCGTTATGCCCATTACACATGTGGTCTGTGCAGACTGTAGTGCAGGTTACAGCCACAGGCAGCAAAGATAACTCAGAGGGAGGTAGGGGCAGGAGGCAGGACAAGACAAGACTGAAAAGCTGATACACTTATTCTGACGCACAGACACAATGACGTGGACACACACACACACTGATGCTGATACACTGATAGACCCTGACACATGGATGCTGGCACAGAGACAACCAGACACAAGGATACTTACACATAGACGCTGACATATGGATGTTGACACAGACACACAGCTGCCACTGGGTGGGTGAAAGGTAGCTGCCGGGTAGTGAGTTAGTGGAAGGAGAGGAGAGAGACAATGAAGCTGGGTGGGAGAAAGATAAGGGACGACAGGGGCGGCTGGGTGGGAGAGAGATAGGGACGACAGGGGCGGCTGGGTGGGAGAGAGATAGGGACGACAGGGGCGGCTGGGTGGGAGAGAGATAGGGACGACAGGGGCGGCTGGGAGAGAGATAGGGACGACAGGGGCGGCTGGGTGGGAGAGAGATAGGGACGACAGGGGCGGCTGGGTGGGAGAGAGATAGGGACGACAGGGGCGGCTGGGTGGGAGAGAGATAGGGACGACAGGGGCGGCTGGGAGAGAGATAGGGACAACAGGGGTGGCTGGGTGGGAGAGAGATAGGGACGACAGGGGTGGCTGGGTGGGAGAGAGATAGGGACGACAGGGGCGGCTGGGAGAGAGATAGGGACGACAGGGGCGGCTGGGTGGGAGAGAAATAGGGACAACAGGGGCAGCTGGGTGGGAGAGAGATAGAGACGACAGGGGCGGCTGGGTGGGAGAGAGGTATAGAACACGTGGGGATGTCAACTGTGTGAGATTGGGAAGTTGGGGTGCAACAGATAATACAGAATATATACAGTGAATGTATGTATATATATATATATATGTATATAATTGCTTCTGGCGGCCCGGCACTCTCCCTAGGGGTTCAACATGCCCCGGTGCCCTTCCGGATGGGTATGTGTAGATAGGCAGGAATCTTATCTTAGAGCACCTTGACAAAGGGGTTACCGCACCCCGAAACGTTGTTTTTTGCCGCACCTCAATAAACCACTGAAAGTTACCTCCGAGTGCCGCCCATTCCTGCCTATATATATATATATATATATATATATATATATATACACACATACAGAGTACCACAACACTCGCCATCCCTGCGAATGGGGTGCAAACAGCACTCGCCATTCCCAGGTTGGGGTGAAAGTGGCCTGTGACCACATGCTCTAATAAATACAAATACAGGGACTCAACACTCTCCATAATGAACTAACTCACCTTAGTATACAATCAATCAAATAAATAATGGGGTTTTAGTTCATGAATTGATCAATGCATTTAAGCTTGCAGCCCATCGCCAAGGGACCCCATTTCACTGCAAGTCCTACACTAGCATTTGTTTCTCAAGAGCCTGCCAACTGCCGACACATCATAGCTAAAGTGGACATGTGTATTTTCCTGGTTTAAAGCTCACCTGCCAAGTGCCTTATGGCTTTTAAAGATGAGGCAGTCACCTAACACAACACCTGACTTAGAATTAAAGGGGCAGCTGTAACAGGTTACAGATAAATTAGCTCATCTGGGGTGAAAGAGAAAGCTATGATCACAGTAACAAAGGTTAATAAAAATTAACCCACATATATACACACATACAGAGTACCACAACACTCGCCATCCCTGCGAATGGGGTGCAAACAGCACTCGCCATTCCCAGGTTGGGGTGAAAGTGGCCTGTGACCACATGCTCTAATAAATACAAATACAGGGACTCAACACTCTCCATAATGAACTAACTCACCTTAGTATACAATCAATCAAATAAATAATGGGGTTTTAGTTCATGAATTGATCAATGCATTTAAGCTTGCAGCCCATCGCCAAGGGACCCCATTTCACTGCAAGTCCTACACTAGCATTTGTTTCTCAAGAGCCTGCCAACTGCCGACACATCATAGCTAAAGTGGACATGTGTATTTTCCTGGTTTAAAGCTCACCTGCCAAGTGCCTTATGGCTTTTAAAGATGAGGCAGTCACCTAACACAACACCTGACTTAGAATTAAAGGGGCAGCTGTAACAGGTTACAGATAAATTAGCTCATCTGGGGTGAAAGAGAAAGCTATGATCACAGTAACAAAGGTTAATAAAAATTAACCCACATATATACACACATACAGAGTACCACAACACTCGCCATCCCTGCGAATGGGGTGCAAACAGCACTCGCCATTCCCAGGTTGGGGTGAAAGTGGCCTGTGACCACATGCTCTAATAAATACAAATACAGGGACTCAACACTCTCCATAATGAACTAACTCACCTTAGTATACAATCAATCAAATAAATAATGGGGTTTTAGTTCATGAATTGATCAATGCATTTAAGCTTGCAGCCCATCGCCAAGGGACCCCATTTCACTGCAAGTCCTACACTAGCATTTGTTTCTCAAGAGCCTGCCAACTGCCGACACATCATAGCTAAAGTGGACATGTGTATTTTCCTGGTTTAAAGCTCACCTGCCAAGTGCCTTATGGCTTTTAAAGATGAGGCAGTCACCTAACACAACACCTGACTTAGAATTAAAGGGGCAGCTGTAACAGGTTACAGATAAATTAGCTCATCTGGGGTGAAAGAGAAAGCTATGATCACAGTAACAAAGGTTAATAAAAATTAACCCACATATATACACACATACAGAGTACCACAACACTCGCCATCCCTGCGAATGGGGTGCAAACAGCACTCGCCATTCCCAGGTTGGGGTGAAAGTGGCCTGTGACCACATGCTCTAATAAATACAAATACAGGGACTCAACACTCTCCATAATGAACTAACTCACCTTAGTATACAATCAATCAAATAAATAATGGGGTTTTAGTTCATGAATTGATCAATGCATTTAAGCTTGCAGCCCATCGCCAAGGGACCCCATTTCACTGCAAGTCCTACACTAGCATTTGTTTCTCAAGAGCCTGCCAACTGCCGACACATCATAGCTAAAGTGGACATGTGTATTTTCCTGGTTTAAAGCTCACCTGCCAAGTGCCTTATGGCTTTTAAAGATGAGGCAGTCACCTAACACAACACCTGACTTAGAATTAAAGGGGCAGCTGTAACAGGTTACAGATAAATTATACTCTGTATGTGTGTATATATGTGGGTTAATTTTTATTAACCTTTGTTACTGTGATCATAGCTTTCTCTTTCACCCCAGATGAGCTAATTTATCTGTAACCTGTTACAGCTGCCCCTTTAATTCTAAGTCAGGTGTTGTGTTAGGTGACTGCCTCATCTTTAAAAGCCATAAGGCACTTGGCAGGTGAGCTTTAAACCAGGAAAATACACATGTCCACTTTAGCTATGATGTGTCGGCAGTTGGCAGGCTCTTGAGAAACAAATGCTAGTGTAGGACTTGCAGTGAAATGGGGTCCCTTGGCGATGGGCTGCAAGCTTAAATGCATTGATCAATTCATGAACTAAAACCCCATTATTTATTTGATTGATTGTATACTAAGGTGAGTTAGTTCATTATGGAGAGTGTTGAGTCCCTGTATTTGTATTTATTAGAGCATGTGGTCACAGGCCACTTTCACCCCAACCTGGGAATGGCGAGTGCTGTTTGCACCCCATTCGCAGGGATGGCGAGTGTTGTGGTACTCTGTATGTGTGTATATATGTGGGTTAATTTTTATTAACCTTTGTTACTGTGATCATAGCTTTCTCTTTCACCCCAGATGAGCTAATTTATCTGTAACCTGTTACAGCTGCCCCTTTAATTCTAAGTCAGGTGTTGTGTTAGGTGACTGCCTCATCTTTAAAAGCCATAAGGCACTTGGCAGGTGAGCTTTAAACCAGGAAAATACACATGTCCACTTTAGCTATGATGTGTCGGCAGTTGGCAGGCTCTTGAGAAACAAATGCTAGTGTAGGACTTGCAGTGAAATGGGGTCCCTTGGCGATGGGCTGCAAGCTTAAATGCATTGATCAATTCATGAACTAAAACCCCATTATTTATTTGATTGATTGTATACTAAGGTGAGTTAGTTCATTATGGAGAGTGTTGAGTCCCTGTATTTGTATTTATTAGAGCATGTGGTCACAGGCCACTTTCACCCCAACCTGGGAATGGCGAGTGCTGTTTGCACCCCATTCGCAGGGATGGCGAGTGTTGTGGTACTCTGTATGTGTGTATATATGTGGGTTAATTTTTATTAACCTTTGTTACTGTGATCATAGCTTTCTCTTTCACCCCAGATGAGCTAATTTATCTGTAACCTGTTACAGCTGCCCCTTTAATTCTAAGTCAGGTGTTGTGTTAGGTGACTGCCTCATCTTTAAAAGCCATAAGGCACTTGGCAGGTGAGCTTTAAACCAGGAAAATACACATGTCCACTTTAGCTATGATGTGTCGGCAGTTGGCAGGCTCTTGAGAAACAAATGCTAGTGTAGGACTTGCAGTGAAATGGGGTCCCTTGGCGATGGGCTGCAAGCTTAAATGCATTGATCAATTCATGAACTAAAACCCCATTATTTATTTGATTGATTGTATACTAAGGTGAGTTAGTTCATTATGGAGAGTGTTGAGTCCCTGTATTTGTATTTATTAGAGCATGTGGTCACAGGCCACTTTCACCCCAACCTGGGAATGGCGAGTGCTGTTTGCACCCCATTCGCAGGGATGGCGAGTGTTGTGGTACTCTGTATGTGTGTATATATGTGGGTTAATTTTTATTAACCTTTGTTACTGTGATCATAGCTTTCTCTTTCACCCCAGATGAGCTAATTTATCTGTAACCTGTTACAGCTGCCCCTTTAATTCTAAGTCAGGTGTTGTGTTAGGTGACTGCCTCATCTTTAAAAGCCATAAGGCACTTGGCAGGTGAGCTTTAAACCAGGAAAATACACATGTCCACTTTAGCTATGATGTGTCGGCAGTTGGCAGGCTCTTGAGAAACAAATGCTAGTGTAGGACTTGCAGTGAAATGGGGTCCCTTGGCGATGGGCTGCAAGCTTAAATGCATTGATCAATTCATGAACTAAAACCCCATTATTTATTTGATTGATTGTATACTAAGGTGAGTTAGTTCATTATGGAGAGTGTTGAGTCCCTGTATTTGTATATATATATATATATATATATATATATATAAACACACTTGTGGAGCTTACTGTAGAAGAACCGGATGCCAGAGGGTTAAATCTGCCTGTCCTCTATCTGCTTCCCCAAGCAGCAGCAGCAGCTTGTAGAAGGGGGAGGGCTTGTAATCGAGCAGCAGCTTGTAGAAGGGGGAGGGCTTGTAATCGGATTGCAGGGGGAAGCGTTCTGTGCTTATTAGCAGGAACAGAAACACATAAAGCAGCAGGGAGATGCTGCAGTTACTACTGCCTGTGCGGATGGGCATGGGAGGGACAGATCAGCGTCTGGCTGTGTAAGGCTTCCGGCGCCGCTGCCTGTAATACACACTGTGACAGGCGGGTGCAGCACAGACCGGAAGCATCAGCAGGACAGAGTGAGATAGAGAGGAAATGGATGGCTGCTCAGGCACTGTCGCGTAAGGGTGCCGCGGCGTCACATGCGGGGCTCAGTGTGCATAAAATCGTCCCACAAGGCCATCGGCCCTTCTGCCATTTGCCAGATGGCCAGTCCGGCCCTGCCTCCAACACTGTTTTTATTAATTTTATGCCCCATAATTATGCAAATAGGGCTCTGCCAATAAGAGCTGCCCTTTGTTATCAGTGGCAGTATATATTATACATGCCAAACTGTATGTTCCTGTATTCTGAAATGTAAGCATAAATGTGTTTCTTTTTTATTGCAGATCCGGCAAACTTATGATACAGGCAACAATGGCAATTTATAAGGCAGCTGTTGAAAAGTTCCTCCCAACCCCTTCAAAATCTCATTATGTCTTTAACTTACGAGACTTCTCTAGGGTTGTACGAGGAGTATTACTATGTCCATATACTCACTTACAGGTAATTGCTGATGGATGCTGAGATATTATTGTGTTATTATTAGGCAGCGATAGGCAACAGACAGCCCGGGGGGATGCAATATGTCCCAATGCACCTTTCTCTGCAGCCCAAATCATCTTCCATATGACACATTTCTGTTCACTGCTTTATGTTCTACCAGCATCAGCTCTCATTAAATAGGTGATTCAGGGGGATGAGGGCTGCTTTACGTAAATGGAGCTGTAGAGTGCATATAGCATTGTGAGTGGTCTGATGGGTGTTCTGTGGTGCTCGGCAGGTGAAATGGGTACTCTTTACCTAGAACGGCGCCAGCGATTGAAATCGCGGTCGTCGGGGGTAAAAATCGCGGTCATCGCGGGTAAATCGGGATGGCCGCGATGCCCGCGATGACCGCGATCACCGCGATTTTCCCATAGGGAACAATGTTAAAACGGCAGATTGACCGCGATTTTACTGTTAAATGCCTCAATGGACCCGATTTGGGGCCAAATAGGCCAAATTAACCCTTAAATGTCCCCCCAAATTTTTAACGCCACCCCACGATCCACGCCAACCCGAAGCGTGGCGAGCGCAGCGAGCCCGCGAGGGGCGGCGGTACGCGTCCTCCGACCTTTTCATGCCCTACTATCCACTAGGGCGTGGTGTGAGAATATAATAGTGTGGCGAGCGCAGCGAGCCACCGAGCCCGAAGCGTGGCGAGCGCAGCGAGCCCCGCGGATACCTTCACAGGTAGACGCGTCCCCTCGCGGGCTTCACAGGTGTCCGCCTCGCCACGGACACCTGTGAAGCCCGCGAGGGGACGCGCATAACTGTGAAGGTATCCGCGTCCCCTCGCGGGGCTCGCTGCGCTCGCCACGCTTCGGGCTCGGTGGCTCGCTGCGCTCGCCACACTATTATATTCTCACACCACGCCCTAGTGGATAGTAGGGCATGAAAAGGTCGGAGGACGCGTACCGCCGCCCCTCGCGGGCTCGCTGCGCTCGCCACGCTTCGGGTTGGCGTGGATCGTGGGGTGGCGTTAAAAATTTGGGGGGACATTTAAGGGTTAATGGGCTCTGTGGCCCATTTAACATTGATTCCTATGGCCAAATCGGGTGGATTGAGCCATTTAACAGTAAAATCGGGTCCATCGCGCCTTTTAACATTGATTCCTATGGGAAATCGGGAGCATCGCGTCGCGGGCATCGCGGGTACATTTATGGCCGGCCGCGACGCGACCGACACGATTTCCATGTTTAACATTGGTTTCAATGGGAAATCGCGGGCATCGCGTCGGTCGCGTCGCGGCCATACATAAATGTACCCGCGATGCCCGCGACGGGCGCCCTTCTAGGTAAAGAGTACCGTGAAATGTATTACGTGGGAATGTGTTGTCTTATCTAGAACTCAATGTATTGTTTTCAATTATAACTAACAGTGTGCGGCCAGTTTAAAAGTTAAAGAACCGCACATGCAACCCTTATAGCCTGTAAGGGGGTGTGGATCGTTAGGTTGACCACGATTGGTCGACAGTCAAAAGGTCAACACATGAAAAAAGTTGACATGCATTGAGTGGGCATGGTCAAAAGGTTGATACAAGCAAAAGGACGACATGGAAGTTGATATGAGTATTTTTATGGTGTCTAAAAGTGTGCAGCGTCCGCGCGCCATGCTTGGGGCACGGTGACTCGCTGCGCTCGGCTCACTACTATATTCTCCATCTATGCCCACTGGGAAGCAAAAGTATGAACAAGTTGGTTAAAAATAATCATGAAAAACCCATGCCGAGCTTTTTCCATGTCAACATTTTGCTTGTATCGACCTTTTGACTATGTCAACCTTTTCACTGTTGACCTAGACACTGTAGACCTATATAACACACACGCACAGCAGCGTAACTATAGCACCGCAGCCCCCGCCACCGCGGGGGGGCGCTGTGCATGTGGGGGCGCCGGGGGCTGCGGTGCTATAGTAACCCCCCCTAGAATCCCCCGCAGACTTACCTATCCCGCTGGTCCCGGCGGCTCCGTTCTGCTGAGGACCACCACAAAATGGCTGCCCCCATATAGCAGACAGTTCTCTGAAACTGTCTGCTGTATGGGGGCGGCCATTTTGTGGTGGTCCTCAGCAGAAGAACGGAGCCGCCGGGACCAGCGCGATAGGTAAGGCTGTTGGGGATTGGGGGGGGGGTTTCATGGGCGGCGGGGCAGGGGGGTAGGGGTGCTTGGCGGGGCTCGGCGGGGGGGGGGGGCGCCCCCCCCCCCCCTAACAGCGGGGGAGCGCCCAAAACGTAGCTACGCCACTACACACGCACACACCTTAACATTTCTAAATGTTATTATCATCCTATATAATGAGAGGCTATTGCTGCACCTCACCTCCATCCATAAACAATAGTGAAACTGGAAAATATGTGTATTAGTGTGTAAGTAACAGGTAACTTCCTGTAACTTATTTTTAGTGCTCTGACTTACAGCTTGAGTATCCCTTATCCAAAATGCTCGGGACCAGAAGCATTTTGGATAATGGATTTTTCTGTATTTTAAAATATTTTTATATTTCAATGAGGTATCTTGCATTTATGTTGTATAAACACATCAAACACACAAATATATTTTATTTGTGCATGAAACAAGGTTTCAAAACATGAAACAAAGTTTGTGTACTATCTCAGGTACTGAATGTGAATACTAAGCAATCATTTTCTTGCACATATTTAGTGGCAGTTGCAGATGTCCCCAGTAGTGCTGTTACATAGCATGTCTCCTGTAGGGCCAGTTACAGATGTTCCCAGTAGTGCCAGTTACTGATGTCCCCAGTAGTGCCAGTTACTAATGTCCCTAGTAGTGCCAGTTACAGATGTCCCTAGTAGTGCCAGTTACAGATGTCCCCAGTAGTGCCAGTTACAGATGTCCCCAGTAGTGCCAGTTACTAATGTCCCCAGTAGTGCCAGTTACTAATGTCCCCAGTAGTGCCAGTTACTGATGTCCCCAGTAGTGCCAGTTACTGATCTCCCCAGTAGTGCCAGTTACAGATGTCCCCAGTAGTGCCAGTTACTAATGTCCCCAGTAGTGCCAGTTACATATCATGTCCCCAGTAGTGCCAGTTACCGATGTCCCCAATAGTGCCAGTTACATACCATGTCCCCAGTAGTGCCAGTTACTGATATCCCCAGTAGTGCCAGTTACAGATGTCCCCAGTAGTGCCAGTTACAGATGTCCCCAGTAGTGCCAGTTACAGATGTCCCCAGTAGTGCCAGTTACAGATGTCTCCAGTAGTGCCAGTTACATATCATGTCCCCAGTAGTGCCAGTTACTGATATCCCCAGTAGTGCCAGTTACTGATATCCCCAGTAGTGCCAGTTACTGATATCCCCAGTAGTGCCAGTTACTGATATCCCCAGTAGTGCCAGTTACTGATATCCCCAGTAGTGCCAGTTACAGATGTCCCCAGTAGTGCCAGTTACAGATGTCCTCTGTAGTGCCAGTTATAGATGTCCCAGTAGTGCCAGTTACAGATGTCCCCAGTAGTGCCAGTTACAGATGTCCCCAGTAGTGTCAGTTACAGATGTCCCCTGTAGTGCTTTTAGCAACAACAAAAAAGTACATTTTGGAAAACTATGGTTTTTGGAATAATTTGGATAACAGATATTTGGATAAGGAATACTTAACCTGTACAGTACATTAGTCATAAAATATAGACTACAAGGTACACAAACTGTTAATAACATATTTGTTTTATATATTTCAGGATAATGATAAATTAATCAGGCTTTGGATTCATGAAGTCTATCGTGTATTTTATGATCGATTAATTGACCCCGAGGACAGGCAGATTTTTTTCAACATGGTAAAAGAGACAACGTCCAATTGCTTTAAGCAGAGTGTTGACAAGGTATGATGTATTGTATTGCATTGTACACATGCAGCACACTATTACTTTATTTCTTTTTTTATTTTACCTTATAGGGTACTTATTTAGGAATAGAGCATAGTCACTACTGTTTTATTGGTTGCAGAGCTAAACTCTCGTTATTGGATACTTGCTAAAGTAGAGCATAGTCACTACTGGTTTATTGGGTGCAGAGCCATACTACCCTTATGGGGTACTTACTTAGTAATAGAGCATATCCACTACTGATTTATTGGGTGCAGTGCTATACTCCCCTTATGGGGTACTTACTTAGTAGTAGAGCATAGTCACTCCTGATTTATTGGGTGCAGAGCTATACTCCCCTTAGAGGATACTTACTTAGTAATAGAGCATAGTCACTACTGATTTATTGGGTGCAGAGTTATACTCCCCTTATAGGATAGTTACTGTACTTAGCAGTAGAGCATAGTCACTACTGATTTATTGGGTGCAGAGTTATACTCCCCTTATGGGGTACTTACTTAGTAGTAGAGCATATACACTACTGATTTATTGGGTGCAGAGCTATACTCCCCTTATAGGATACTTACTTAGTAATTGAGCATAGTCACTCCTGATTTATTGGGTGCAGAGTTATACTCCCCTTATGGGGAACTTACTTAGTAGTAGAGCATATACACTACTGATTTATTGGGTGCAGAGCTATACTCCCCTTATAGGATACTTACTTAGTAATAGAATCATAGTCACTCCTGATTTATTGGGTGCAGAGCTATACTCCCCTTATAGGATACTTACTTAGTAATAGAGCATAGTCACTCCTGATTTATTGGGTGCAGAGTTATACTCCCCTTATAGGATACTTAGTAATAGAGCATAGTCACTACTGATTTATTGGGTGCAGAGCTATACTCCCCATATAGGATACTTACTTAGTAATAGAACATAGTCACTACTGATTTAATGGGTGCAGAGCTATACTCCCCTTATATGATACTTACTTAGTAATAGAGCATAGTCACTACTGATTTATTGGGTGCAGAGTTATACTCCCCTTATAGGATACTTACTTAGTAATAGAGCATAGCCACTACTGATTTATTGGGTGCAGAGCTATACTCCCCTTATAGGATACTTACTTAGTAATAGAGCATAGTCACTACTGATTTATTGGGTGCAGAGTTATACTCACCTTATAGGATACTTACTTAGTAATAGAGCATAGTCACTACTGATTTATTGGGTGCAGAGCTATACTCCCCTTATAGGATACTTACTTAATAATAGAGCATAGTCACTACTGATTTATTGGGTGCAGAGTTATACTCCCCTTATAGGATACTTAGTAATAGAGCATAGTCAATACTGATTTATTGGGTGCAGAGCTATACTCCCCTTATAGGATACTTAGTAATAGAGCATAGTCACTACTGATTTATTGGGTGCAGAGCTATACTCCCCTTTATAGGATACTTACTTAGTAATAGAGCATAGTCACTCCTGATTTATTGGGTGCAGAGCTATACTCCCCTTATAGGATACTTACTTAGTAATAGAGCATAATCACTCCTGATATATTGGGTGCAGAGTTATACTCCCCTTATAGGATACTTACTTAGTAATAGAGCATAGTCACTACTGATTTATTGGGTGCAGAGTTATACTCCCCTTATAGGATACTTAGGGCCTTATTCTGATCGGTGCGGATTTCTCCGCATGCGGTCGTCCCGCCGATGGTGATCGTCTGCGCATGTGCAGAGGTCACTCTGCGCATGTGCAGGCGATTTCGCCGCACGTATTCTTGACACGCCGCACAGGGGGCGTAGAGGGGCGTGAGGGGCTACTTAGCCTCATTACCCTATGCATACGCCCCGCGTTTCATGGGCGTTCCCATGCAAACGCGGGGCGTATGCATGGTAATGAGGCCGTGACGCGTGTGTAGGGGGCGGGCATCTGACATCGCCGGATGTCAGCTGCCCGCCCCCATACATGATTTCACACGGACAAGTGTCCGTGTGGTCTTGTGTGGCGGGACCTGGTGGAGCGTGCGGCCCTGCATTCGATGTTCGGCGACCATCGAATGCAGGGGCTGCTCCCAAGATGGAGGAGGCGTATCCCCGTCCAATTTCATGCGGATCGCCACATATCCGCGTACGGACGGAGGTGGCGATCCGTATGGAAGGCGGGGATTCGCCTGCACGGTCGTGGCCGCATATTCTGATCGGGCCGCACCGATCAGAATAAGGCCCTTACTTAGTAATAGAGCATAGCCACTACTGATTTATTGGGTGCAGAGCTATACTCCCCTTATAGGATACTTACTTAGTAATAGAGCATAGTCACTACTGATTTATTGGGTGCAGAGCTATACTCCCCTTATAGGATACTTACTTAGTAATAGAGCATAGTCACTACTGATTTATTGGGTGCAGAGTTATACTCCCCTTATAGGATACTTACTTAATAATAGAACATAGTCACTACTGAGTTATTGGGTGCAGACTTAGGCGTGCGCACATTGAGTGTTAAGGGTGCACAGGCACCCCCTAATGCTGTGCCCCCACCCCACACTTATTGCTGCTAGTAATACCAGCAATAACTTTTACCAAAGACTTTTGCTTTTTAGACCTGTATTCCATTAAAATAAGCGCCCATCAATCAATTATGTATGTTATGCATTATTATTTGTATTACACCATTGTCATATCACTACATACCTGTGTCATCCAGATATGATTTGGACTTTATTTGCACATACTGTTACACAGAGTAATTAGAAGATTAAAACTGAAATAGGCAGGATATAATGGTGTGGCTGAGAGACGTTTCATACTGTAGTGAGTGCACGCCTGATTGGCGGTGTTAGACAGACCCAATGGCGGTGTTAGACATGTCCAATAGGTGGTGCAAGGCGTGTCGCTTTGACAGTGCACCCCCTAATAAAATGTGCTGCGCACGCCTATGGGTGCAGAGTTATACTCCCCTTATAGGATACTTACTTAGTAATAGAGCATAGTCACTGCTGATTTATTGGGTGCAGAGTTATACTCCACTTATAGGATACTTACTTAGTAGTAGAGCATAGTCACTACTGATTTATTGGGTGCAGAGTCATACTTCCCTTATAGGATACTTACTTAATAATAGAACATAGTCACTACTGATTTATTGGGTGCAGAGTTATACTCCCCTTATAGGATACTTACTTAGTAATAGAGCATAGTCACTACTGATTTATTGGGTGCAGAGTTATACTCCCCTTATAGGATACTTAGGGCCTTATTCTGATCGGTGCGGATTTCTCCGCATGCGGTCGTCCCGCCGATGGTGATCATCTGCGCATGTGCAAAGGTCACTCTGCGCATGTGCAGGCGATTTCGCCGCACGTATTCTTGACACGCTGCACAGGGGGCGTAGAGGGGCGTGAGGGGCTACTTAGCCTCATTACCCTATGCATACGCCCCGCGTTTCATGGGCGTTCCCATGCAAATGCGGGGCGTATGCATGGTAATGAGGCCGTGACGCGTGTGTAGGGGGCGGGCTTCTGACATCGCCGGATGTCAGCTGCCCGCCCCCATACATGATTTCACACGGACAAGTGTCCGTGTGGTCTTGTGTGGCGGGACCTGGTGGAGCGTGCGGCCCTGCATTCGATGTTCGGCGACCATCGAATGCAGGGGCTGCTCCCAAGACGGAGGAGGCGTATCCCCGTCCAATTTCATGCGGATCGCCACATATCCGCGTACAGACGGAGGTGGCGATCCGTATGGAAGGCGGGGATTCGCCTGCACGGTCGTGGCCGCATATTCTGATCGGGCCGCACCGATCAGAATAAGGCCCTTACTTAGTAATAGAGCATAGCCACTACTGATTTATTGGGTGCAGAGCTATACTCCCCTTATAGGATACTTACTTAGTAATAGAGCATAGTCACTACTGATTTATTGGGTGCAGAGTTATACTCCCCTTATAGGATACTTACTTAATAATAGAACATAGTCACTACTGATTTATTGGGTGCAGAGCTATACTTCCCTTATAGGATACTTACTTAGTAATAGAGCATAGTCACTACTGATTTATTGGAAGCAGAGTTATACTCCCCTTATAGGATACTTACTTAGTAATAGAGCATAGTTACTACTGATTTATTGGGTGCAGAGTTATACTCCCCTTATAGGATACTTAGTAATATAGCATAGTCACTACTGATTTATTGGGTGCAGAGCTATACTCCCCTTATAGGATACTTACTTAGTAATAGAGCATAGTCACTCCTGATTTATTGGGTGCAGAGTTATACTCCCCTTATAGGATACTTAGTAATAGAGCATAGTCACTCCTGATTTATTGGGTGCAGAGCTATACTCCCCTTATAGGATACTTACTTTGTAATAGAGCATAGTCACTCCTGATTTATTGGGTGCGGAGTTATACTCCCCTTATAGGATACTTACTTAATAATAGAACATAGTCACTACTGATTTATTGGGTGCAGAGTTATACTCCCCTTATAGGATACTTACTTAGTAATAGAGCATAGTCACTACTGATTTATTGGGTGCAGAGCTATACTCCCCTTATAGGATACTTACTTAGTAATAGAGCATAGTCACTCCTGATTTATTGGGTGCAGAGTTAAACTCCCCTTATAGGATACTTACTTAGTAATAGAGCATAGTCACTACTGATTTATTGGGTGCAGAGTTATACTCCCCTTATAGGATACTTACTTAGTAATAGAGCATAGTCACTCCTGATTTATTGGGTGCAGAGTTATGCTCCCCTTATAGGATACTTACTTAGTAATAGAGCATAGTCACTCCTGATTTATTGGGTGCAGAGTTATACTCCCCTTATAGGATACTTACTTAGTAATAGAGCATAGTCACTACTGATTTATTGGGTGCAGAGCTATACTCCCCTTATGGGCTACTTACTTAGTAATAGAGCATAGCCACTACTGATTTTTTGGGTGCTAAGAAGCAGCACTACAGACCCATGATAGCGCGTGTCTGGGAGTTTATTGCGGATCCCATGTGTTATAAAGCAATCGGGCTAAAATGTATATCTGTTTTTTATTCTAAAAAGTGATCGGGGTTCTAGGATGCCCTCTTAGAATCAATGTACTGCTGATTTCAGTAGCGGAGCAGAGCCACCACTCATTTGTTGGGACCTGAGTTAAACCATGAATGAATAATAATTATAGAGCATAGCTGTTAGCATTCATTTAGCTCAAGCACTAAAAGAACACTTAATTGCTAGAGGGGAAAACAGCTGCTGTTCTATAGCCGCACTGAGCAAAATCCCTGATATTTCTGTTATTATTCTGTATTATTATTTTTCACTGGAAAGCTTTCAGTTCCAAGCCTACATAAAGGAAATGACATGGTTGATTTTTAGCATAATTTCAGTATACTGATCATAAGAGAACACCACAATGGGATGAGTTAGGTAATATTACATTGACATAGCTATATTTATGTTGTTAGATCTGCAATGTAGATGTAAGCCTGAGAATCATGGCTTCTCATACTGCATTGGAAGGGGCCGATGCAGACACGTTCATACGGGTCCAAATTCGGCACAGTTTTCGATGGTGCATGTGCAGACCCCTGTGTGGATGCCTTTGGCAAGTATCACATTCGCCAATGTATTTGCACAGGCTGGGGAGAGGGGCGGCATTAGGGGAACACCCAGCGTTTTATGGGTGTCTCCATGAAACCGCTGGGCGTTCCCCTCGGAATGTAGTAGTGGTCAATGTAACAGGCAAAACCGGAGTTGCTGGCTTTCAACGGACGGTGTAATGCTTAGCATTACTGCCTCACAGCGCTGAGGTCATGGGTTCAATTACCACCATGTCCCTAACTGTGCAGAGCTTGTATATTCGTGCTTGCATGGGTTTCCTCCGGGTACTCCAGTTTCTTCCCACAATCCAAAAATACACTGGTAGGTTAATTGACTCCTAACAACATAACCCTAGAATCTGATAATAAATAAATAATAGCATATATGGACAAACAGAAACAAACCCTGTCGCTCTCCAAGCAACTGAACCTTATGATATGTAAACATAATTTGATTTATGTAATATATGTATAATTTTTTATATATACTGTACTTTCTTTTATTGAAGCGTAAACCGAATATTTAACAGGGTTACCCACACCTTGACAAAGGTGCAATCCCCGAAACGTTGGAATTGGTTTTCTTGTTTAATACATGTTTGAAAAGTTCCCTGTGAGTGCCGCTGTCTGTTCTGTTCTATGATTCATGTAATATATATATAATTTTTTATATATACTTTCTTTTATTGAAGCGTAAAACGAATATTTAACACAGACATTCCGTGTGCATGAATATATAAGCTTCACATAATACTTTTTCAGAATAAAATGGTATGCTGCAACATAGAAAACAATGAATCTGTGAACTTAGTTCAATAAGGTATATCAATACAAAAGAGAGAACAAATAAGCGCAACAACAATGATGTGGTGGGTCTAGGTCCATCGCAAATCTCAATAAGAATCTCTCAATAAGAAATGTTTGGCATAGGGGTGACTGCTGTTGATGCTCTATGGCAGTGGTTCCCAAACCTGGTCCTCAAGTACCCCCAACAGTGCACGTTTTCCAGGTCACCCGGCAGGTGCACTCATTATTCAGGCCCATTGAAAAGATCACAGGTGGAGCTAATTATGTCACTTGTGATTCTGTGTGGAGACCTGGAAAACGTGCACTGTTGGTGGTACTTGAGGACCAGGGTTGGGAACCACTGCTCTATGGCGCCATGATTCAAAAACGTTGGTGAACCAATGGTCTATTGTAACAAAACCAATAGAACCCTGTAGGATTCTGTTGTATATATTGGGAGGGTCCCCAGACCGCATTTAATGAGAGATCCTACCTTGCTGAGGCTTATAGTGCCACACACACACACACACACACTCAGAACTATGGGCCTTATTCTAGTTCACTCCTAGAGGAAAATTCCATTTTGAAATGGACAAAACCATGTGCACTGCAGGGGGGCACGTGCAGAGAGAATTAGATTTGGGTGAGTTATTTTGTTTCTGTGCAGGGAAAATACTGACTGCTTTATTTCTACACTGCAATATAGATCTCACTTTGAAGAAAAATCCCACCCAAATTTAACTCTCTCTGCACTAGTTACATCTGCCCCACCTGCAGTGCACATGGTTTTGTCCATTTGAGAAGGATTTTGCCTTTGCAAGTGAACTAGAATAAGGCTCTATGTGCACTATTAAACATTATTAAGAATTGTAATTAAATAAGATTTTTTGCACAGTCTTGGCTGCCGTTCTGGGTTTTTGAATCACTGCACCTTAATGTGTCAGCATTGTACCAATAGTAAGAATTCTTTTTAGTACTTATTTCCTAGCATGGCGCCCGTCTCATTGATTGCATGCCTTAAGTGTAAGGTACTTAAGGCATACAATCAACGCGATGGACCCGATTTTCTGTCAATCACCAGCTAATTTGCCGGTGAAAGAGAAAATCGCGTTGATCGCGTCCATCGCGGCCCTTAATAAGGGGCCACGATGCGACCGACGCGATCAATGCGATTTTCCCATAGAGAATAATGTTAAATTATTTTTCAAGTCAAAATCGGGTCGATCAACGCGATTTTACATAGGGGACAATGGGAAATGGGCCAATATGGCCAATTTCTCATTGAGTATGGTTATAAAGTATGGCTAATGCCCCCCCATTGTTAACGCCACCCCACTATTGACGTCAACTCGAAGCGTGGCGAGCGCAGCGAGCCCGCGAGGGGTGGCGGTACGCGTCCTCCGACCTTTTCATACCCCCACTATCCACGTCGGCATGAAGTTGAAGTGTGGCGAGCGCAGCGAGCCACCAAGCCCGAAGCGTGGCAAGCGTAGCGAGCTTTACTGGGATGTTTCCCAAAGACCAGGAATTAGGCCTACACTTTATTTTGTTTTCAAGTAAAAATGTCATCTTTGAATTACAATGTACTCCTAGCAGAAATAAGTCAGCATTATGGTGTCTAGCTTTGTTGGACAGTAACAATAGATCTTAATGGTGTTACTTTCCTGGCTCATTACATTGCAGAACTGGCTGTTATATTACCAGGGCCGGTGCAAGGCACCGGAGCGCCCCAGGCGAGTCGGGCTGGGGGCGCCCCGGTGCCGGGGGGGGGGGGGGGTGGGGGTGGGTGGGTGTGAGGTGTGGGGTGGTACCTGTCCTACCGGCGCTGTCTATTTCAATCTGGCGGCGGAGGCAGCGGGGGTCCCTGCAGTCTATTAAAAATCACGAGCGCTATCCGCCGGGCTATGCGGAAGCGCTTCTAGTGTGAAAACTCTGGCAGCACGCTGATTGGCTGAGATCAGTGTGCGCCGTGCTGCCAGAGTTTTCACACTAGAAGCGCTTCCGCATAGCCCGGCGGATAGCGCTCGTGATTTTTAATAGACTGCAGGGACCCCCGCTGCCTCCGCCGCCAGATTGAAATAGACAGCGCCGGTAGGACAGGTACCCGGGCGGCATTTTCCGCCCTCCAGTGGCCGGCGCCCTAGGCAAATGCCTAGGTTTGCCTAGTGGTGGCGCCGGCCCTGTATATTACACTGACTGTCTCCTCAACTGTACATTCTTTGATTCAGTCCTAATGCAATAAAGAAAGCAGAGGAGATGCAGCCAAATGTTACAGAGTTCTGGTACACATTTAAAAGTTCATTTTGACACAATTAACCCTTTGAATGCCAACATCTCTGCTAATAAATACCAGCGTCGCTCACATTTGTTATTTTAATTCAAATAAAATGTTGTTTAAAGATTCTATTTCCTATATAAGGTAAACATTACAGGTCAGTATGGTGAATACAAATTTTGCCTTGCAATTTCACACCTATTTTGGCAAATTCCCTTGGCACTCAAAGGGTTAAGATAAATATTTTGATTCGCTATAAAAGCCACAGTCTGTCAATTTATGAGCATTGTAATAATTCCATGTAATCTTTTTATTTTTTATTCTGTAGGTTCTAAGCCACCTGGCTCCTACTGGAAAAGTGGTTGATGATAATATCCGAAGCCTCTTCTTTGGAGACTATTTTAAGCATGACAGCGACATTAAAGTATATGATGAAATCACAGATCTGAAACAGTTAACGACAGTCATGGAATACTACCTGGATGAATTTAATAATGTCAGCAAAGCACCAATGTCTCTAGTAATGTTTAAATTTGCTATAGAACATATCTCAAGAATCTGTCGTGTTCTGAAACAGGACAATGGTCACCTTTTGCTGGTTGGCATAGGAGGAAGCGGGAGGCAGAGCACTACTAAGCTGGCTACCTTCATGAATGCGTTTGAGCTCTTTCAAATTGAGATAACCAAGAACTACACCATAAACGAATGGCGGGATGATGTGAAAAAAGTCATGTTGCAAGCCGGGGTTACAGGCAAAAACACTGTCTTCTTGTTCTGTGATAACCAAATCAAGGATGAGGGTTTTGTGGAAGATATTAATATGTTGTTGAATACGGGAGATATCCCAAATATCTTCCCAGCAGATGAAAAAGCAGAAATAGTTGACAAAATGCAATCCATAGCGCGGACAGAAGGAAAAAAGATTGAAGCAAATGCCATGGCTATGTACAACTTCTTCATCGAGAGAGTCAAGGCCAATCTACACATTGTGCTGGGTAAGAAGACTAACGTCAGAACAATAGAATACATAACACTTAGGGGGGTATTCAATGTCAGGCTAGCGCGACAGCCATGCCCCTGTCCCATTCCCAGTCAGCTCGCCTGAAGCTCGGCAGTCGGGATTCAATGTCCCGGGCGGCGAGAAGGGGGCGTGGCCACGAGATAAGGACAGAAATAGACGAGCTCCGGCCGGGAGCTCGCCTATTTCCGGCGTTTCTCAGCAGAACGAGCCCGACAGCTTGTGATGTCGGACTCGTTCTGCGCAGAACCCCTGTTCAATGCTGTCGGGGAAGACAGCATTGAATAGGGCCCCGCAGCCATCTCCCCCGTCGGGAGATGGCTGCGGGAGGTCGACAGACATTGCGTACCCTCCTAAGGGTCTTCTAGTCTACAAATATGCACATGAACAGCTATACAAAGTGTACCTTTACACTGGTTGTCTTGCATCCACATTTACAGATAAGGTGTAAATACAAGATTTAGGCATACCTGTCTACCCTCCCAAGAATGGCTGGGAGACTTCTTAAAATTGGGTACACCTCCTGGCCTCCCAAAAAGGTTAGCTATTCCCCTGAAGTCTCCAGCAACCTGGAGGGACTAGATGACGCGATTCATGGTGAATAGCGCCATTGATGCTCTGCACCCACTTTGCAATGCCTGTAATAGCCATATTGTGCAGCAAGGCGTGGTCAGGATGACGCAATCACAATGGCCTGCGATAACAGCCTCCTCGAACGAGCCCCACCCCTTATTGTTTCACGCTCGCCGCCCCTGCCCCCTGATTCCCTACGCTGGCTGCCCTTTACTGGAGAGGGCAGCCTAAAAATTGTCAACCCTGGATTTATGTTGATGATGATTAACAGCAATTATCTTTACTAGTTAAAGGGGTTTATTAAAATATATACATTTTAAAAGTGTTCCTCCCTGAAAAAGGGCTTACAGCAGTGATGGTGAAAAGGAAGACTTGGGGCCACATGTGGCTCCTTCCTACTTTGTTGTTGTGGGCTCTATCGGTATATTCAGTTGTTTAAAACTGAATATACCGAATATTAAAACTGAATAAATCTAAAGTGATGAAAGATTAAAGGGCATTATGTAATTAATGTTTTTTATTGCGCTGTTTGCGTTACTATGTTCGGGTTTAGCAGCTAAACTCAACCAATCTAATGGTCACGAGGCGAAAAGTCCCATTTCAGCACTGAAACATGTCACTTTTCACTTATTTCAGTTTGCCACCACTGGAGGGTGGGAGCTGAAATGTGTCCAAACTGAGCTACAATTGAATAGCTTCATTAGGTGCCATCTGCTGGTTTCTTTCAACTGAATTCCCCCTTCTGTATTAATCAAGATGTGTGTACATTATGTATATAACAGTTACAATTCTATCTTGTATATGTCTCATTTTTTCCTAGCAATGAGTCCTATTGGTGATGCCTTTCGCAATCGACTGCGCATGTTTCCATCATTAATCAACTGCTGTACCATTGATTGGTTCCAAACATGGCCGACTGATGCTTTACAAATGGTGGCCCATAAATTCTTGGAAGATGTGGACCTTGAAGATGACGTTAGGAAAGAGTATGTCTTAAGTATTATTGCATTGCCTTTTATGATAGTTTTAAAAGATTTTCATGAATAAATTAATTTTGCACTTTAATACTTATAATCGAGACCGGTCGGACCACCCTCAAACCTACCTTGCTACAGAACAGTTCAGGGGCTGCAACCTACATACCAGATGTTCAATGGTAAAACATTCTAGTGGGGGTCCCTAGTAACACCGGTTGTTTTATGGTGTGTACTCACAAATACTATGCAATCTTTGCTATCTCTGTACTATTTACATACAATTCATACTCTCTACATTAGATTTGCACTATATAGTCATTGCTGCCCTGTCTATCCGGGTTTCGATTTGTGCTGTCACGGAGCGCGAATCAGGATCGCAAGGTAAAAAACCTGTGTGATCTGCATGCGATTTTGACTATATACTGTAGTTAAAGTCTAATGTCAAATCTCACCGTGTGTACACAGCATTAGACTCTAAATCACTCTTCTAGCTAATGAAAATCTTAGCTGATAGATGCAAATCCATCTTTCTTTATTGTGGCATTTGTGTTGAACTTGATACAGTTGAGCTGACAAAGCAGTTTCAGGAAGTTGAAGCCCAGCATAAAGTGTAGCCTCATCCAGAATTTTATGGCCTCTAATTATATCCATAATTATATAACTATATAATTACACTGTGCACAAATGTAAAAGGCACAATCAGACCTACCTACAAGAAGCAGGACCAAGCTGAATTAGTATTTTAAAGTAAAAATCACTGTTGGACAGTAACAATAGATATCAATGGTGTAACTTTTCTGGCTCATTAGGCTGTAGTGCTGGCTCTTAGTTATTGCTGACTGACACTTAAATGTACATTGTTATGTTCAATCAAAGCTGATAAAATCTTAGCAAATAGGCTCATAACTAACCACTCCAATCAAAATCTCCAAGCTAGTAAAATTGCTGTTAAAGGGCCTCCACACGGGGTAATTTCAGGGCATTTTCTAAGCAATCTAACTAGCATGCTTAGAAAATGCCCCAAAGTCACTACGTGTGTATGGGCCATATCGATAGCGATGCGCGGCCCGCACAGCGCTATCACCCGGCAATTATTATCCATCATGCTGGATAAATCTAGTAATATCTCCGGGCAAGGCCAATGTTTTCACCGGAGAACTCTAGCCCTGACAGATTGCTCATCACACAGCCCTGACACATCGCTGTGTATTGAGCGATCTAGCTATGGAACGCTCAGCAAATCTCCACATGTGTAGGCCCCATGACAATGATTAACTCTTTACTTGCTCCACTAGTAGGATGCCTTGGGGTATTTTGGCCGGACTGGTTTGAGGGTGTCCAGCGCCCTAGACTTGAACCTAGACTTGTTAGAGACATTGTGGTTTCCTGGATGTGATGGTTGCCAATAACCCTGACCAAGGTTAAGCAAAAGAAAAAAAACATGCAATTTTTTGCAAAATCTGTTTTGCAAAAAAAATGTGCACCGAGCTCCCTCGGGAAATATGGGCATCATGTGGGCGTACACTAGGGCGCGGTTTCAAAGTGGGCAAAACTGGGCGTAAATCTGGGCGTACACGTGGGAGTGCACGAACAGTGGTAGGCGTGCATTCGGACCAGACACCCAGTGCAAGCGAACCAACACGGCAGAAATCTTTGGTGTCCATAAGCAAGTTTCAGTTCTCGGAAGCAAATGGTTCATGCGCTAGGCATTCGGATCGGCCAATTAGTACGGCCGCACCTTAAACACTCGCAGCTGACCACAATACAATCCACTCCTCTAGTCATTAGTGATTAATTAAACTCTTTTCACAGGTTCAATTGGAAGCATTGCTATGTAAATCACTATTAGACATTTTAAAATGATTGCATTTGCCTTGCAATTAAAAAATATTATGCATACATAAAACACAGGTAAAGGGGCAACAATGAAGTATTTCAACTTAACATGATGTAAGGGTTAATCTAAAGTGCTAGTATCTAATGTGTTTAAGTGTCATTTAGGAAGTAATTGATTTAATGACAAATAAATAAATATATGTTATGAGGCACCCTAATTGGATAAGTGTGTCATGTTGCTGAAGCATGATTTCCGAATAGATTACTGAGGTTTGCGCAAATACACCAACTCGGCGCGTACGGTCAGATTCCCGTCCGTTCGGACGCAGTAAGACTGTGCAGAATCTTTGAGTTCCCACCGCACACGCACGTTTGGATGCAGTCTGAAGACACTCCCTCTTCTTAGAGAGTCTGTCCGAACAGATGTGGATGACCTGTGGGCGTGTGTTCTTAGAATGTCCGCCGTGCGTGGCGTTCAGTCATTTCCGAAAGAACACACATCCCAAAGAACCAACCAGAATAAGGCCCATAGTGACTCTTGCATTCTCTTTTGGTTTTTGGGTGGCTTGGGGATGGGATCTTTAGAAAAACATCTCAATGTTAAAATATCTGCTTTACAGCAGGTCCTTTATAGATTTAATATATGAATTTCTGTGTACAAAATCTTGTAGGGTGGTCTCCATGTGCAAGTATTTCCAGGAAAGTGTGAAGGAGTTGTCGGACAGCTACTACAGCACACTGCGTAGGCACAACTATGTTACTCCTACCTCCTACTTGGAGCTGATCCTTACGTTAAAGGCCTTACTGAACAGCAAAAGACATGAGGTAGACACCATGAGGAACCGCTATCTTGTTGGCTTAGAGAAACTAAACTTTGCAGCTTCACAAGTAAGTATGCCATTCCGCAAGGTTTATTGTGCATCAGAGATAATTCTACTCTCAGGAGAATTTATGTGTCTTGCATATCTAGACATTGATATTTATTTATTAACAGTTTCTTGTATAGCGAACACATACAGTATTCTACAGCGCTTACAGAGAATATTCACATCAGTCCCTGCCCCAATGGAGCTTACAATCTATATTCCCTACCACATGTACACGCACTAGGGTTCATTTGTTGGGAGCCAGTTAGCCTACCAGTATATATATTTTTGGATTGTGGGAGGAAACTGGAGTACCCGGAAGAAACACACGCAAGTACTTGGAGAATATACAAACTCCGCACAGTTAGGGCCATGGTGGTAATGGAACCCATGACCTCAGCGCTGTGAGACAGTAATGCTAACCAGTACTTCGTCTGTACTGCCCCGATACCTCACCGGCCTGATTCTGCTCAATGTCTATGGCGACCCAAGCAGAATCAACCTACTGCAATGGGCTAAGAAATGTGCAGTGCTGCCTCCTGACCCCTGAGCACCATACTTTCCATAGTCATTGACCATCGAATGAGTTTTTTGCCCGTGTGGACGCATGCGAGGGAATGTGTAAGCGTACACATCCCGATTCGTGCAGCAGGAGGGCGGGTGCTCAGCAGGGTAGCGAGCGGTGTTTATCTGTTTGCTAGGCTGTGTATATATATGCCGCCCAGCGAGCAGGTGTGGTTCCGGACAGTAATGTTCATCTATTGTTTCTATCTGAGCACTGTATATTGACCTAGATTACCTCGAGGTCTTTGCTATTTCCCTGTCTCTCTGTTCTGCAGATGTATTCTGTTTTTTCTTTCTCTAAAAGACAACTATAAAGAGAAAACATTTTTAATGTATAAATGATGAATCGTGAGTGAGTGGCGACGTATGCTGCTTTTCTGCTTTAAATTGTATTCTTCTCTTCCCCATAATAACGTTTAATGATTCCCATTGTAGTTGTGTCTGTTGAGCCTAGAACTTGCTAATTATTGCTGCGCTTCATGTAATTTGTATTAGGTCTCAGTTATGCAGAAAGAGCTTACTGCGCTTCAACCAGAATTGATTAAAACGTCAGCTGAAACAGAAAAGATGATGATTAAAATAGAAAAGGAGACGGTGGACGTTGACGCTAAGAGAGAGCTGGTGGCTGCAGACGAGAGGGTGGCTAATGAGGCCGCCGCTGCTTCTAAAGCAATAAAGGTAACCCCAGAGACCTGAATATGCCATGTAACATCAACAGCCTTGGTCATATTGAACAAGTGGGCGGATCTCACCTGATAATCATATTCCTGGTCAGGTGACGGTCCTACTATAGACCTGATTCCAATACGGATAAAGTTCACACAGACGCAGCTTTATGCAGCAGGAGGCATCCGAGGGAAAATATGTCTCTAGCTGCCATTGCACATCTGATTGCTGCATCCTAAGATGCAGCATTAAATCCTCTGCAAGATCACGGTCCATCTAAATAACCCTGAGGATACTCAGTTTGACCATCGCAGCTCCATAGCCGAGTCCAGGAAGTCTGGGACGACGATAGGTGGAGACTCTGGCCTTTCCACACCCAGAGAATGTGGGTGGCAGGCTGCAGCTCAGTTGGAACAGCATGCAACAACAAGGGACCCATTCTGCTCATGAGCAGAACAGGTCTTGCGCTCTGTATGCACCCCAATGAGACATAGGTAACAATCGAGTTTGTGTACATCTCTGAGTTAGGACCAAAGGAGGCGAGGCAGATTTACAATGTGCAGAGAGATTTAGATTTTCAAACTGAAATCTAAATTGCAGTGTAGTAATAATATTTGTGGGCTACAAGCAAAAGCAGCTAGTATTTATCCTGCATGCAAAATAATATTTATTTGCTCTCCTTGCAGTACAACATGGTTGGTCAAGGTGCTCTTTTTTTTTTTACTCTATTCCCAACTCATGGGGAAATTTACTAACATTCCCGTTTACGACCAATCCCGTGTATGAACGTGTAATACCGGGATTGGCCCTTACGGGCCGAAAATACGAACTGAGAATAATTTTCTATTATAGTATAGTATTTACTATACTGCTGTATTCTCGTTCATATTCGGGAAAGCACGGCAGCCAAATATGAATCACTTCACCATACGGACGAGTATGAAGCCTGCAGGGATCATTCAGATCTGTGCAGGCTTCTCAGTGTAAAAAGTAGAAATATAAATCATTTCTAAAAAAAGCCTGGGTCCCATAGGACATCTGGTGACCTCAGCGGCCTGCCTGTGGAAGCCGGGAAGCCCCTTCCCCTGTTCACATGGGAACACCCAGCACTTTCCTGGGCGCACACAGCATTTTTGTGGGTACACCCAGGAAAGATGCGATTGCCCCCAGCACTCCTCCTGAAACAACCCCCCCCCCCCCCCCCCCGCTGCGAGCGCCTAAGAGACTATGCAAGTCACTGAGGACGCCCGCAGAGAAGACCTGATCATGCGCATATACGCATATGCACATGCGTAGATCCTCAACATCAGACGCCGTTGCGAATTCATAACGTGGTGTCCCAACCAGAATGAAAGCCAAAGTGTATTGGTGTGCAGGCTACTCCAGCATTTAATGAGCATGTTAACAAGTGGATGCGTTCACATTGGAGACATTTTTTTTAAATTGAGTAGTTTTTATTGACAAGAAGTAAATTGATACACAACTGTACATTATGACACATATTATGTTAAGCAGACCGTCATGCAGATTAAACGAATAAATCTTCTTAACAATTACTGTAACAAGCTTGGAGTGCTCATTTGTGTCCGTGTCTGTGTCTTGAGTCGTCGATCGACATTGCTTACTGGAATGGGTCTAGCAGCAGTACAAATTATGCATATGGAGTAGCTTTGTGTTAACTTTTTCCCTTATAACCATATCCCAGTACCCACAAGGTGGGGTACCACCCTCCCACCCCCCAAACAAGTACAACAAAGAAAAGAAAGAAGAGAAATAATAAGTACATAAATAAATAAACAGTAATGATCGCTATAGAACGTAGTGCAATGAGGGCACAGCACCTTTAGGGGTACACTGTTTGCAAGCCATAGATGTAAGAAACGGTGGGTCCAATTAGACCATACTTGGAAAGGGGTGAGTGGTTAAGCATGGACAGGGACTGCAGTAGGCGGCTCTAGGGTACAGATAGGGCCTGTACAGGGTCGACAGGTAGGGCCAACCTGGAGGATGTCCATCTGCTCCACTTAGCCACGTATGGGGCAAGCGAGCCTCTAGCTCTATAGGTAAATCTCTCGTGCCCCGCGACCTCGTTAACAAGAGCCCGACAGTTATAGATGTTCGGGTGGGAGACATCAAACCATTTCCTGGCTATAAGGACCTTGGCCATGGCGGTCAGACAAAGGACATATTTGTATATTGGGGGCAAGTGAGACTCCTCAATGCCGAGAGCAAAGATACAGTACCTGGGGTCAAATGGGGGGAGAGATGGTTCAGTAACAATTATATCGGCCCAGACCGCCTCCCAGAAGGCCAGCACCGGTGGGCAGGACCACAGCATGTTCCAGAAGTCTGCGCCGGGCGAGGCACATCTGGGGCAGGTATCATCAGTTCTAAGTCCCACTCTCAACATAGACACTGGAGAGCGGTAGGCTCTGTGCATCACATAGAATGATATTTGCTGGTATTTCATGCAGGGGGTGGCGTATCTGACCGATTCAAGAATCTCAGCCCATTGTTCCTCATCTAGTGGTCCGATGTTGAGCTCCCATTTGGACTTAAGGGGGATGAGGCTATTGGCGCCTGTACGACTGATTACAGCTTTGTATATGGTGGAGACCTGTTTAGTAGTGGCCAGGTTTTGAAGTAAGGTCTTAATTGGGGAGTCGGAGGTGGAGGGGGGGGGGGGGAGTCCCTGTCCCTGAACTGGGCCTGAGCCGCATGTCTAAGCTGCAAGTAGCGATAAAAGGATCTATTGGGAATTTGAAGTTCCTCAGAGAGTTGTTGAAATGTTTTAATCGTTCCCGCAAGGAACAACTGGGAAACAGACATAAGAGGGTAGGCCTGAAGGGAGAGGACAGAAGAAACTGAAGGGGGGGAGGCGGGATCCCACACACTCGGCATAGGCACACTCAAAAGTAGTGCCAGATCTGCCCAATATCCAGTCCGAAAGGTGCATCAACTGGGCTGCCAGGTAGTAAGCTCGAAAGTCCGGGAGCCCCAGTCCGCCGTCCACCCTGGGTTTGGTTAGTGTCTTAAATGCAATTCTAGGTGGTCTATTAGCCCAGATAAATGACGATAGGAGGGTATTGATGGACATGAACACATGTTTAGGTATATAGATCGGGGAGTGTTGGAGTAGGTATAAGTACTTGGGAAGTATAGACATCTTGATGAGGCTAATTCGGCCCATGACAATTAGGGGGAGCTTTTTCCATTGGTGGATTTTGTTTTTAAATTCCCTGGTGACCACGTCGATATTGAGGGGTACAAAATCAGAGATTTTAGGGGTAATCCAGACCCCCAGGTACTTGAACTTGAGGACCCATTGGAGCGGGGAGGTGTAGGGCAGCCTGTCCGGAATCCTACCAGATATAGGAAGAATACTAGATTTCCCCCAGTTGACTAGCAAACCAGAGAAGATCCCAAAGGATTCCACTATCTGCAACACCTCTTCCAGGGACACCCCAGCGTCATTAAGGAAAAGAAGAGTGTCGTCTGCATATAGTGCTACCACATCCTCCCGTTCCCCCAAGGGGATACCCCGGACAATTGGGGAATCTCGAAGCATGATGGCCAGGGGTTCAATGGCAAGGGCGAAAAGGGCAGGCGACAGTGGGCAGCCCTGTCTAGTGCCCCTGCCAAGTGGAAAGGCCAAGGTCACAAACCCATTAACCGATATGCGGGCCACAGGAGATGAGTATAGCAGGCGGACCGAGTTTATAAAGTTAGGCCCGAAGGCAAAACGGCGCAGAACCTCCCACAGATACTCCCACTCTACTGAGTCGAAGGCCTTGGCAGCTTCTATCGACACAACCACTGCCCCCGACCCAGCTTCCGTCCCTCCATGTAGGTGGCAAAAGAGTCTCCTAAAGTTACGTGTGGTGGACCGACCAGGCATGAAGCCAGACTGGTCTTCATGAATGACCGAGGTGACCACCGCATTAAGTCTGGTAGCCAAAATTTTAGCCAGTATTTTTACGTCGGTTGAGAGGAGTAATATGGGACGGTAGGAGTCCGGGAGAGAGGGATCTTTCCCGGGCTTGGGGATAACAACTATGATTGACGGGGGGAGAGTCCCCCCTCTTTTAAGGTCGGTGTATAACTGGAGGAGATAGGGCACAAAATAATCTTTATACTGTTTATATACCTCTATCGGTATGCCGTCGCTGCCAGGGGCTTTTTTGTTTGGGAAGGAGGTAATGGCTGATTTGATCTCAGATTGCATTATGTCCGCCTCCTCTGAATGGAGGTGGACGATCTCTCATCCCGGGCGAGATACGCCAAGTAGCTGCCTCCTACGTCTGACTGGGAGTATTTGGTATGTGCAGAGAAAAGGAGTTTACGCCTGGACTTGTCAAATAGGTGATCTGTCCAGAGCTTCTGCGCCACATCCCACCTTAATTTGTCTACAGGGAGGCCAGAGCTCAAATATGTTTTCTCACATCGTGAACAGGCGTCCTCAAGTTCAACCTCCCTCTCTCTACCAGCCCTCTTAATGTTAGCAATTCTTTTTAGAAGGGAGCCCCGGGCCACCGCCTTAAATGTCTCATGTCTGATAACTGGGTCAGGGCACGAGGCGTTATCTACTTGGAAGTCAGACCACTCCCCAAGGAGTGCATCTCTGTCTGTCAGCAAGGTGAGCCAGAAGGGGTTAAGTCTCCAGGAGCTAGCGCCCCTGGAGGGCATCAGATCTAGCCTTATAGTCAGGAGGGAATGGTCCGATATCCCTCTCTGGAGATACTCCACTTACAGAGTTTTGGTTAGCAAGTCTGGGGATACAAGTGCAAGGTCGATCCTAGAGAAGAATTGATGGCCCGGGGAGAAGCAGGAGAATTGCCTCTGAGTCGGGTGTCTATGTCTCCAGGCATCAGTCAGATTCAGTTCATTTAGTAGTTTAGCAAATGGAGTGGGCGAGGGCGATAGTGAGGAAGGAGATCCCCCCCAGACCCGTCCACCTGTCAAGGGATCTGTCCAGAATGTTATTAAAGTCCCCAATGCAAATCACAGGGGCCGCCGGAAAGGAGGCAAGGAATGTCACAGCCTTCCTGAGGACGTCGTTATTATAGGGGGGAGGTATGTAAATTGCTAATATATTCATGGTTGTGTGGTTAACTGTGGCTCTAAGGAAGACGTATCGCCCGTATTGGTCAATTTGGTGATGAGTGAGGTGGAAGTTAATGTTTTTTTTTTTTACCATGATTGTTACCCCTCGAGCATTATTGGAGAAGGTGGAATGAAAAATGTGTCCCACCCAGGGTTTTTTAAGCGATAGTGACTTGGTGCCCGTAAGGTGGGTCTCTGAGGGCCTTATTCTGATCGGTGCGGATATTCCCGCATGCGGACGGACCGCCGATGTTGATCGTCTGCGCATGTGCAGAGGTCACTCTGCGCATGTGCAGGCGATTTCGCCGCACGGATTCTTTATACGCCGCACAGGGGGCGTAGAGGGGCGTGAGGGGCTACTTAGCCTCATTACCCTATGCATACGCCCCGCGTTTCATGGGCGTTCCCATGCAAACGCGGGGCGTATGCATGGTAATGAGGCCGTGACGCGTGGGTACGGGGTGGGCATTTGACATCGCCGGATGTCAGCTGCCCGCCCCCATACATGATTTCACACGGACAAGTGTCCGTGTGGTCTTGTGTGGCGGGACCTGGTGGAGCGTGCGGCCCTGCATTCGATGTTCGGCGACCATCGAATGCAGGGGCTGCTCCCAAGACGGAGGAGGCGTATCCCCGTCCAATTTCATGCGGATCGCCACATATCCGCGTACGGACGGCAGGTGGCGATCCGTATGGAAGGCGGGGATTCGCCTGCACGGTCGCGGCCGCATATTCTGATCGGGCCGCACCGATCAGAATAAGGCCCTGTGAGACAGGCCACATCAGCTCCATGCTTTTTGATTTCGGACAGGACAAGGGAACGCTTAACCCGATCATTGAGGCCTCTAACATTCCTACCGAGTATACATGTGGGGGAGACATAATACAGGGGGGCAAGGGGAAGAAAGGAGGGGAGGCGGCCGTCGCTCAGGCCATAGATGGGAAGGCGGGTCCCATGAGGGTAGGGAAGCAAAGGGAATGGGGGAAATAGGAACCTAAAGGTGGCCCCGTCCCTCCCAGCACCACCCAGGGAGCGGTTGGCGAGAGTTAAGCTACAGTCCCACCCACCGGCTCTATGGTCATAGTGGTCCATGTAGATAGATCCTGTAGGGATAGAGTATAGTACCAACTTGCACATCATTGCATTCAGAGAAAATAAGAAGAGACAACATAGCGATAACATTGTAAAGAGACAAAACCCCAACACCCAAACCCACCCGGCATACCTATCTAACATTAGATATGCTTTGGATCCCAGTTAACAGCTAACGACTAAAACTAGAACTATTCAACTAGCAGATTAACTGTATAAACTGTGGGATATAGGGATCTGTAGTCACCTATATAATAAAGCTATTTCCTTACATCGAGCTCCGTTAGGAAATAGATATCCCGAACCCTTTAAGAAAAAAGATTATACTTAGATAGGGGTGTAAGGATATCTGGAGTGCAGCCTAAACAAGAGTAATAACAAATTAGTTAAGTGAAGTCAAGTGTTCCACTAAAAATAGGTAAGAACCAGCATGCTCACGGAGGAGATATCAGTTCGGACGTTGTGGCCTGCGATCCAGCCACTGCTCAGCCTCTTGGGGGGAATTGAAGAAGAGGGTGTTGCCATCCGCAACCACCCGAAGTGCGCCGGGAATAGCATGGAATATTGGATTTGACGATCCCGTAGTTTCCTCTTGATCTGCAGGAACTGAGCTCTTGTCTTCTGGATGTCTGCTGCGAAGTCGGGGTATGCCGCCACAACCTGGTTGTCGATTTTGAGTGGGCCTCGTTCACGAGCCAGCCGGAGGACCGCATCTCTGTCTCTATAATGTAGGAAGCGGGCTATGAAAGTGCGCTGGGGAGCGCCCGGTGGTGGAGCCCCAGTGGGCAGCCGATGGGCCCTCTCCACTGTGAAGTGTCGGCTGAAGTCGTCAGGTGAAAACATCTCAAGGAGCCATCTTTCAAGAAATTTTTCAGGGGAGGTACCCTCCGCCCTCTCTGGTAGGCCAACAAAGCGCACATTGTTGCAGCGCAACCGCCCCTCCATGTCAGATACTTTGGATTTGACCGCTGCCATTTGTGAGGTGAGATCAGCCACTGCTGCTTTGAGGGGGTTGGTTGCGTCTTCTAGGTCGGAGATACGGTGTTCAGCTTCTCCAACTCTCTCCCTCCCCTTTTGCATATCGTGACGGATAAGGGAGATATCAGACTGGACCTGCCCGATTTTATCCATGACCCTCTGCTCAGTTGCTGAGATGGCCAGGAGGATCTGCTGGGTGGATTGGGCGGAGTTTTCAGCAGGAGGAGAGTCCTCTCCCTCTCGGGAGGATTGCGGGGAGCTGGGGTGCTGGGTGGTCTGCGTTGACGGAGGGGGCTGGGATCCTCGAGCGTACTTCTCGAGCCTGATCGCTGCGGACGCAGCGCCGGTTTTCCCCATGATTCCGGGTGTCGGTTGGAATAAGGTGCTGTACCAGGCGACGGATATTGTGTGTTGGGAATGGCAGAGACAGTACTATAGGTTTGTACGGTCTCCTCAGTAGAGTATAGGAGACCAAAGGCCGAGTTTATTGGGGGGCAGAGTGCCTAGGAGGGTGACCTGCACAACAAAGTCTCTCGGTCTCGAGTTGACCCAGCGGGCGTCTGGTGTGAGGGGAGTCAGGGACCCAGATGTAGTTGAGACTGAGAGTTGGGTCTCAGGGGCAATATCAAAGAGCACAGATGCACTGTTCCGGAGGTTGGTCAGTCAGGTGCCTTAGCAGCAATATCAGGGAGCACAGAGTCACTCAGGAGTCAAATATACTGGTGTCTACTGACTAGAAGTGGCTGAGGCAGAGAGGAAATATCAGGGCTCACAGTATAACTGATTTGGGGGTGTAGTCTTGGGTGCGAGGTTCACAGGGGTGTCATCAGTGAGATGAGAGTCACTGGGGTGATGAGGCCTCAAACAGGTACTGGTTACTTTGGAAGGGGAGGCTGCCAGGGGAACAGAGGGGATGTGCAGGTTCTATCTTGTTCACCGCAGCCAGCCAGGGGTCTGAAGTTAGGCAAGGGGGCCGGCAGAGTCACCGCCGTTCGCCTCCATCTCACCTCCAGGGGGCAATTAGTACGCCAGACACACCGGCCTGACTTACCGCTCTCGCGACCTCTGGGGGGGGGGTACCACAGCCACTCGATGGGTGTTGATGTGGGGGCGCGGAGACCCCACGTCCAGCCGACTGCTTCCAGGCACTGACCGCCGAGCAGGGGGACGAGGCCGCGGACGCACGTCAAAGCCGTGTGCCGGAGCTCTTCTGGGGAGCGGGGAGCAAGGCAGGCGGCAGCAGAGACAGGCAGGCCGCCAGGCTGTGGTATCAAGTGGGGGGAGAGACACCACAGGCTCGATCCCCAACAGTCCAAGCCTCCAAGATGGCGGGGGCCGCGATGTGTAGGCTAGGAGAGTAGTGTCACCCCTCTATGCTTTGCCGGGTCTCCACAAGGCAGTAGGAGGTAGGGGAGGCCGTGAGAGGGTGGTGTAGGCCGCAGGCCAGGAGTCCTCAGTGAGGGGAGAGGCACGGGAGACTCAATCCGCAGCAGCCCGCCCTCCAAGATGGCGGATGCTGCGACGCTCCGTTCGTGGAGGGGGGGAGAGAGCGGATCCCCCTATGATGTGGCGCCGGGACACCACAAGGTAGTAGGTGATAGGGCGGGTGGCGGCAGGATGTTAGTGGCCGCCGAGCTCCGCCGTTTAGCCGTTCAGCCAGGGGAGAGGGACAGCAGGCACGATCCCCCGCAACGCCGCCTCCCGCAGCTTGTGCAGGGGAGGAGAACGGAGCGCCCTGCAGTGCGGCGCCGGTTCACCTCCAGGCAGGGAGAGGCAGGGCGGGCGGCGGCAAGGTGTTTCAGGCCGCCTGCGTCGATCCCCCAGAGAGGGGAGAGGCAAAGGAGGCTCGATCCCCGGGTGCTCTGGCTTCCAAGATGGCGGGGGTCGCGGCGCTCAACTCCCCCAGAGCAGGCTGGCAGGCGATTTTCGGGGTTCAAGCACCCAAGGTCGTGGCAGCTGGTTCCAGGGAGGGTATGTAGAGGCAAGGGGGTGTCCAGTGGGGAAGAAAGGTGCGGGATATAGGATTTTTTTTAAGGATTACTGTGGAGCTCTGTGAGAATGCTACCTCTCACATGCTTGGCCAAGCCACGCCCCCCACATTGGAGACAATTTCGGATATTGCTGTCTTCATTGAAGAATTACCGAAAGTAATAAAATACTTTAGATGTGACATATTCCTTTTGGTGATAAAAGATGTAAGAGGGAGCAAGTTTTTTGTCTTTGTAGGCAATCGTGATGTGAAGGTAAGAATCCCTGCATAGATATAGCCCAAAGCTGGTTGGGGCTGCAAATTATATCCAGAGCGAGTCATCCCTCCAGCACAGAGCTGTCTGTGTATTTCATCCTCACAGTGATCTTTTAATAATGATCAGTGTCAGGTCTCAGACAACCTTTTTGGATACGTGAACAGAGTGTCCCTGTACAAAGCAGGAACTGCACCCTTTATAGGCACCAAACGATGACAGCTTCCCTGTAATTTACTGCTAAAGGCCATTACTGTAGAAACTGGAGCACTGTCACTGGTGCCAGCCAGAGAACTACACCATAATGTTTATTTAATAGACAGTGCTCATCTGCTAAAGTAAATTTGAATTATACATAAAAGTGTAACATATTCTATCTAGTCTTGTCAGGTTTAAATGTCAGCGTAGTTGCTGTACATGACCTTTCTCCAAATGTTAATTGACCTATTTTAAATACACTGTTCTCAGAGGCCACTTTCTTAAGGACACCTTTACGCATGTTCATTATTGTAAATATCTGATCAGCCAGCCATACGGCGGCAGCTCAGTGATCAACTGTGCTCAGCTTGCTGTCCTGTCAAGAGTTATTGCTGAAACTAAACCAACAGTATGGGGTAGAAATGTGATTTAAGTGACTCTAGCTGAGGAAAGATCAGGGTTTCCTACATTTAAAGTCTCTAAAGACTGTCAGCAGCACTTTGGGGGGCGGGGCCTGATGTAGATGTCAACAAGCCCTGCCCTCAGTACTGCAAATCCCACTATTTGTGGGGCTTCAATGAGGGGCAGGGCTAAATTACGCTATTTGCATCTTCAGCCTGCCCCACAAAACGGGAGATGCTGGGGGGGGGGGGTGCCGGTATCCGGGAGGGTTTTCCACTTTTCTAGGGGGATTCTGGGTTGGTAGTGTCCAGTGATCAGCAGGTTTTTGGGAATGTTAATGAGAGGATGGGGGTGGGGGGGGGGGGGCTAATATGGGTACAGTGAGACGTAAAAGCTCATTATTGCAAAGTACAGATTTTTGGTACTTTGGTGCCGATTCAGACCGGCTCGTGCAGGACGAATTCGCTCCCCATGGCGATTGTTGGGGTTTGTGCATGCTCGGATATGCGCATGTGCAAGCCCCGGGAGCGAATGCCTTTGGTGAGTTTAACACTCGCTGGGGCATTTGCTCCAGGATGGGTGGACGCAGGGGACCGCCCAGCATTTTATGTCGTGCCAGCTTGGGGCGGGCGGCTGACATCACATGACGTTGGCGCCCGCCTCAAATTCTCGCCAGAATAAAACTAAGTCTAGGTCTGAATCAGGCCCATTGCGCAGCACCAGTACTGAATGGGCTCTGTGACATGTGATGCAGGGTGCCAGGAGAATGTCAGTAATTGGCATTGTTCTGCCATCTGCAGGGCAGGAAGGAGGCTAAGGTGACCCCAGCTTGTTAATGTGACCACTGTTTAGGGGGTGAGATGAAGTCAGGGATCTACGCCATAGGACTGAGTTGGTAGTCCACTATTTAAACTATACTGTAATTATAATTATACATCTATACATATGTTGTATACAATAAATATTTCTAGATGTAAATTCAGTGTATTTTAGTTTCAGCACTGCTATGTTTTTGCAGGATGAATGTGAAGGAGACCTAGCTGAGGCCATGCCTGCTTTGGAAGCTGCAATATCAGCTCTTGACACTCTGAACCCATCTGACATTTCCCTTGTGAAGACTATGCAGCATCCCCCAGATGCCGTGAAGCTGGTCATGGAAAGCATCTGTGTGATGAAAGGCATAAAGCCAGACAGGAAGCCTGACCCAAGCGGCTCAGGTGAAATAATGAATATGTGTTGTGCATGTCTAAGTGTATTTTGCTATCTAGTGACAACATTTTAGCTTTTGTGGGGGGGGGGGGGGCTGCCCGATGCTATTAGAGTCATGACTAGGGGATTCATGCTTGTGACAAAACTAGTGCTGCTATTTAAATTGCGCAGGTTTACCACCCACACTCACATTAAAGCTCAGAGAGAGATAATATTGTGAGAGATAAAGTACCAGCCATGTTTTGCTCATGTACTGTACAGTAGAGAAATTGTCGGGAAAATGGCTGCTGCGCCATTTTCCTGAAGACCTGTGCATGTTCAGTAGACTCTGGCAAAATGGCAAAGTCTGCTAGGGCTACTAATGCCCAGAGTATAATGCACATCCAACTAGAGAGGAGGGGGGACCAGACACACATGGGCCCAATACACTCCTGGTTTAATGTTGTGTTAGATACAATTAGGCCCCAAATTGCAGACATTGCATAAACCTAGCAAGCTTATCCTAAGTTGTGACTATAGCAAGTTGTGGACATGTTTGCACCAGTAGAATATGCACCAGGTACAGCCAATCAGAAGCTGTTCTCTAATGACCACCTTGGTGTATTTGTACCATCCCCTGGGGATCTGATACTGATGCAGCTTGGACAGGGACATGCGTCTATGTCAATGGCATAACTACCATAGGTGTAGGGGGTGCAGCTTCTATAGGGCCCATAGCTGAGAGGGGCCCACCTTACATGTCAAAGTATCATGTGCTACATTTTTCATAAGTGGGAGGTACATTGGGGACCCTTACAAACTTTTGCTATGGAGCCTAAATACATCTAGATACGCCCCTGGTCTATGTGTCTGTATCTGTCAGCAGTTATGCTGTACTCAGTCTGTACTTGGCCTGTTACAATTCTACTTCAGTCAGCGTTGTCAAAGACCTGTATGTGTTTAGCTGGGGTGTCTGAGTTTGTGCAGAATGATTTGGTACTTATGTAGTATCTGGGCTGCCGATTTTTTGATTGTATGCCTTAAGTTAAGGCATACAATCAGATGCGATGCGATGCGATATCGCATCGCATCGCATACGATGCGATACGATGCGATGCGATGACCCGATTTTTCCATAGGATTCAATGTTAAAATGGACTGAGTCCATTTTAACATGGAATTCAATGGGAAAAAGGGGTCCTTTTCATACCCCTACTATCCAAGTGGGCATGGAGTTGGATATAAACCTGTGGCGAGCGTAGCGAGCCACCGAGCCCGAAGCGTGGCGAGCGAAGCGAGCCCCGCGAGGGGACGGTATTCTGTGTCCCCTCGCGGGGCTCGCTACGCTCGCCACGCTTCGGGCTCGGTGGCTCGCTACGCTCGCCACAGGTTTATATCCAACTCCATGCCCACTTGGATAGTAGGGGTATGAAAAGGACCCCTTTTCCCATTGAATTCCATGTTAAAATGGACTCAGTCCATTTTAACATTGAATCCTATGGAAAAATCGGGTCCATCGCATCGCATCGCATCGCATCGCATCGCATGCGATTTGGTCGGGTGCGATGCGATGCGATGGACCCGATTTCAAAATCGGCAGCCCAGTTACTACATAAGTACCAATGATTTTAAGTCATTTAGACGTCAAAAACTCTGCAGCAGCCTATAAGTATATAAAAAACACTACAGTTATCAAACAACTAAAAAATATAATCAAATAATTCACAAATGCCTCTACTAACTCAATGCAAGACTTTATTATAGTTATATCTCACAGCAAATCAGATACAGGAAACAATGACTGTCATAGTTTGGTTTAGGAGGGCAGTATATTGTTGGGTGTAAAGTAGGAGAAGTAGAAACCCGATGGTTTAGATACAAATTCGATGTGGGTGCATGTTGTTCCCATTTTGTAGGCACACTGGGCCTAGGATCTGAAACAGACTTCTTGGAACCCTGCTGTCCGTACTCTTTGTAAGTTTCAGCTTATGCAGGCTGTCTGAGGTCTCTTAATATTACAATATTCATCTTCACTTTAGGCTTACATATGCATACAGAAGGTGTCTATCTCCTATAAACGCCCCCTGCTGAACTTGGATTTTATATATGCAGAATTGCAAAGCCGCTTCCCTGCAGCTGTGCAACTTCTTACACATTGATATTAGACCATATGGAAAGCCTGGGGCCCTTTCCTGTGTCTGTGTCTCAGGCTAAAGGCTACCAGCTTAGCTCTCCCCTGCCCTGCAAGTTGGGGACTAGTAACCCAATATGCTTAGAATATCTGAGACCTGTCACTCGCGACCAGTGGCGTAACAATAGCCCCGCAGACCCCACGGTCGCGGGGAGGCGCTTATTAAGTGTGGACGCCGGGGGTTTGAGGGGCTATTGTGCGCTACACTGCTGCTGGGGCCTCTCTGTTCGCCGCCACTGATGGGACCCGCAGATCTACTAATCTCTTGTCTGCGGTCCCGGGTGGCTCTCCTCCTGGCAGGCTTGTTAATGAAGATAACCCTCAAAAAATGACCGCCCCCTTACAGCAGACACTTTTTGAGGATGCTAGAGGAGGCCGAGGCCTCCTCTAGCATCCTCAAAAATGGTCTGCTGTTAGGGGCCGGCCATTTTTTGTGGGTAATTTTCATTAAGTCTTCTAGGAGGAGAGCCACCCGGGACCGCAGACAAAAGAGAAGTAGATCTGTGGGTCCCGGTGGCGGTAAGTAGCGGGATGGAATGCGGGAGGCGGGCTTTATTTTAAGGGGGACGCGGGCAAAATTTACGCCACTGCTTGCAACACTTACACCTTTCATGTGTGGAACCCTATAACTGCATTATGCAGGTTCCAGAGTATACCGCTGCAGATAATCTCATCTCCCAGTGTCTTCTCTGTGCCTGCTAGCTTGTTGAATGCAGGCCATATAAATGAATAGAAGTCTAATCCTCTCCTTATAAATTCTAGTTCTTATCGGAAAAAAAACTCAGCTACATCAGTCAATACAGTATGATACAAAAGCAAAAGGGAACAGAGTTCACAAACTCTAATTAATATTGATAGGGTCATTTCGACCTGTACAAGACCAAATGACTAACCTCTTCAGAGGGGCAAGTAAGGAGAATTTGCAAGAGTGTACATTTTCTATGAATAATAACAAATCAATAGTACTTTTGCTAATTAGAATGGATAACAATTGATTTCCCCTGAAGTAACTTCTGATTTATATATAATGTGATAAGGCATCACATACACCGGTTAAAGATGAAGTCTGCTTCTTTGTTCTTAGCAAGTAGACAGCATTCCAGGATAACAAACTGGTATTTCTTAGGTTACAGCAATGGCAGTTCTCACCATAAGGGTTCTTTGAGAGAAGCCCTAACATAATATCCAGTTGACCCCCGCAAGTCTATTGCCCAGGCACTAACTGCCTTTGGGAACACCAACCTTCTGTCTTGAACACACATATAACAAGAAGCACCAGGTGCTGCTAATCAGCCAGTGATTCCCAATACAAGACCTATGCCATAAGACCATATCAAATGCCTTATTGGCATCAAGGCTTAGAAGCATAGAATTTTTGGCATCAATGAATGACAGATTGAGCATGTACACTATAGAATGATCGTGCAGATTGGTCAAAAGTACTGATATCACCCAATCCTTTCCTAAAGACAGTAAAACCTTTGGGAACAGTTGACCATGACTTGTTCATCAAAATAATGTAGATCTGCAACAATTTGTCTTTTAAAAAGCTTCCATTTCCCATTCATATAAGCGAGATGCAGCTTTTGTGTAACACCATGGGGAAAATTTTGTAAAGCTTCTAAAAATGAAAAGAGGTAAGGTTGCCCATAACAACCAATCATATTATGTTTATCAATTCACTTTTGCGTCCTAGAAAATGATAGAAATAATCTGATCACCTCTATTAATTTTTAGAAACTTTAGTACATTTACTTTCACATATTCTAGTCCAAATGAATAAATATGATTTGATGGCTGGTACAGAAATGTGACCTCCTTCCCCTTCATGAAGAGTTTCTTTATATAACTTAATATACATAAACATTTGATATTTTTGTTTTCTTTCTCTGCCAGGTAAAATGGTGGAAGACTTCTGGGGACCTTCAAAAAAACTTCTTGGTGACCTGAAATTTCTAGAGAATTTGAAAGTCTTTGATAAGGATAACATCAATCCTGCAGTTATGAAGAAAATCAGAGAGAAATTTATCAACCATGAAGATTTTCAGCCTTCTGTAATTAAGAATGTGTCTTCCGCTTGTGAAGGTCTTTGCAAGTGGGTCAGAGCCTTGGAGGTGTATGATCGTGTGGCAAAAGTGGTAGCTCCAAAACGTGAACGCCTTAAAGAAGCAGATGCCAAACTGTCTATACAAATGCAGCAGCTAAACACCAAACGAGCAGAACTAAAAGCAGTGGAGGAGCGCTTACAAGCTTTGAATGATGAGTTCACTGCTATGAATAACAAGAAGGAAGAACTAGAGAAAAACATAGAGATTTGTTCTCAGAAGCTAATACGTGCTGAGAAACTGATCAGTGGGCTTGGTGGGGAAAAAGATAGATGGACAGAAGCAGCACGGTTACTAGGGATAAAGTACACAAACCTTACTGGGGATGTCCTCTTGTCCTCTGGAACTGTGGCTTACCTTGGTTCCTTCACAGTAGACTATCGCCAAAGATGTCAAAGCAAATGGCATGCTTTATGCATAGAAAAGAAAATACCCTGCTCAAATAGTTTCTTCTTGAGCACTACCCTAGGGGAGCCTGTTAAAATTCGGGATTGGCAGATAGCTGGTCTACCAGTTGATTCCTTTTCTATAGACAATGGTATTATTGTCTCAAATTCAAGAAGATGGGCCTTGATGATTGATCCACAAGGACAAGCCAACAAGTGGATAAAAAACATGGAGAAAGCCAACAAACTCTATGTAATCAAATTGTCAGATGCAACATATATAAGAACTTTAGAGAATGCTATACAGTTTGGAAGTCCAGTTTTGCTTGAAAATGTCGGAGAAGAAATAGATGCTGTTTTGGAACCTCTATTATTGAAACAAACATTTAAACAACAAGGGGTTGATTATATCCGACTAGGTGAAAACATTATAGAGTACTCCAAAGATTTCAGACTTTATATGACAACTCGATTACGAAATCCACATTATCTTCCAGAAGTAGCTGTAAAGGTTTGTCTTCTGAACTTTATGATTACACCTTTGGGCCTTCAAGATCAACTCCTGGGCATTGTAGCTGCAAAAGAAAAGCCAGAACTAGAAGAAAAAAAGAACCAACTTATCATTGAAAGCGCAGCCAACAAAAAGCAGCTTAAAGAGATTGAAGACAAAATTTTAGAGGTTCTGTCCTCCTCAAAAGGAAACATCTTAGAAGATGAGACCGCTATCAAAGTGTTGTCCTCATCAAAACTGTTGTCTGAGGAGATTTCAGAAAAGCAGCAAATAGCCTCCGCCACCGAGAAGGAAATCGATGAAACACGAATGGGATACAAGCCAGTAGCCATTCATTCCGCCATTATATTTTTCTGCATTTCTGATCTGGCCAATATCGAACCAATGTATCAGTATTCACTGACATGGTTCATTAACCTTTATGTCCACTCAGTTGCCCACAGTGAAAAAAGTGAAGACCTTCAAATAAGAATATCAAATATAATTAATCATTTTACAAGGAGTATTTACAACAATGTGTGCAGGTCCTTGTTTGAAAAAGACAAACTCTTATTTTCACTTCTTCTGACAATCGGCATTATGAAAGGCGAAGACAAAATAAATGATGAAATCTGGCGTTTTCTCTTGACCGGTGGAGTGGCACTTGACAATCCTTACCCAAATCCAGCTCCGGAGTGGTTGTCTGATAAATCTTGGTCTGAAATTGTCCGTGCTTCTAGTCTCCAACCACTTCATGGCTTGCTGGATCATGTTAAAAACAATATTTCAAAGTGGAAGATGATCTATGACTCCCTTAAGCCCCAAGAAAAAGTATTTCCAGATGAATGGCAAGAATTAACAGGATTAAGTCGCATGGTTATACTTCGATGCCTACGACCTGACAAAATGGTCCCAGCAGTTCAGGAGTTTATTACGGAAAACATGGGCAAAACATATATTGAGCCACCAACATTTGACCTTGCAGGAAGCTATAATGATTCAAACTGTTGTGCACCATTGGTTTTTGTGTTATCGCCTGGTGCTGATCCTATGGCAGGTAAAGAATTATTTGCTTTTTGTCTTAAACTAAAATGAATTACACAAGTAAATGAAAGATGAATATAGTGTTAACCCTTTGAGTGCAGAGTAAATTTGTCAAAATAGGTGTGAAAATTGCAAAGCAAACATTTTTATTCATCATAATGGGGCAGATGTATTCAGCTTTAACAAGAGATAAATGCAAGGGTGATAAAGAGAGATAAAAGTCCAGCCAATCAGCTCCTTACTGACTTTTTTCAAACACAGCCTGTAACATGGCAGCAAGGAGGTGATTGGCTGGACGTTTATCTCTCTTTATCACCCTTGCATTTATCTCTTGTTAAGGCTTAATACATCTGCCCCATTGACCTGTAATGTTTACCTTATATAGGAAATATAATCTTTTTTTTACACATCGTTTTTAATTTGAATGTATATAACATGTGAGCGACGCTGTCATTTTTCACGGGTATGTTGAACATCTCTCAGAGAAGTTGGCACTCAAATGGGTTAAATAGTGTTTTTTTACTTGCTAGCTATAATGCCCAGCATTGTAGCGCTTTACTTTTACTCTCTTCTACCCACCTTCCCATCCTCTCCCTCAATTCCTTATACAGTATCTGTATCTATGCCCCTCACTCATACGGTTTCTCGATCTCCCCTCCCATCTTTCTTTCTCAATATCTCTGTAAAATGTTTAGAACATATGATACAGTGTGGCCTGCACTGCAGTCTCCAGCACCCCATGCACCTCAGCCCAAGGCCCCGGTAGCGGCTTATAACCATAACCTTTAGTCTGCATACATACCTGAGCTGGCTGAGCTGCAGGCAAATGAAATTTAGTGTGTTGGCCCATGGAAGTTGATAATCCCACTGTTTCCCAGGATATTGCTGGGTCAGCCCCGTTCACACTTAGGGGGTGATTCTAGTTCAATCGCTCCACTGCGCGTTATCACAGTGGAGCGATGTTTAGAGACTAAGCAAGTATTTATGTGCATCTGCAGCCTCTGTGTACGAGCTGTCCGCTTGCACATGGCAGTGTGGGTGTGCGCGGGGCAGAGGGCTGTTGATGCACCAATGGGAACACCCAGCGTTTCATGGGCATTCCTATGAAAATGCTGGGCGTTCACATGGAAATTTACTCGTGACGTGGGTGCAGGGGGGCGGGCAGCTGATGTCAGCGGATGTCAGCTGCCCACCCACTTCCCGCACAGGGCGCTTGCAGATGTAAGACACCATAGAAGTGTCTTAGATCTGAGTGCTCTTGCAAAATCGTGACCATAGAATGATTTTGCCCCCAAAACATCCATTTGCATGCCTGCAGGGAAAATTGGGGTGGGCGATCGTGCGTGTGGCATTTAGAAGACATGCAACCAGAATCAGGCCCTTAACCCGGTTGTTTACTATGGATTACATAAGAAATGGCCTTTTTAAAGGGCTATGACAAGGGGGAAGTAAAAAAAAAAAGGCCACCATTATCCAAAAGGGCCACCATTAAAGAAGAGACCACAAATATTTATTTGAAAAAGTTTGTGCTTTTATTTTAGTCCCAAATATTCAATATGAATCCGTTTCAAAAGTGTCTTCACACAAGACATGTAAAACTTTTGTGAAAACTGCTTGCAGTATACCGGAGCCATTGGTGTACCTAGACATGTAAAAGTGCTCATAAACAAGTACAAAATGTACATAACAATGCCCCAGAAGCTCCAATCAATTATTTTCTTCAAATATCCCAGGTAGGGAGTGTTTCCACTACCCCTCAACCCGGAAGTGTCCTGGGTCCAACCCTGGTCATTACCTGGATTGGATTTCAGGGGAATCCAAACCGCGTTATTTGACAGGAGAGCATTTCCACTAGCAGAAAACCCGGGTTGATGCGCATTCCCGCGGAAATTATCGGGTTATTTCTGCTAGTGGAAAAGGGATATTAGTTTCCATGTACACAGAGCATGTTCACCCAATATACAATATTGCATTTCACATATACAGTCATTTTAGAAAGCCAATTCCTATTCCTATGCCGATTCCTGTCCAAGATCATAGCAATAGCTGTAATTCTTTGAGTTTCAATAAAACCGTATGAATGTTCTGCATGTCTTTAATTTTCCAAGCGCAACAGTTTACCACGCGTACATAACATGTGCGCTGTGCTTTATACATTCCTGGGAAGGGAAGCAGGTGACACTAAAAGCTTGTGGAAATGAAAAAGACAGTTTCATTATTGCAGAAGTAATCAGATGCATGTTTCCATTCAAGCAACAGCGATTGTTATCTTACAGTAAGCCGCTGTTGGCTATTACAATCATTGTAATATAGCGTTTGTCTGAAATGAAAAGTCCCAGTAATCCAGTAATTATTATATTTCTTTTGTGTCTGTGTGTTGCTCTGGAAAAACAAAAGACCAGTAAAGCACAGTATAGATATAGGCATTTATGTAACCTGCACTTAGGGTTACCACCTCATCCCTTTAATTCCGGACACATATTAATTACACAGGTTCTGTGGCTGGCTGGCTGACTTCAAGACTCCATTTCACCTGGTTTTAAACTGCCACAGAACCTGTGTAATTAATATGTGTATGGAATTATAGGGATGAGGTGGTAACCCTACCTGCACTACAGTCATCTGATTCTGTTATTATTTATATGGTATACGGTCACTAGTCGACAGTCAAAAGGCCGACATACTTTAGGGTGACCACTGAAGGTCAACAGGCCCTAGGTCGACACATTAAAAGGTCGACATGGTCATTATGTCAAAGTCGGCACAAGCATTAGGATGACATAGGTAAGGTCAACAGTCAAAAGATCTACATGGGTGTTTCACTTTTTTTTTTTTACCGACATGTGTCGACAGGCGCTATTTCATGCCCTACCATTCACTAGGGGGTGGAGAGTGAATATAATAGTGTGCCGGGTGTAGTGAATCACTGCTACGCAGTGTAGTGAAGAACCGCTATGCTCGCCATACGAGGGGACGCGGTGCAGTTCTTTGGTGTCTATGTCGACATGTGTTAACATGGGCCAAAAAAGTGAAAAACCCATGTCGACATTCTGACTGTCGATATGCCCAATGTCTACCTAATGCTTGTGTAAACCTAATGACCATGTTGACCTAAAGCCATGTCGACCTTTTCATGTTTCAACCTAAGGCCTGTCAACCTGATGATGCATGTTGACCTTAGTTTGGTTGATCTAATGACTCATACTCATTTTTATTATAGTGTAGCACAGTGATAGGCCAACCTGATATACTCCAGACACAAGTGATAAGTTAAAGCAATACATTTAATCAATGAAGGACCCCAGAACCATATTTGCCCACTGTATAGCTGTGCCCTCCAGGGGTAGGAGGTCATGTTGTGGGAGTGGCATAGGTTTGAGGCATAGCTGGTTTGGGTGGGAAGCACGATTGCATCATCTTGTTACACAAACGCTATACACTGAAGCTATAACTGCCATTGTAAAGTGGGGGAGTAACAATTACATGATGCGGTGCAAATCGTGTTTTTGGGCACCTAGAACACCCACTTTACTCCGGAAGTGATGGATTTGGTGTACAGTAGCTCCTTAAGGCTTGAATGCAGTCCTGGGCTGCCAGGAGCACAACCTGAGATTCAGGAGCCTCCTGGCTGTTCCCTTGCGGTAAGCACGTATGGCTAGAGCTGCCTGTTGCCCATCACTGTTGTTATCACATATTCGATTAACTACAAGAGACAACAGCTCCATTTCTTTACAGTTTGAAACATTTCTGCTGGGGTCAGCTTCCTGTCTAATGCCTTGTTTCTTAAATCTACTTCCTGTATCTGTTAATGTACTGTTTTTTTATCCCCAAGGCTTGTTAAAGTTTGCTGACGACCTCGGCATGGGAGGGGAAAACATCCAGACCATTTCTCTTGGGCAAGGCCAGGGGCCGATAGCAGCAAGGATGATCAGTCAGGCCATTAAAGATGGGACTTGGGTAGTCCTGCAGAACTGTCACCTGGCAACAAGCTGGATGCCGTCCCTAGAAAAGATATGCGAGGAGACGATTATCCCAGAGAATACCAATGAGAAGTTCAGGTACGCAATTGTTGTTTGAGTCGCACAGTAATCAGCTGCGGACAAGGAGAATAGTGTAATCGTGTCGGTGTTCTACAGACGTCTTTGCTTTATGGAACCATCTATCCTCCCTGTGTGTCACAAAATAGATTACGGATCAATGCATGAGCAAGAAAACATAGAAAGCATTCACAAGGCCTGTCATATAGATTATAGAAAGATGAATGGAATTGCAGCAGCAAGGAACAAACATACATTTCATGATTTTATTGTTTGTATTTGTACAGCGATGACGTATAGCGTTGCATATAAATTAGATTGTGCCACTATATTGTCCTTGCCAGTGAGGCCAAACTTGTTCATCATGGTTCCCAAACCTATTGAAGATTAAAGTAAGTAAACCACAAACAATAAATGCTAAAATGTGCTTATCACAGCAGCTGCCTAGTGCCACCACCAGAAGGGATTGCTATGGGCAACTGCTATGTATATCACAAACTACAGATGATAGGATGGCGGCTGTGCTAGGGAAGCATACTGTAAATCTAGACACGGCAAAAAGAAATATAAAAATTCTACTGTAACAAATACATATTGGCGCCAGTGCTGCCGACAGGGGGGTGCCGTGGGTACAGCTGTCCCGGGCCCCGGCCTCTGGAGGGGCCCGGGCAGCTGCCCTCAGCGGCACGGATCACCCCGCACCCCGCCTCCGGGCCTCTCCAACCCAGCAGACCCCATCCAGGCATGCACAAGGCACAGTGCAGCCTGCAGAGCGCCGAGCCCCTCTGTGTCCTAGGCTCGGCGCTCTGCAGGCTGCACTGTGCATTGGACCGCGAAGGAGGGAGACAGAGATGCCAATGCTGCTGGATGCTGGTAAGTAATGAGGGTGGGGTGCACGTCAGTGCGGGCGGCGCTGTGCCGCTGGGGGCCTGGACTGAAAGTCAGTCCCGGGCCCAAACATTTCTAGCGGCGGGCCTGATTGGCGCTGGAATTTTTCTTATAGAGCAGATTCCAGTAATGAGGTAAGAATTAGGTTCTTGTGTATACTCACCCTATACTGCACTAAGTGGCACAGCTATATAGCTATTAACACTTTGAGTCCCAAGTGAATTTGCCAAAATAGGTGTGAAAATTGCCAAGAAAACATTTTTATTTATCATAATGACCTGTAGGGGGAAATTTACTAAAGGAAATTTGTAAAAAAAATAGGTGTATTTGTATCCAGAAATACACTTATTTTTGACATTTACTATCCCGAAAATACGGCAATTCGTATTCGTATTGATAGCACATCAATACGACTACGAATTGCCGTATTTTCAGGATGTATTTTTTTACAAATTTCCTTTAGTAAATTTCCCCCGTAATGTCTACCTTATATAGGAAATATAATCTTTTATTACACAACATTTTTTATTTAAATGATATATATTGTATCACTGTCTCCTTTTGTAAAGCGCAATGGAATATGGTGCGCTATATAAGAAAATGTTAGTAAATACAAATAAATAAATATAACAAATGTGAGCGACGCTGGCATTTTTAGGGGAAGTTTTGAACATCTCTCACAGAGATTTAGGCACTCAAAGAGTTAATCAGGTGCCCCGCCCCTGCTCATTGTATCAGAGTCTCCAAGCCACTGCAGAGTCTGCAGGGGCCATTGCTATGCCACTGACTGGGCTCCCTGCACCCGTATACTGCATGCCAAAACCACACAAGCAAAGGGAGTAGAATAAAAATAGACACGACACACAAATAACACACCTCTGCATTAATAAAGTCCTGTACAAAAATACATAATTAAAAGTAACAGAATTCTAATCGACTTTTTAGAATCAGAAGAGGAAAACCATCAGCATCTCTGTCAATGACTACTCTCCTTACAGCTACGGTCGTGCAGAGATCACAGGGCTGAACTTGAGAACTGCTTATGTATCTTCATGGTTTCAGCACAATTGAGCTTCATACAAGAAATATAGAGTGACATTTAGGGGGAAATTTACTAAAGGAAATTTGTAAAAAAAAATAGGTGTATTTGTATCCAGAAATACACTTATTTTTGACATTTACTATCCCAAAAATACAGCAATTCGTAGTCGTATTGATGTGCTATCAAAACAAATACGAATTGCCGTATTTTCGGTATAGTAAATATCAAAAATAAGTGTATTTCTGGATACAAATACACTTATTTTTTACAAATTTCCTTTAGTAAATTTCCCCCTTAATAGAATGAGAGTTTTTCGCACTTTCAAAATCAGCCATTATCGCACTTTTTTAAAATCGCATTTTTGCCGCTGATTTGCATATTTAATGAGGTGCGTGTTCCGGAAAGAAAAATGCGATAATGTGCGATTTTTCGGCATGAAGATGTGTGAATTTTAGGTATGAAAATGTGCGAATTTGAGGTAATGTGCAATTTTGTGTTTGTAAGAAAAAAAAATGGGTGGGGTCCCCCCTCCTGAGCATAACCAGCCCCGGGCTCATTGAGCCGGACCTGGTTCCAAAAATACAGGGGACAAAAAGCGTAGGGGTCCCCGTATTTCTGAAACCAGCCCCGGACTCTTGGACCGGTCCTGGTTCCAAAAATACGGGGGACAAAAAATCTGGGGGTCCCCCTATTTTGAAACCAGCACCGGGCTCCAACAGCCCGCAGTGTCATTCCACAGCTACTTATTCTACATAAGGTCCCCCGGCCGAAACATGAGCACCGTGGCTGGTCAGCTTTGGGGGCGGGGTACCTGGAGGACTGGGGGACCCCCCCCCCCAATAAAGTGGTCCCCCCCCCCAGGCTTCACCTGTCCAGGGCTGAAGCCCGGGGCTGTCACCGGCGTCCGTGGCCAGTGGATGCCGGCCTGATAGGGTTAAATCTGTCAATCCTAACATTGCTTTATACAGGAGAACTACAAGTACCAGCAGACCTCCCCCGCAGGCTGGGACTTGGGGAACCACAAGTCCCAGCAGGCGGGGCATTAATGGGCCTGCTGGGACTTGTAGTCCACCTCCAAAAAGAATGTTAAAAGAAAACACACACAGAGAGAAGTATGACTTTATTACACACACACACCTCACTTTTACACCAACATACTTACTGATCCAGGATCCAGCGCTGGTCTCCCTCCTGCATAGACGGCTCAGCCCACACTGTCAGCGGGCTGAACTGTCTTTCTCCGAGGCCGATAACAGCCTGTGTAGCGCTGACTCCCTGCGCTACACAGGCTGAGAGCGTCTTTGGCTTATGCGTCTCCATGGAGATGCATAGCTCAGCCAATCAGGGCAGAGCTATGAGTCTCCATGGAGACGCATCGGCCAATCACGCTCTCAGCCTGTGTAGCGCTGGGACTGTGGGACACAGGCTGTTATCGTCACCAGAGAAAGACGGTTCAGCCCGCTGACAGTGCGGAGTCTGGGGGGGACACCCCTTTATTGGGGGGGTCCCCACTCCTCAGGTACCCCGTCCAAGGCTGACCAGGCACGGTGCTCATGTTTCCGCCGGGGGACCATATGTAAAAAGTGTCCCCCGGCTACTGAGAGCGGGTGCGGGGAACGAGAGCTCCGTAGATATCCTGTTCATATATCCTACCCCGGGCCCTGCGGATGATTTATATATACACCAGCTGTATTCAGAATTGCTGCTGTGTCTCCTGGGCTGCTCGAGGACATCCTGGTTCGCTGGGGAGTGCTGGTTGACTGGCCTGGCCTGTTGAGCCTCGTGCATCCTTTCCGGCTGCGGGCGCCATTTTGGATCCTGTGGCTGCTGTGACTTGCGGTCTCCGCTGTCCGGCTGTGTTTTTTGCCTCTGGCCGGGTGGCTCGGCAGGAGGGGGTGTCCGGAGCGAAGAGAGTGGTAATTGTCTTCAGAGACATGCCGCTCAGCCACACGGAGAGACCGGCGCTGCCTTCCCTGCTTGTCTCCTGGACTGTGGCGATTATATAGATCTGATCCTGCGCTGGGCTCAGCGGACATTTCTGGCGTATGATATCTAGAATCTGCGGGGTCAGTATAACATCTATTACACACCATCTGGCTGCACCTGGGTGAGACTACAGCCAGCTGTCCCGCTGCTGCCGACCTCCTCTATATGTTAGGTCGTGTGCTAGCCACTGCCATACTCTACCCTATCAAGTTTCCTCTACGGCTGCCTGTCTACTGTATTTGTCAACTTGATAAACTGGCTGTGAACGCTAAGGCTGGTTTCACACTGTCCGGCTCCTGCCGGACGGGAAATTGCCGCACGGCTTAAAAGCCGTGCCGCCCCTACAGTGTGTAATGGACAGCTATGTGTCCATTCACACAGGACGGCCACGGCACGGTTACCGGGTAGCAGCCGGATCTTTCCACTGCAGTGTCCGGCTGCCGTGCCGTGGCCGTCCCGTCCTCACAGGTCAGTGTGTGCTGAGGGCGATGGGGGCCTTTCACACACACCGGTCATTTGGTGTCCGGTTTTAGCTCTCCACCGCCCCCAAACTGACGTCACTTCCGTTTTTACCCTCAAATTTACATAGCACTGGCTCACGGAGCCGGTGCATGTGAAAGAGACAACTGTCAGGCAAAAAGCCGGACAAAATGTGTCCGGCTTTTTTCCGTCCGGTCAAAACCGGAGTGTGTGAAACCAGCCTAAGGGCGTAAGCATGGAAGCATATCTTCAACAAATTCTTCAGGCTGTATCTGCCTCGGCTGACCGACTTGCTGACAGGATTGATGTTGTCCAGGAGATGATCCTTTCCATCTCTCATGTCCCAGACGAACATCCTCGCGTAACTGAGGAAAACATGCATCAGTGCCCTGAGTATGTAACCCCTATGACTCCTATATCTGCTTGCACGCTGGAGGTATTTTTGAGGATGGATCCTGTTAGTTCTGAAGGCACTTGGTGCCCTGTGTACTTCGACATTGACCTGGACATGTATCACCTAAAGTTCCCTGCTTCTCGTCCATTGACAACTTTACGATCCTTTACTTTACTAATCAACTATCCTGAATGTACTCCTGTGTGTTCCCAAGAAAGTGGATGTTGGTCCTCTCCTATACCGCGGCCCATTCATGGCACCGAAAACTGGCCAGACTAGATTCTGAACTATAGTGCTCTGGGATGCACACCTTATCTCTTGTCCTATTTTATTATTCCTTTATTATTCTATTTTGTTATATATATCCTGTTTTTGCTTGACTTTTGATATAGGTATTATATCGTTGTTATGCCTTTGAATACTTTATGTAAAATGTATATATCTCTTGTGGGCGAGCTGGCTGTCATATATCCTAGCTTAAGGTCCTTCATATATTGCCCTGACAATTCATCCGATAATTATCCTGTTAACAAGGGGGGGGGGGGGGGTGTATGACATCCTGACATTGGGGGGAGGGGGGGAAGGGATGGGATTAGATAGTATAGTTAGCATAGTAGTAGGGGGAGTACTGTTAAGGGATCCAGGTACACCTCAGTTGGGGGTGGGTAGTACAGGGTGGGGGGGGGGTTATAGGGGTGGGTTGCTTTGGTCATTTGGGGGGGGTTGTTTTGGGGGTTTTTGGTGGTATTGTTAATTTTAATCTTTTCATATTTCCTTGGGACCAGACAATCGATTGTGGTATGTTAAATCTTTATTTTTTAGTAAGTGCAGTGATCACTTATTTTCTTTTATTGGGCAATACATTGTCAAATTAGAACACCCTGTTCGCAATGGGGTTATTGGTTGTATACCAGTATGGTAACCTATTTTGAATGCACGAGCATCGCGGGCTTGATGTTCCTGGGGTCCAGATGGCACCTTTGGGCACTAGGAATGTTTACACCCTGTATTGTATTAATCCTGTCTGATATCTCCACACGTATCCCCTTTGCTCTGTTGATACTGTCGAGCACCACTCTTTTATTAATGACATCCTACGCATCACCTATTGCATAATTGCCCTGTGGCTTTATTTTGATATGTGTGCACTATGTTGTCTGGTCTGTTATGCTCTGTCTATTCAGGGAATTTTGTATGCTTGAATATTCAAAATCATAATAAAAATTATTGAATTAAAAAAAAAAAAAGTGTCCCCCGGCTGTGGCATGACACTGCGGGCTTTATGAGCCCGGTGCTGGTTTCAAAATACGGGGGACACCCAGATTTTTTGTCCCCCGTATTTTTGGAACCAGGACCGGTCAAAGAGTCCGGGGCTGGTTTCAGAAATACGGGGGACCCCTATGCTTTTTGTCCCCCATGCTTTTTGTCCCCCGTATTTTTGGAACCAGGTCCGGCTCAATGAGCCCGGGGCTGGTTATGCTCAGGAGGGGGGACCCCACGCAATTTTTTTCCCTAAAAAACTTTTTAACACATTTTTTACCACAGGACCATGCACAGATCTCAATCATCTGTACAGGGTTCTGGCCAATTCGCATATCAGAACCTGGTCTGATTTTTTGGCGAATTTAAGACACATTTCCCAAATTCGCATCTCATTAAATATGCGAATTGTATACTTTTCAATGGTAAAACATCTGGATGCAAGTTCCGGCGCGAGTTAAAATCGTGCTTTCTAAAAGTGCGATTTAGCGGCAAAATCTGCGATTTTTGTCATTTTTCTCATCTCATTAAATATGCGAAAATGGGATTTCGGACGTTTTTCGCTAAAATATCGCAAAATTTACATTTTCGCATCTCATTAAATGTCACCCTTTATCTTATTATAGTTTGCTATAATACTTAGTGCCACAACAAGAAAAATGCATGTATCCTGAGTCCAGGACACTCACTTCGCACTCACCCTCCCCATGCTACCCATAGCCTAAACTAGGGGACCCCGTCATACAATAAAAATTATTACAGGACCCCAGCAAGTTACTAATGAAAGGCCGCCACATGTGTTGTCAGTGAAGTGAAGTGACTGCTTTTGTGATAGAGAGGCAGTGGGTAATGGGGGAGGGGGGGATGGGAATGGGTGACAGGGGGATGGAAGAGGGAAGCACTGGGTGTTTACTTAATGAGTTACAGTATATCCTGTCCCCCCTTCACAGACACATTAGCCTGATGATCAGCAACATAGAGAACTGATGGCCTAAACAATGCTCCCTTCTCCTACAGGAGGAAGAAAGTAAAGTTTAAGATTCAAGATCTTAAGGCCCCCATACATCGAGGCGATTTGGTCCGATTTCGGCCGATTGCGACCGATTGCGACCAATCGGCCTGTTAAATCGGACCAAATCGCCTCTCCCTGACATGCAGTCGGGTCCGATGCGCGGTCCCATGCGCATCGGACCCGACTAGGTGGTCGGACTGGCTGGCCGTCCGACCACCCGTTTTGGGGCAGGCGGGAAGCAGGGACGCATGCGATCCATCACAATGGTTCGCATGTGTCCCTGCCGCCGGAAGGTTCCAGCGGCTCGCACTCTGTCGGGTGTCCGTACGCTGCTGCGAGACGTCGCAGGCAGTGTATGGGCACCTTTAGACATTGCAGTGCTTTTATTTCTTGAGGGTATAGACATTTTCCTGTCTCCTTCAGGGGTGTAAGTTTATACTACGGTAGGAACCTCAAGACTAGCTAGTTGTTGGTGCATGACAAGAATAAGCATCCACTTAACTGACTGTAAAACATAAAAACTACAACCTACACTAATGTACATCTTCTGTTTCAGGCTGTGGCTGACTAGTTATCCCTCCGACAAATTTCCGGTTAGCATCCTCCAGAATGGCATCAAAATGACCAATGAACCCCCAAAGGGTCTACGGGCAAATCTGCTGCGATCATACTTGAATGATCCCATATCAGACCCCATTTTCTTCAGCAGCTGCCAGAAGCCGGAGATGTGGCAGAAACTGCTATTTGGCCTCTGTTTTTTCCACGCTCTCGTTCAGGAAAGAAGGAACTTTGGCCCATTAGGTAAATCTTTCAAAATGTATATTCATTGCAGACAGCATTAAGTGCATACAAAATGGGGACAGCCATTGTCTGTATCATTATTACTGCTGAAATAGTGACCTAGGTAGCCTGAGTCTATCATGGCTTGTTCATATGATTCTGATTATCTTATCAATATGTGTTATTTATACATACATCTATGTATATATATATATATATATATATATATATATATATATATATATATATACATACATACACATACTGTACTCACATAGTATACAGTTGTGCTCGTAAGTTTACTTACCCTAGCAGAATTTATGATTTTCTGGCCATTTGTCAGAGAATATAAATGATAACTCACAAACTGTTCTTTCACTCATGGTTACTGCTTGGGTGAAGCCATTTATTGTCAAACAACTGTGTTTACTCTTTTTAAATCATAATGACAACAGAAACTACCCAAATGACCCTGATCAAAAGTTTACATACCCTGGAGATTTTGGCCTGATAACATGCACACAAGTTGATACAATCGGGTTTGAATGGCTACTAAAGGTAACCATCCTCACCTGTGATCTGTTGGCTTGTAATCAGTGTGTGTGTGTATAAAAGGTAAGTGAGTTTCTGGTCTCCTGAAAGACCCTTGCATTTTCATTCATCTTGTATTCTGGACACACATTAATTACGCAATTTCTGTGGCTGTTTGCTGTTTAAAAAAAAGAAACAGGTGAAATGGAGTCTTGAAGTCAGCCAGCCACAGAACTTGTGTAATTAATATGTGTCCGGAATTAAAGGGATAAGGTGGTGACCCTCAAATATATATATATATATATATATATATATATATATACCTGTGTGTATATATATATATATATATATACCTGTATATATGCCTAGGACAGCTCTGGTTATGTAGATACATATCTGGTTATGTGGCAAGGGGATTAGATTTCAGGATTATTAATGTTTTACAGGTAATGGTGTTTCAGGATGAGCACTTGTTTCCTGCAAATACACAAAATCAGATTTTATTTTCCTAGACAGGAATGAGCATTAACGGTAGCACTATTTGTTGATGTTCCCATTTTGACTGTAGTCTGCAAAGCTTACCGGCAAGATTACTTGGTGATAACCTTATACAGTAGTGTCCTTTATCGTTACATCATTTCACACCAAATGATGAGGTAAAAGCTGTCCAGTTTTACTTAATAACGTCACTCTTCATCTATAAATACAGATGTATGGATCACGGAGTAACTGAATCAATACAGTAGTCACAAGCTGCGGGTTCCTGACTAGAATACTAACTAGGCATTACAATTACAGCTGTGTCACTTGTGTTACTTCTAACCTTATCACAGCTTGACAACCAAGATGTGACCCCCACATAATGCAACAGGTCACACCTGCTGTCTGTGAGCAGACGTGTGTTGGTATGCATATCAGGAACACACAGTGCTTTATACATCACGCACACACAGCAAGTAGTGGTAATCTGGAAGTATCGGATGGATGAAAGGGAACTGAAAGTAACAGAGATGTTATTATACTATAGCTACTGTACATGGCATATTTACTAAAGCAGGAGGAATCTAGAAAGCCAGCAAAAGGGACATTTTCTCCTGTATTGTGGTATTTTCTCTATTTATCAATACACACATCCTGCCATAGGCTTTGCTCCAGGGGGCTCTGTATGATTTCCCAAGATTCATAATACCGACAAGCATTGGCATACAGTCAAAAAACCGACATGTTCAGAATACTGACATTCATTATACGACATGCTCTAAATGCCAACATGGTCAAAAGTGCAGACATTTAAAATGTCAAAAAGTCAACATGATTTTTTTGGTGTCTATTAACATGGACACCATATAAGTATAACGCATCTTCTCGCATGGCTCGCTGCCTCATATTATAATCTCACTCTGTGCCCACTTGGATTGTGAAGTAAGAACAAGTCGGTTTCAAAGAAAAAATCATGAAGGTACTTGTGTGTTCGCAGGGCTCCCAATTGACATGCTTACGACACTGTAGGAAAAATCGCATTGCATGCAATTTTGCGGTGCAATGCAATGCGATGCAATTTTCCTTAATTAATTTAATTAGTTAGTAAATAAGTTAATTTTTAGTGCACCCTTGCCAGCAGATCGCATGCGATTTTGCGTGCAATTCGATCTGCGGCCAGGGTGCAGTGAATAAATTAACTAGTAAGATCGCACGGCACGAAAACGCCCACTAAGCAAATAGCTTAGTGGGCACCCTGCAAATACACAAGTACCATCATGAAAAACATATGTAGACTTTTTGACATGTCGACAATTTAAATGTCTGCATTTTTACCATGTCGGCATAACAAATGTCGGCATTTTGAATGTGATGGTATTTTGACTGTTTGCCAATGGTTGTTGGTATTTTGACCATCTGTATTTTGACTGTTGGTATATTGACTGCATTCCGCTCCTGTGATAGCTTTCTTATTGAGCTTGCAGAACCTAGTTACTTCATATTTATTAAGGACAATGGCAGTACTTGTAACACTGGCTATACCGTTGTTTAAAGTACTAGTCTGTATGGGATATGTATCAAGCTTCTGTAATTTGAAAGTCTGCTAGACAATTGGCAGTTAGATGCTGATTGGTTTAGGACCACTTCTCTGATTCATTTTTACTCAAGGCTGCATACATCTGTTTTTTTATTTTATTTTTTACATTTATTTATTTATTTATTTATTACAATTGTTTTATTTCCATTGCTATTCAATTTATTTGTGATTGATTCTTCTACTGGATGGCCAGAACAAGGCTTCCACATCAGTGCTGGGCCCTCAGTCAGCGGCTATAGGATCTACTTTTGGTGCTATTTGACGAATGGACCCCATATACAGTAATTTCTGTGCTCTTAGATAAGGGACTTCCTTACAAACATGTATTTAATATTCAGCATGTAAATGTGATTTTCATGTTCCTCTATCCGATCTGCGACAGGCTGGAATATTCCATATGAATTTAATGAGTCTGACCTGAGAATCAGCATGCGCCAGACACAGATGTTCCTCAATGAGTATGAGATGGTTCCGTTTGAGGCTCTCACCTATCTGACAGGTAATGCACATAACGCTGCCAGTAACCAAGCGCTTGTCACACTACCCAGCTGCCTGCTCCTTCATGTCATTATATTGTATTTTCTTTTAAAGGTAACAGACTAGTTGCCAAATCTGTAGATGTGGTAGAAGCTCAGTTTTGTTCCCATGTAAAAATACTGTAGGTGTGCACACACATGGATTCCAGTCAAGTATTATGATATAATAATAATATGATGCAATGAACAATAAGGTGCTGTTACTTTTAGCAACAAAGTAGGCTGTTATTGGAGGGAGTCTGAGGCTTCTCAGCCTAAGCAAAATCATCAGATTAGTGTTATGTTAGATACAGTAAAAGATAGCAGAGATGGGCAGTATGGACGGTGTAATGGTTAGCATTACTGCCTCAGCACTGAGGTCATTGGCCCTAACTGTGCGAAGTTTGTATATTCTCCCCATGCTTGCGTGGGTTTCCTCCGGGTACTCCAGTTTCCTCTCACAGTCCAAAAATATACTGGTAGGCGAATTGGCTCCCAACAAAATTAACCCTATAATGTCTGTGTGTGCGTGTACATGTGGTAGGGAATATAGATTGTAAACTCCACTGGGTCAGGGACTGATGTGAATGTTCAAATATGCTCTGTAAAGCGCTGTGGAATATGTGTGCGATATATAAATAACGTAATAAATAAATATTTTGTAGATAGGTTTATACATATAGGTAAAAGCTTGGATTAAATCCAGCCATGTGCAATTATTGCTTGCAGTTCCCTCAGTCTGACAGGACAAACAGAGACTATCAGGGGGGCACAGAAGGGACAGACATTACATTCAGTTCTATTCATTATATTAATTGTGAACAATTTATGGTACTTCTTTACTTTCACGGTGCCAGCATGGCGCCACGCTACTTCCGGGTTACGCTCGCCACAAACTAAGTAAAATAAACTAAGTTAACGCCATGCCAACATGGATAGTTCATACCTCCACTATCCATGTTGGCATGGAGTTGATTTTAATTAGCGTAGCGAGCCACCGAGCCCGCAGCGTGGGCGAGCGAAGCGAGCCCTGCAAGGGGACTCTGACGCGCGGCGCCATGACCCAATTTACATTAACAAATTCCTCTATTACAGTATATACTTTTCTCTTTTGTAAATACCTTGCATGTAAAGTATAGCACACATAAAAAGTAGACATAATTCAAAAAAGGCTATTCTTTCATACATTTCTGTAAACATATTAGTGGGAATTCAATTATTTTGGACTCTAAATTGCAGAGTTTCCACCTGAGGAGAGAGAAAAAATGTGACTTCCATGGCTGCTGGGCGCCCAAATGGCAGAACAAATGAATTGCCCTCTAGTGGCGGCTACAATAAAAGCTATTGAATTCCTCCTGTGTTATCTTAAGCAATATATGATGTGACATATATTACCACATCCCCAGGATCCAGTCAGCCACAGGATTACATTTTCAGCTGCTGTATAATAACATAAGGCAAGGCATACAAACAGATCTATAGAAAATTCTATAAAATACAATAAGCAGTACTGCCACAAAGATTGTTACAAATAGGGAAGGCGTCGCTCATGCCTTTTAAATGAGGTACATTTATCTAGCAGTAGGAGTGGGAAAAAACTGTTTAGAAAAACATATCAGTTCTCAATCTGGTGTTTAAGTCTCTGGGGACCATGGGGGTGATGTTATGTATAAAAAAATCATTGCAACTGGAAACAAAGCTCCGTTATATTCTGTAGTCTGCATAAACAATTAAATGTTGCATCTGGCTGTACTAAAATTAAATATTATAAAAGAGAGAGAGAGATACATACATAGACATGCTCATTGTGCATATAATCGCAGTGATTATATGTAGCTCCCTGCACTTAGTTGCAGCTCAATGGCTCCGTTGATTTCAGTAGGAGTGGATGCTTAAGCATGCACCAGCGAATAGTCGTGGGCACACTATTCTCGCCAAACTAGTTCTGTTTACCGCAACTAGTTTGCTGGATAAGTGGGGACATAAATGTGTTTGTGTACTTATAATATAATGTTGATGATTCTGATGAAGCCTCTCTGTCCCCGAAAACATCTGACCTTTGGTGGTGGCAGCTGATATTTTAAATACAGTGTCTTTCTTTTTGCAAACATGTCTTCTGAGTGCCAGTGCAGGAAGTAAGTGTTAGGCCGCCCCTAGGTGCCACATTTTTGCACACAATCCCCCCCCCCCCCCCCCCCCCTAAATCTTTTTTTACGTTGTCATTATTAAGTTATATGTCCTAACTTGGCAATTGGCAGTATACTGTAATAGTAATATGCGCCTAGGGGGGAGAGAAATAGAGAGAGAAAGGGAGGGTGGGAGAGAGAGAGAAAGGGAGGGTGGGAGAGAGAGAGAAAGGGAGGGTGGGAGAGAAAGAAAAGGAGTGTGGGAGAGAGAGAGAGAGAGACAGAAAGGGAGGGTGGGAGAAAGATAAAAATGGAGAGGGTGAGAGAGAGAGAAAGGGGGGGTGGGAGAGAGAGATAAAAATGGAGGGTGGGAGAGAGAGAAAGGAAGGGGGAGAGCGAGAAAAAAAGGGAGGGTGGAAGAGAGATAAAGGGAGGGTGGAAGAGAGATAAAGGGAGGGGAAGAGCGAGAAATGGAGGTGGGAGAGAGAGGAAGGGAGGGAGGGAGAAAAAGGAGGGAGGGAGAGAGAGAAAGGAAGTAAGGGAGAGGGCGGGAGAGAGAGCGAAAGGGAGGAAGAGAGAGAATAAGAGAGGGAGGGAGAGGAAAGGGAAGGGAAGCCAAGAAATGTAGAGAGGGACAACAGACAGTGAGGAAGCGTGAATAAAGTAAGAGCAGAAGCTAGAAGAAAGAGAGGGAGCATGTGGGAGTGCAGAGAGAGAGAGAGAGGGAGTGCAGAGTAAAGGTAGAACTCCAGTGGAATCCAGGGCCGGATTTTGCACTAGACACGAGCCTAGGGGCAGCACCTGCTGGGGTGGCAAGGCATCACTCCACCCTCACAGGTCTCAGGGGGCGGGGTTTTGCAAGAGTGGGGGAGGTGAATCATAAAAAGACAGAGAGAGAGAACGCAGAGAGAGAGAGAGGGAGTGTAGAGAGATAGGGTGCACCTAGAGAGAGTGTGATCACAGAGAGATATGTAACACAAAGCGGGAGCACAGAGAAAGAGAGAGGTTTCTTTTCAGAATGAACAAAGGAAAAATAATTTGATGGTGAGCGGCCATCGAATGATTTTTCCTATGTGCGGCCACATGCGAGTGGATGTGTAAGTGTAAACATCCGCTCGCATGGAAGCGTAGGGATTGGGGTGGGTGTTCGGCAGATATACGCAGCCTAGCGAGTATGTCTGAATTACCCCCTTATATTATATATGTGCATGCTGAATGACCGTGGATAGATGGATAGATAGATATTTATGTCGAATTTTAGCACATATAATGACCAAGCCACTTTATGACTGACAAATATAAGAGATTATTACTCTGTTTTATCTGGAACTGATATTCACAAGACATAAATGATGTACATGTGTAACTGTGTAGTATACTACAGATAGAACCAGTAACTGTTACAGTGTAAACGTGTCTCTTTCTACACAGGTGAATGCAACTATGGAGGCAGAGTGACCGATGACAAAGACAGGCGTCTTCTTATGTCCCTACTGTCCATATTCTACAGTGAGGAGATCCAGCAGGACAACTACAGGCTTTCTCCGGGAGATGCCTACTTTGTGCCACCGTACGGCACCTACCAGGTGTGTTTGTGTGGCTTAATATTAATCAGTGTCCACAAATAAGAAACTGCTGAAAGCAACTGAAATGGAGCTAGAACTGCATGGAATGATATAGTTACATACTATTTTCACAGGGTTCTAAATTGACCCAAGCTTTAACCTAGTTAAAGTTCGTCCGGCATCCCGGCTGAGTTCGTCCGGCATCCTGGCTGCCGAACTCAGATTTCATCACATCCCGCCCCATGCCTCTCTTGTCACCAGAACGCCTCTGTGCATACACAGGCGGGGTCATTCTGGTTCACTCACAAAGGCACAATCACTCTCTAATGGACAAAACCATATGCACTGCAGGTGGGGCAGATGTAACATGTGCAGAGAGAGTTAGATTTCGGTGGGGTTTGTACTTCAAAGTGAGATCTATATTGCAGTGTAAAAATAAAGAAGCCAGTATTTACCCTGCACAGAAACAAAATAACTCACCGAAATCTAACTCTCTCTCTGCACATGTTACATCAGCCCCACCTGCAGTGCACATGGTTTTGTCCATTAGAGAGTGTTTGTGCCTTTGCGAGTGAGCTAGAATAACCCCCACAGTGTAATGCATGCTTTGTAGGAGCTCTAGGGAGCTCATCAGCATTGTGTGTGAATCAAGTCCAGCATTCTAAAGGTTCCCATACACTAGAGCAATTTTTAATCCAATTCCGATGGATCGGGATGAGAAATCTGATGAAAATTGTTAAAGTCGCATGTCCCTTGAGCATCGGATCAGAGCCTGGAGATCGGAAAGACTGCACTATAGATATTTCAGATCGCCAAGACTACGACAGGCTCGACTTTGTATGCAAAAGGACTGCTTACAGTTTATTGTAGGCAGTCCTGTCATCTGGGAAACTTCTGGGCAGTTCAAGGAAAATTGCATGCAACCTTCCCTAGTGTATGGGCACCATTACACAGAACTGCACACACTGCAATCACAGATTGTTTTTAACACTGCACTAAGACAGAAACATACATGTGCTATGGATGGATCATGTGATCCCCCTTTTCTGGTCCAAATCTTTAATAAATAAAAAAAACTGGATTTCTTTTGTAATGGAACAAAATGTAGTTTTGAAAGCAAACACCCCCCTCTGTACCTTTCTGCTGAGTAAATTCAGTAGTAAAAATGTAGATCTCTTTTGACAGTCAGTGGTAATCAGTCAGACTCCAGTATCTATAATGGGCGATTCACAGACCATGGCACCAGGGCGACCCACTCTGTGCAAGCTATACCTATCTTCTTTAAGGCTCACACCTCTTTTTTTCCTAATGAAGCGGCAGCCATTTTTCCTGGAGATCAGCGCATGTACTATACAATGATTGCTGGGAATAACGTTTAGGGTTTGTCTTGCTTGCCTTTACACTTTGCATTTTCCATTTTAGCAGATCTAATTTTTGCTTTATTACATTCCTTGTAGAAGCGGAAAGACTCCTCATTCCTGTCAGACTTAAACAATGTAAATGCACACACATTGGTATAAACGTAATACTCTTGCCTTTGTTACCCATGGGAATGAACCTAGGTGTGCTTGTTTCCAGTAACATTCACACATTCATGTATGTATCCCGCTGGGTTTGCACAGCCACTGATAGCGGCAATCACCCAGTGTGCACGGGCCTTTCACCTAAACCCTTCTGGAGAATGATTTGTCTCCAAGGGGATTATTCTGGTTCACACGCAAAGGCAAATTCACTTTCTAATGGACAAAACCATGTGCACTGCAGGTGGGGCTGATGTAAAATGTGCAGAGAGAATTAGATTTGGGTGTTATTTTGTTTCTGTGCAGGGTAAATACTTACTGCTTTATTTTTACACTGCAATATAGATATCAGTTTGAAGTACACCGCCGCCCAAATCTAACCCCTTGCAGTGCACATGGTTTTGTCCATTAGAGAGTGAATTTGCCTTTGCGAGTGAACCAGAATAACCCCCCAAGTCTGCAGTGAGTGCCACTTTTCACATTCAGTAGGCAGTCATGGTCCTGCTGCATCATATAGAGGCCCATGCTTGTCTTATTACTTTTCATAAAATGCAGTTGAATAGTGTAATTAAAGCTACTAGAAGTAGTAACTGGAGAGTAATGGGGGGATTGTAATAACCTGCAAGTTGCGGGACCAACACGTTTTGTTCCATTTAGCTGCTAGATAAAAAAGCCACAGTAAATGAAAAGGCAAAGCCAGGTTAGCGGCTACATCAAACAACATGGGTTCCTGCAAGTCCCTGGCTATATCATTTATCACATTGTCTATCAATGGCTACGTGGGCAGTAATTACTTCTCTCTGTAAATTTGTCTTTTACAGTATATGACCTTGCTCCAGCTTATCCATTGAAATTCGGAGGTCATATTATGTAAATGGTAGAAAATAATGACATGACTATTAAATGTGTTGTAGGCGACAGTAAATGACTGTGTTGGGCAACTATTATCCTGGCTTTGTTCTCATTTATATATGTTAGCGTCTTTGTAATTACTTCTTCATTCTTTTCTCTCAGTCCTGTGTAGATTACATTAGAAGTTTACCACTGATTACCCACCCCGAGGTGTTTGGACTGCACGAGAACGCTGATATCACCAAAGACAACCAGGAGACTAATCAGCTATTTGATGGCGTCCTTCTAACTCTACCCCGGCAAACGGCTGGGAGCGGCAGATCCTCCCAGGTGAAAACACATTTCATTGGCTTTAACCCCTTCCCGCCGCAGCCTGTTTTTGCCTTCCTGACAGAGCCCTTTTTTTCAAATCTGACATGTATCACTTAAGTGGGGATAACTTTTTTTTGCTTTTACTTATCCCAGTGATTTTGAGATTGTTTTCTCGTGACACATTGTACTTCAAGTTAGTGGTAAATTTTGGTCGATACAGTCTGTGTTTTTTTGTGAAAAATACCAAAATGTCGTAAAAAAATGGAAAATTTAGCAATTTTCAAAATGTTAAATTTTCTGCTTGTGAGACAAATAATCATACCACTCAAAATAGTTAATAACTAACATAGACCATATGTCTACTTTATGTTTCCATCATTATTTCAACCTCCTTTTAATTTTTTGGGACACTAGGAGGCTTAAAATATGAATAGCAAATTCTCAAATTTTCAAGAAAATTTCAAACACTGATTTTTTTACGGACCAGTTCAGTTCTGATGTGACTTTGAGGGACTTGTATGTGAGACACCCCCATAAATGATGCCATTTCAAAAACTGCACCCCTCACAGTATTCAAAACAGCATTTTGGAAGTTTGTTAACCCTTTAGGTGTTTCACAGGAATTAAAACAAAGTGTAGGTGAAATTTCAAAATTTCATTTTTTTTGCAGATTTTCAATTTTAATACATTTTTCTAAGGAACACAGTAGATTTTACTAGAGAAATGTGACTAAAAATTGATTCCCCCAATTCTTTTGTTTTCATAAATATCCTATATGTGGCTCTAGTGTGCACGTTGACCAAACCACAGGCTTCATAATAGAAGGAGCACCTACTTGATTTTGGAGCCTCCTTTTTATGAGATTATTTTTTAGGCACCATGTAGGTTTCTAGGCACCATAAGATGCTAAAAGTTAGGAACCCCCCCACAAGTGACCCCATTTTGCAAACTACACCCCTCAGGGAATTTATCTAGGGGTATAGTGTACATTTCAAACCCCCAGGGGTTTCACCAATTGTGGTACAACTGGGCTGTGAAAATGAAAAATTACATTTTTTACACAAAAATGCAGTTCTGGCTCAAAATTTTTCATTTTCATAAGGTATGAAGGAGAAAAAGCACCCCAAAATCTGTGCCCCAATTTCTCCCGAGTACGGCAATGCCTCACATGTGACCAAAAAATACCATTTGGGTGCATGGCAGGACTCAGAAGGGAAGGAGTGATATTTGGATTTTGCAGCACAGATTCTGGTGGAATGTTGGTGGGTGCTATGTCGCATTAGCAAGACCCCCGAAGCACCAATACAGTGGAACCCCCCACAAGTGACCCCATTTTGCAAACTACACCCCTCAGGGAATTCAACTAGGGGTATAGTGTACATTTCAAACCCCCAGGGGTTTCACCAATTTTGATACAACTGGGCTGTGCAAATGAAAAATTTAATTTTTTACACAAAAATGCAGTTCTGGCTCAAAATTTTTCATTTTCACAAGGAATGAAGGAGACAAAGCACCCCAAAATCTGTGCCCCAATTTCTCCCGAGTACGGCAATGCCTCATGTGTGACCAAAAAATACCAGTTGGGTGCATGGCAGGACTCAGAAGGGAAGGAGTGATTTTTGGATTTTGCAGCTCAGATTCTGGTGGAATGAATGGTGGGTGCTATGTGGCATTAGCAAGACCCCCGAAGCACGGTGAAATGATGAACCTAATAATCCATAGATGTGTGGTATATTTTAAAACACTCCTTTATACATAGGCCGGGTTTGTCGGGGCAAGTTTCACAGTGGAAAATAGTATCCTTTATTATTCCCTTTTTATAGCAAACTTTGCACCTTTTTTGTGTCCTGCCCTTTTTTGCAGTGGAGGGGATTTCGTTAGGAAAATGCTGCCCTGGTACAATACGGGGGCCAGTACTAGAAGTACTGGGGCCCTCTGTCTGCTGGTTCCCAAATATTAGGCCCTTTATGACTTCCTCTTGAAAGTGCATAAATGTCCCCCTCTGGCTGGTAGAACGGAATAGCACGTAAGCGTTATACAGTGCCATCTGGATGATATACACGGCCAGCTTCTTGTACCAGATTTTTGTTTTCCGCAGGGCACTGTACGGCTTCAGTACCTGATCTGAAAGATCCACTGCGCCCATGTACTTATTGTAATCTAGGATACAATTAGGTTTTGAGGTGTGGGTACTGGTACCTCGTACAGGGACGGAGGTGGTACTGTCTCCATGAATTGTTGTCAGTATAAGGACATCCCTCTTGTCCTTATATTTGACCAACAACATATTTTCGGTGGATTGTGCCCTGCTTTCACCCCTTCTCAGTACTTGGGCAATGTGCGTTTTTGGGAGGCCTCTTTGGTTCTTGCGCACAGTACCGCAAGCTGCTGTACCTCTTGAACCAAGGGCCTTAAACAGGGGGATGCTAGTGTAAAAGTTATCCACATAGAGGTGATAACCTTTATCCAGGAAGGGGTGCACTAAATCCCAGACAATTTTTCCACTAACACCTACGAGGGAGGGGGGCATTCTGGCGGTTCAATTCTTGAATCCTTCCCTTCATATACCCTAAACCTGTGGGTGTACCCTGAGGTGCTTTCACACAGTTTATACATTTTTATGCCATACCTTGCCCTCTTACTGGGAAGGTACTGGCGGAATTTAACCCTTCCTTTAAAATGTATAAGGGACTCGTCGATACAAATAAATTTTTCAGGGATGTACATCTCTGCAAATTTGGCACTGAAATGATCAATGATCGGCCTGACTTTGAATAGCCGGTCAAAGGTGGGATCATCTCTGGGTGGGCACTGTGCATTATCGGTGTAATGTAAAAATTTAAGGATTGTCTCAAAACGAGTCCGAGCCATGGCCATACGGTAAAGTGGGGTGCTGTACAGAACATCTGTACTCCAATATTGCCTAATTTCTGGATTTTTTACTATGCCCATATGTAACACCAGACCCCAAAACGTCATCATCTCTACTGCATCTACAGGGGTCCACCTAGCAAATGATGACGTGGGGTTTTGAGCAATAAACTGCTGGGCATATAAATTACTTTGGTCCACCATTAAATTTATAAAATCATCAGAGAAAAATAATTTGAAAAAGTCAATTTCTCTGAGACCTGTTGAATCAAATTGGATTCCTGGGATGGTCAAAAACTCAGGAACCTGGGGCTCAAAATTGTCTGGTGTTGGGGTCCATACGAGATCAATCATTGGGGGGGGGGTCTCAGCTGCTCTACGGGGGCGTCTTTGAGGGGGTCCCTCATCACTAGAGGAGGAAGAGGAGGTTAAGACGAATCATTTAAATTCCCCGTTTGCATCACTGGCTGTGTCAGAGTCAGAGGCAAGCATGGCATATGCCTCCTCCGCTGAATACATTCTTCTGGATGACTGGGATGACATTTGGGATGCCATTTTTATTTTTGTGTTTCTATAAGTGTAATGTTTCAACACGTGTATAGTGTAGGGGGGGTACAAACTTTATTTCAACAAGGGGGGTATGTAGTGTGTAGTGTGTATGTAGTGCAGAAAAAAAAATACTTTATACAGGAATTTGATCCCAATAAAAAAAAAAAAATTAGATCAACCCTGTGCCGAAAATGCTGGTCAGTGATGTACGTCACTGATCAGCGCTCAGCGGCCACAGGACACCCACAAAAGCAACGTGGGTGTAAAAACAATTTAAAAAAAATAAACCACAGCACTCTCCAAAAAAAAAAAAACAATTTAAAAAACTGCAGAAAAAAAATTATATCAACCCTGTGCCAAAAATGCTGTTCAGTGATGTACGTCACTGATCAGCGCTCAGCGGCCACAGGACACCCACAAAAGCAACGTGGGTGTAAAAACAATTAAAAAAAAATAAACCACAGCACTCTCCCAAAAAAAAACAATTTAAAAAAACTGCAGAAAAAAAATTGGTACTTGTTTCCTAGAACGGCCACAACGATTTAGATCGTTGTGGTCGTAAGATAAAAAATCGGATCGATCGCATCGCATGCGATTTGGTCGCATACGATGCGACCGATCCGATCGACCGATTTTTCACCCGATTTTTTTTTTTTTTCACCAGATTTGTTTAAATTGCCCCCCCAAATGTTAATAAGTGTGCTAGACCCCACGATAGACGTGAACCCGAAGCGTGGCGAGCGCAGCGAGCCCGCGAGGGGCGGCGGTGCGCGTCCTCCGACCTTTTCATTCCCCTACTATCCACTAGGGCGTGGAGTGAGAATATAATAGTGTGGCGAGCGCAGCGAGCCACCGAGCCCGAAGCGTGGCGAGCGCAGCGAGCCCCGCGAGGGGACGCGTCTAACTTCACAGGTATACGCGTCCCCTCGCGGGGCTCGCTGCGCTCGCCACGCTTCGGGCTCGGTGGCTCGCTGCGCTCGCCACACTATTATATTCTCACTCCACGCCCTAGTGGATAGTAGGGGAATGAAAAGGTCGGAGGACGCGCACCGCCGCCCCTCGCGGGCTCGCTGCGCTCGCCACGCTTCGGGTTCACGTCTATCGTGGGGTCATGGCGGGCACATAAAAAATGTGAAATGGGTCATATTGGCCCATTTCACCTTTTTTATCATTTTTCCCTATGTGAGATGGACTTAATCAAGTCCATCTCATCTTGTGCCATTATAATGGCACAAGACCGACCGATTTCAATGTTAAAAGATTTTTTAACATTGAAGTCTATGGAAAAATCGGGTCAATCGGTCGGTCGCATCGCGGCCGATTTTAATTGGTCGCGACCGACCGATTGACCCGATTTCTGTCAATCAAAGTGAAAAATTTGTAAAAAATCGGCCACATCGTGAGGATCGTGTCCCTTAATTAAGAGCCACGATCACTCACGATTGTGGCCGTTCTAGGAAACAAGTACCAAAAAATTATATCAACCCTGTGCCAAAAATGCTGTTCAGTGATGTACGTCACTGATCAGCGCTCAGCGGCCACAGGACACCCACAAAAGCAACGTGGGTGTAAAAACAATTTAAAAAAAATAAACCACAGCACTCTCCCCAAAAAAAACTGCAGAAAAAAAATTATATCAACCCTGTGCCAAAAATGCTGTTCAGTGATGTACGTCACTGATCAGCGCTCAGCGGCCACTGGACACCCACAAAAGCAACGTGGGTGTAAAAACAAAACCCCACTGCACTCTCCCAAAAAAAAAAAAACTGCAGATCAGTGATGCAGTGATGCAACACTGATTAGCAGTGAGGGGCAGCAGGCACACAACTGTGGGTGCAACCTGACAGGGTATATATAAAAAAAAAAAACCTGCACCCCCAAAAAGTTGCTGATCAGTTAATTTATACTGATCAGCACAAAAGGGGGGGCAGCAGTCAGTTGCACAGGCAGCACAACCTTTGGTGCAACTGACAGGTATATATATAAAAAAAAAAACCCTGCACCCCCAAAAAGTTGCTGATCAGCACAGATATACTGATCAGCACAAAAGGGGGGTCAGCAGACACAAAATATAGCACTCTCTATCACTCTCTGTCACTATCTCTCACTATCTCTCACTATCTCTCACTATCTGTCACTCTATGACACTGCAGCAGCAGCACACAGGAAGTCACAAGATCCAGGAAGCATCCAGCTGCTGGCAGCACGCTACCAGCAGTGATCAGGTAAGTATCAGGCAAGGATCAGGTCAGTATATCACGACAGATTGGCACGGTGACCGCTCTGCACGCAATTCCAGACCGGAATGGCGTCTGCAGCGCAGTCACCGTTAGTTTAAATCACGCGCCATGGCTGTGATTGGTCCGTCGGTCCGACGGACCAATCACAGCCTTGGGGGCAGGTGGGGTGAGGTGTGGTCATCACCGGTGACCCCCTCACGCCCCCTCACACCCGGCGGTGATTGATCCCTGTGTTACCGAGCGTCTGATTCGCCGGTAACACAGGAAAACACTGCGATTGGCTGTTCACATTGAACAGCCAATCGCAGCGATCGCCGACGGGGGGGAGGCATCGCCGCCCCCCCTGGGCATGCTGGGACATGTCTGCTGTCAGGGACAGCAGACATCGTCCCTCTGTCACCGCGTCCCTAGACGCGGTGACAGTTTAAAGTCATGACGTATATATACGTCATGTGTCGGGAAGTACATCCCGGCCATGAAGTATATATACGTCAAATGTCGGGAAGGGGTTAATGGCATATGTTTTATGGCAGAACTTTGTTAATATTAAGTCAGATTGCCTCTAAATCTTTGCACATGTCAGCTATGGGGGCATGGAGCATGGGAACGACAAGCGTGGCATGGGCATGCAAACACTGGGCATTCCCATGCAAATGCCGCCGAGACGCTGTGTGCTGTCTTTGTCATGGAGCCCGCAAATATAACTCAGTCTCCACTGACTTGTATTTGTGAGCCTAGGAGAAATCAAATGATGGTCGCCAACCATCAAATGCTTTCTCCTGCTCTGGGCACATGCATAGGAGGGGGTGTGTTTCCAGAACATTTCCCCTTGCCTGGTTGTGTGGGGGGCGTGTATTTGCCGTGGAGGCCTTTGGGACTCAGTAAGCTGCAAGTCAACCAGAATTGGGGCCAAAATCTACATATCAGCCTACCTGTATGCAAACATCAGGTGACTCAATTTATTGGGCATATGGAAGCCAAAATGGGTAATGAGGCCTGCACACGTAGAGATTTGTGCCAGCGATTTAGCGTGGGAGATTACCCTTGAGCTTCCTGGAATCTAGATTGTTCAGAAAGTGTCAGCGATGTGCACCAGCAATTAAGCATGGGAGATTTAGCATGGGAGATCAAGCATGGGAGAGTTAGCACGGGAGATTTAGGTTAAGCTCAGGGAGTGTTCTGGTGATACAAATCGCTGATTGCTCATCACACGCTACACAAAATACGAGTGATGTGCAATCTCTTGCTAAACATTCTGACTAGATTTATGGTACATGCCGGCCCTAAATCTCCCGGCAATAGTGACTTCATGTTGTCTTAAACTAGCTACACTGAATCCCCAAGCAACTGCATAAGGACCATCTCAATATAATGAGCTTTATTCAGGAATCTCAGGATGAGCGATCAACGTATTTTATGGCTTTCTTTGCCCCTTGTCTTTCTATTTTAGTCTGTCTGTATGTATATTCGTTAAGCATGACTTCTTTAGTCATGCATTAGAGGTAATAGAGTACATCCAGAGTACATATATTGCCAGAGTACAGTGTGAGCATTGTGGTCACTCTTCACTACTACAACCTGGGCCCCCAGGTTTTTAGTAGTAAAAAGTGACCAAAATGGCTGTGCAAACGAAGGCGCCTGGAGGGGTCTGGGCTGCAGGTGCTGTAACTCTGCTGTATGTATAACACTGATGGTGATAACTGCATCTAACTGGTCAAAAACTGGTGCAACAGTCACTTGCACATATATTTAAAGGTATCCGGACCCTAGGTCGACCATGTCTAGGTTGACAATCCCTAGGTCGACACCCAGTGGTTGACAGTCAGTAGGTAAACACCTATGAATGGTCGACATACCCATGGTCGAAAGGTGGGCACGAGCTTTAGGTCGACTATGGGAAGGTCGACAGTCAAAAGGTCGACACACGGTTTTCATGTTTTTTTAGCCGACATGTGCCAACAGGCGGTATTTCATACCCTACCATCCACTAGGGCGTGGTGGGAGAATAAAAGCATGGCGAGCAGACGTGGTGCACTCTTTCTGTGTCCATGTTGGTTATGTCAACATTCGGGACAAAAAAAAGTTAAATGCCAATGTCAACCTTTTGACTGTCGGCCTTCCCATTGTCGACCTTTCGACCCTGTCGACAGTGGATATGTCAACACAATGGATACGTGAAAGAAAGGAGCCTCAGCTACAGACTAACGAATGCAACCAAACTTGACCCAACTTTTTTCAGATGCATTTTGTTACAATGCCTGACATTGATAAAGGACCCTTTCTGATTACAGTACATAGTACATAGAATACTGTACACAGTCCATAGAATACTGTATATGTACAGTGTCTATATATCATACATGGCTATGACCATCAACTGCTGCAGCCTGTACTGGAGGGGGTGACTGCGTGATGGCACTTTATGGCCAGTTATTGATGGAGCTCATATAGGAAGGGCTGAGAGGCACCTTTATTCCTTCACTTTCCTGTAATTGCTCTTCTATTCTGTCAGCCTGTGAACTGTATTTCATTCCCTTCCTCATTTATAGCCAATTCATCTCTCCTCACTGCTCCAACTTACCTCCACCTCCCGGTCCCATGTCTCCTATATCCCGAGCGCTGTATCTACGATTTACTGACATGTGGAGAATGTATGTGACTAGTTGGATTGTCTGTGAGATGAAAGGGAAAATAAAGGAGAAGCTGTTGATACTGATATATATAAGTCAGCTCCGAGGCTGTGTTCTGGTTGCATAACAGCTGTGCACTGGTGTTGCATACTGTATTTTCTGCAATGCTGGGAGATTACTGTAGAGCAAGGGTTCTTAGCGCCAGTCCTCAAGTACCCCCAATAGGTCATGTTTTCTGAATGCCTTTTATCAAGCACAGGTGAGTTCATTTATTTTGCTGGGTTGGTATTTATCTCACCTGCTTCTGCAGCCGGAAATCCTTGAAACATGACCTGTTGGGGATATATAAGGGTTGGCGTTGAATAGCACCTCTGTAGAACATTGTTATGGTCTAGTCTTTAAAAAGCAATGAGAGATGGACACATTTAGACTATGGGCAGTATTTAATGAGAAAAATTCTCTCGCCCTGTTCCGGAGGGCTCGCTGCCACTCCTGCTCCCACTATTTAATGTGGTTAAGACTCGCCGCCACTCGCGGCGAGTCTTAACCCCTGCAGCGGACGAGCGTCCGTGGCAGGGAGCTGGCAGGGAGCCGGGGGACGGTGGCAGCCAGGGAGATTAAAGTCTCCCTGGCTGCCCCAGAACATATGTGGAGGGGAGGAGGGCTCCCCGGGACCCAGGCAGCACAAGCTGCCCCCCCCCCTATAGCCAGCGAATAAAAATAACATACCCCTTCACAAAAAAAAAAACCTTTTATTTTAAAAGTTCACATTCCAGTTCTCCATGAAAAGATGGAGAATTGCTACACGGAGAGACACGGCGAAAATCACTTAAAAAGACGGCGAAAATATCACATTGAATAGGGTGGTTCACTTTTGGAGAGCAAAATGCTCCTTCCAATGCGAAAATAGCACAAACTCGCCATAAAACACGGCGATTTTTTCTCATTGAATACTGCCCTATGGGGTGTATTCAATGCTGTGGGCGAGCGGCGACAGCGAGCAGGGCTTCCTGCTCGCTGTCACCACTCACCCTGTCAGTATTCAACGCACCCCCCTCATACGCCAATTTCAAACGGAGCGAGGGGGAATTGGCGTATGCGGCTCCAGAAGCAGCGAGACTCGCGGATAAATACAGCGCGTTTTCTGCATTTTTTTTGCCTCGCTGTTTTGGGGAATTCTCGCCGTCCTGTGACGGCGAGGATTCCCCTGGAACGTTGAATAGGGCGAGCGACTGGTGAGGGGGTTAAACAGCGAGGATCGCTGGTTTTCTGCAATCCTCGCTGTTTAACCCCCTCGCCGGCCGCATTGAATACCTGCCTATGGCTGCACAATCATACAAAGTTTTAGTAGAGGACCCACGTGGGAGGGGATTCAGTCATTGGGTCTACAGCAACTAGGTCATCAAGCATTGGGCCGACACCACTAGGTCGACAGGCAGCAAGGTCGACATGCATTTAGGTTGACATGGGTGTAGGTGGACAGGTCATTAGGTCGACACAAGCATTAGGTCAACATGGGCAAGGTCGACAGTCAAAATGTCGACATGGGGTTTTTCAGTTTTTGGAGCCGACATGTGCCGACAGGCAGTTTTTCATGCACTACCATCCACTAGGGCGTGGTGGGAGAATAAAATAGTGTGCCGAGCATAGCGAGGCATCGTGCCCGAAGCATTGCGAGTGAAGCGGTGAACTTCAAACTGTGTCCATGTCGACAGTGTCGAAATTCGGGTAAAAAAAAACCAGTGAAAAACCCCATGTGGACCTGTTGACTGTCGACCTTGCCCATGTCGACATAATGCTTGTGTCGACCCAATATCACGTCGACCTAGACCCATGTCGACATTTTCCCATGTCGGCCTAGACCCATGTCGACCTTGCTGCCTGTCAACCTAGTGGTGTCAACCCAATGCTTGTCGACCTAGTTGCTGTAGATGGAACGATCGCAACCCCATGGGAGATGGTTTGCATTCCTACTGTATGTGATCCCTATTTAAACATAAAGATCTCAAACAATGTACAGTTAGACAATTACTGTGTAATCACATATGTCAGTAACATACAGAATAACATACTGTACATGATACTGATATGAGGCAATGACCATGGAAAGCACAAGGCATGATATCTAATATCAGTAATAGTTAGAATACAGGGTGCATTATTCTTCACACTATACTCTTGGGTTAATTTAAGGACTCAATATATTATAAGTGATGACATCACAAATTATTTATTACAGTTCATATATAGTACTCAATTGATGTTAATATATGTGCAAAACCCTGTAAATAGCTTTAGAAGTAATGTAATTATTGCATTATTATTCAGCCGGCGCTGCTATATTTTATTTTTTTTCTAATTATTGCATTAGTCATATACATTATTCACTGAAAATAAACCTAATGTGAACTCCAACCCCCCTCTGTAATGTCTAATAACACTATCGTGTCACGCTATCTCTTTTATGCCTAATACACATTATAATAGTTCATTAATAACCTTGTATTTAACAGGAAATTGTGGAAGATTTGGCAAGAGATATACTCAACAAATTACCTCATGATTTTAATCTGGAGAATGTAATGGAGAAATATCCTGTTGTCTATGAAGAGTCGATGAATACAGTACTTAGACAGGAATTAATCCGCTTTAACAGGTGAGAGACATTACAGTTGCCTCAGTTAATTACACAAATATTAGACGGGAAAACGATAATGATAGAAATATCCTATTTTTAATATATTTTGTATATGATGTGTCCCAGATGTACCAAATATCTTCCATCGGAGAGCCAGATCCCAGCCGACTCATCCGCACAGAGGGGGTGATTCGGTCCCCCCAGCTGATATTCGCAGTCTGTATATGTGCCTGCGAGAATATGCGCATGTGCAAACCCAGGGAGCGAACACCTTGGGTGTGATTCACACTCGCCGAGGTGTTCGGAGCAGGCAAACAACCAGCGTTATATGGACGTGAGGGGATTTGCGCGGCGGTGGAGGTGTGCGTTCTGAATCAGGCCCACAGTGATACACACAAATAAAGCAACTGGAAGGGACAGTTGTACCAGGCTCTGGTGACGTATGGTGTATTGAGGCTAGGTGTATAAGGGGATATCGCTATACAGTGTATCCCGTTACGGCCCTGATGTAGAATAGCATTTGGTATCCATTGGGTACATTTACAAGGTTTATTTATGCCAGAAATTTAAAACGGCAATCATGTTCATCAAAACATGCTGTGTTTATCGGCCAATTTAAATTTCAGCCTCAAACACACCAACAAACGTCTTTAAATCCTTCTGCCTGATAAATCATAGCTGAGAGCAAGATGTGGGGAAATAACAGAAGAGTGCTGCATGTTGGTGGTACAGTAATACCTATCCTGACCTGTCCCTGTATATGCAGACGCACAGACACTTGCATATTTACATCAGATGCAGCTAGAAGACACAAGGATCTTGTCTGTATGAGCTCCTACTGTTGGATTTGAATCTTCTGGAATTATGGGACAGATATTTAATATGACCTGAGGTTGTCTGACTTATCACATATTGCAGGCTGCAAGTGCCTCAGCTAATTTCATGCCAGTAGAAAAAACCCATCATGTCATGTATCCCACTGCAAATCTCCCATTTATGTTTTTGCCACAGGCTCACAGAAGTTGTGCGGAACAGTCTGATAAATTTGGGTAAAGCAATCAAAGGCCAAGTGCTGATGTCTTCAGAGCTGGAGAATGTGTTTAACAGCATGCTGGTGGGAAGGGTGCCTGCTATGTGGGCAGCCAAGTCCTACCCCTCCCTGAAGCCCCTGGGCAGCTATGTGTCTGACTTGCTCAGCAGACTGCAGTTTCTACAGGTACAGTATGATACGTTAACATAGAGCTTGAGCACATCTTTGAACTTAGCACTATTTAATGGCAATGATACTAATGAAGGGGTTATTGAGCGGCAGTTAGCTGCACATTACCGCAGCTTTATACTTTACCTCACAATTTTTACTTTTCTCACAAATATAAAGCATTGAACTGTATGATACACCCATCAGCCATGACATTAAAACCACAAGGCTAATATTGCATATGTCCCCCTTGTGCTGTGAAAAAAACAGCTCTGACCCGTTAAAGCATGGGCTCCACAAGATCCACTGCGAATTCGCAGCCTTGCGAATAAACCAGAATGGCCCCCAGACCATGAGGAGAAGACAGACCTGTGAGTGTCGTCTCATGGTCCTGGTGCGGACCTTTGTCAAGGCGATGGCAATATAAGCAGCAGTAGTAAACAGCAAACAATGGGGTAGGGTTACTGGGACAGGGGTGATCAGACATCAGCCGTCTGCCCTCAGCACAACTTGTCCCGCCCGCAGTCCCATGAAACGCCGGGCGTTCCCATGGGGGACACCCAAGCCTGCCACCACACGCCCCCGGCCCATACCGCTCAGCGCGAACAGTCCGGCAACATTGCAAATCACAGCATCCGTTCACAGATGGGGTTTGCCATCGGGTCAGGGGCCGATTTCGGTTTACTGCGAGTGAACCAGAATGGGCCCCCAAATGCATTAGTAGGCTGGACACTTTCCCTACCACATGTATTTACAGCCGGACCTGCATTCCTGCAGAAGTGATTTTCTGGGTGCAGTTCTGAACCCTTTCTGCTTTGAACATACTGTAGTTATACTGCAGTTCTGCATGGTTCTGAATGAAAGGCTTTATTACACAGATAGATTACTGTTATACTTGCTGAATAGATCTGACTGCAGTATGCTGTAAGCAGGTGCTGCCTCCTCCTGACTCATTGTGGTATTAAAAATATATATTTTTATCACATAAAAAAAAGTCCCATGCTAATATTAATGCATTGCTCAAAATGTTTCAAAACAAAAGTCATGTTTCAAGTCACAAAATTACTAGATACAAAGGGGCTGGTTTAGCAGAGGCGGAACTACCATTGGTGCAGCAGGTGTATTGCCCCCTGTATCACTTCTTGGGTTGGGTTAAAGGAGGGGGCCCAGATTATATTTCCAAGCCTAGGGGGTCAATCCTATTAGGTGTGAATGATTCGCACTCACGAATCATCATGGCACCAGGCACACTTTACAGCGGACTGAATTCTCTTAAAAGTACTCGAACCTACATAGGGGTGCGAGCAATTTTAAGCAAATTCGGCCCAGCAAAGGGTGAGAGATCAGCTTCATTTAGGTGCCGTTTTCAGAGTTTAAATGGCACCTGAACGGCATCTTGCACCCTTCAGCGCTAATAGAATCAATCCCTGGGACGCCCACTCACAAGTTCCACCATTGGGAGCACATGTTATATCTGCCGGTGAGGCAGATGTAACATGTGCAGAAAGATGTTAGGGCTAGTTACTAAGCAACACTGGGGGGCTTCTGATGGTCTCTTTATGTCTGACATTTAAAAGTGCAATGTTTTTACTTGCAATATACAGTATACATTTCTGGAATAAACATAATCTGAAGCATTTATTACATAAACCCCTTAGATTTTAGAGGGGCATGTACAATCTAAAGCTATACATGGGCTACATGCAAAAGCAGACAGTATTTACTCTGCGTACAAATAATAAAAAAATATATATCCATGTGCATCACTTGCAGCGTAGCAGGGTTTGTCCGGATTAAAAATTACTCCTTTTCCTGCTGGGCACACGACTTTAGTGGGCAATGGATAGTGGGCAGAGAGAACATACAGATGCAGTAGTGAGCAGAGAGGGTAAGTGTTACAAGTGGGCTCCTGAAGCGCCTTGCACCCCTGGTACCACCCTGTGCAAACTATTTTTTTTACTGGGAGGGGCGTGACCATGCATCCCAGATATAGCCACAGCCCCATTGCCAGGTCTCGTTAAAGGTCTCACTGACCCTGCATAGAATATCTAATCATCCCCATCCATTCCTGCCGCAGGGAAGCTTACAGTCTACTGTATATTTCAGGAATAACCCACAATACAGTGTAAGAGGAAATCAGAGCACTGGAAAAACTCACACAAACATGGGGGAACATATAAACTCCACAAATTCCCTAGTCAACTTATTGTCCCCAGACCCTACTATTTCTTTATTCTTTTAGCCATGCTCTGTTTGAGCTTAAGTGACAGAAACTAAAACACAAGATAATAGATGGCAGTAAATTTACTGACTAAAAAATTACAGTAAGAATAAAAATAGTAAATTGTAAGCCAGTGAAAGTTGCACAAAGCATTCAGCACACCAATGGTTTGGGGTATAAATAGGGAATCCCTTTTTTGTATAAATGCTACTATTTAATAAATAAAAAAAACATTTGTAAAAATAGTTTTTTTACTAATCCTTATTAAAAGACTGTCAGTCCTGACCATTATTGTATGTAACTACCAGATGACCGGGATTCTAGTCACCAGTGATGCCTTCTTTTTGGTGGTGGGGACAGAGGGGAAGCTTACTCAGAGTTATTATTGTTATTATCATCTATATTATACATTGGGGGGATCATAAAACAAACCAGTTACCTAGAATTACACGAGACAGAAAGAAATATGAGTTTGCGATCTCAGACTTATATAAATAACAGCATAAAATCCGAAGAAGAAGAAAATTTGGATGAGTATTTTGAATATTGCACTGATTAAGTCTTTGCTTTCTCATTGCATCTACTTAAATTTATAATCAGCAATATAATGCACACTTATCATTATCCATAAAACACCAGTACTGGTTATATTTTGTTACTGTACTGTATGACATATTAGTTACAGTAATAAGTAAATGTACTACGGTAATAAGTATTGTACCTGATGGGGATATTTCATGTGTCATAGGACTGGATAGACAACGGCCCACCCAAAGTATTCTGGATATCCGGATTTTATTTTACTCAGTCGTTCCTGACAGGCGTTGCCCAGAATTACGCCAGAAAATACACAATTCCCATTGATCACATTGGCTTTCAGTTTGAGGTAAGATAAATTTGATCTTCTGTCTTGACCTTATAATAGACAAAATAACAAAACATGATTAGGATATGCTCCTGAACCGGCCTGAACTTCGGTCAGCGGTTTGCCATATAACTTGTTGCTTGGCTTTATTGAATTGCGTGGTGTCCTACACCCGTAGTATTAAGAATTTCTGAGGGAAATTAAGGGCTGCTTATGAGTTTCGGTCAAACATAAAGTTGTCACTTACCAGTAGACCCAAACACTGTCCTCAAGGCACCTCAACAGTCCAGGTTTTAAGGATATCCATGCTTAGGCACAGCTTTCGTAATAAGTACCTCAGTCAGTTTAATTGTACCATTTGTGCACAAGCAGGGATATCCCTAAAACCTGGTCTGCTGGGGTGCCTTGAGGACTGTTTGGGAACCACTGGCCTATGCTAGAACATCCCTGGATCACAGATAGTATGAAATAGATAAGGAATTACCTAAAAAGGTGAATGAGAAATGCAGAGGGAATTTATCCAGCTCACCCTTGGATAACGTGTGCTACCGGTTCCTGTCCTGCTCACTCAGACACTTTGCACAGGTCCTTCATATCGTCAGCCGCAGGCCAAGAGAAATCAGATCTTCCAGATACATTTGTGCTACTCAAAGGCTACGCACACGGATCCGATACGATTTCCCGGCGGTCGGGATCCCGGCGTTCGGAATCCCGACACTGGAATCCCGACCGCCGAAATCCCGACAAGGGGGGGACATGGATCGCCCCCCCTTGCGGGCTCGCTGCGCTCGCCACGCAGCGGGCCCGGTGCCTCGCTACGCTCGGCACGCTATTTTATTCTCCCTCTATGGGTGTCGTGGACACCCACGGAGGGAGAAAGTTTCGGGATTTCGGCGGTCGGGATTCCAGTGTCGGGATTCCGACCGCCGGGATCCCGACCGCCGGCAAATTAACCGCATCCCACGCACACTATGTGGTGATTAAGTGGAAGGTGATAAAACACCAGCAGTCAGCTCCTAACTGTCAAGTCACAGGCTGGGTTTGAAAAATGATAGAAGCTGATTGACTGGTGGTTTCCACTTATCACCACTTTATCACTACAACAGGCTTAATACATCAGCCTCACCGTATCCAGGAGCACTGGCAGAATGTTGTTATTTATATTAGTATGGGAGTAGGCTCACACTATGGAGACAGGATACTAGAAACTCTGTCACTGATGATGTTGTACTTTATGGGCAGATGTATTAAACCTGGTAAAGTGGTAGGTGATAATGCACCAGCCAATCAGCTCCTAACTGTCTAGCCACAGGCTGGATATGAAATAACATGAATGAATAGTGCATTATCACCGTCCACTCATCACCACTTTATAACGTCATCTGAGTTAATACATCTGCCCCAGTGGGCCTTACATCATGGGGCATCGGCAGAGCAAGACTCTTGGCTTCTCCGTGTAGTTTTTCCAGATATCACACAGTGCACAGTGCTGCTTTTACAGAAGCTACTTTGGAATGAGGTTCACTCACTGCTGAAGGAGTTTCTATATTAACCTCAAAATCTCTATTTATCCCTCTCACTCCCAGGCTGTAGGTATAAAGACCAAACCACTCTGAAGTGCACAGTCTTTGTTCTACTTGTTGGGCTAGTTGTAAAATAAGGAGGATCAGGGTAACATGGGGTTTCTAGGGAGAAGGAAGAAGCAGTTCTTATCTGTGTGCCCCTCAGAGCAGGGGATTCAATACTATATAAATGGTGACTGCCAAAGAGATAGCTGTTATGCTGGGTACACACCAAAACGATTTGGGCACAATCCCATCAATCTGGATCCAATTCAGACAGATTGGATGCAGATTGTGTCAAAATCATTTGGTGTGATCCGAATTGGAAACCAATTCCGATCCTACCTGCTGCAGGTACTGTAGGATCTGTATAAAATCCATTCATCTGAATACAGATGGGATCGGATTGGGATTGGATCGTATGCAAATCGGATCACACGATTTGCATCCAAACAAAATCGTTTTGGTGTGTACACAGCATTAGGCTGTGTCTGGCATTACTTGGAATGTGGCCTAAATGCAAATATAACAGATTTCATGTTGTAGGACAAGATATTTAAGTTACTGAAACTTGAAAAGCTGAAAGTTGGAAACTTGTGTTACTCGGTGGTCCCAGAGGCACGCTCTTTTCCTAAACCAATGTGGTGGTAGAGGTTGGCCTATGACTGTACTTTCATCTGATTTGCATCTGTCCACAATCCTGCATTTAGTAATGCAAAACGGTTCCCAACATTACAAAGTGTGTGTCCAACGTATGAGAACCTTGGTCACATAGGCAAGGCCATCTCTACTATTAGGCAGCTTTAGGAAGCTGCCGAGGGCCCCAGGACTCTACCTATGGCAACATTAAGGATGTCTATGAGGAAGCCATCCTTGTACTGAAGGCAGGTGATGACTGTGGTACGTCTAAAATGCCACCTACACACTTTCACTCGAGGGGCTGGAAAATGGGAATTGGTGGCAGAGTGGGGTGCGGGGGGGGGGGGGGCAGTGAATTATAGTTTTGCCTAGGGTGCTGGGAAGCCTTACACTGGCCCAGCACACAGGCACATTTGGACATGATAAATGCACTGCACACCCCTATATTTTGAGGTGTGCAACTTCTATGTGTGTAGCCACTACCAGACCCATTAATTTCTGCCCTTTTATAATTTCAGGTGACCTGCCATGAGAATACCATGGACAAGTCTCCTGAAGATGGTGCTTACATTAAAGGACTCTTCCTAGAAGGGGCGCGGTGGGATAGACAAGAGATGCAAATCGGAGAATCTCTTCCCAAAATACTGTATGATTCTTTGCCTATCATTTGGCTCAAACCAGGAGATACGTCAACATTTGCACATGAGAACTCATACTTTTGCCCTGTGTATAAAACCAGTGCAAGACGAGGAACACTATCAACAACTGGACATTCCACCAACTACGTCCTCTCCATAGAACTTCCCACCAACAAGCCCCAGAAGCACTGGATAAACCGTGGTGTGGCTGCCTTATGCCAGCTCGATGATTAGTGTATGTAAGAAATATCTTCTGCCTCTTCCCATGAGGTATCTAATGTATTGCTCATTTTCTGTACACATTCTGTATCATAACCTGAAATACCACACAAGCAATATTGTAATATATGTCTAAACGATGCAGCACTTCTGAATACTTCACTGTAAGCTACACATGTCCTCCAGTGCTTTTGTTTCCCTATCTCTTTTTTATGTACTCCATTTTACTGAAAATCTTTTATTAAAAATTAATTGATGTTACAAATAAAATATCATTAAAAAGTTGATCCTGGCGTGCTGCCTAATGGTGATATAGTTATATGACAATGGACTTTGTTCATGATTTTCGGTACTTCACTCATTCTGCACCTGTGGTAAGAGGTGCTGCGATGTAAGACCAGCATCACACTGACAGTGATGGACAGTCTACTGCTGTTTTGGAGTCAGCTAAGAGGGGGGCAACGGTCTCCTTTTTTGAAAGGGAAGGGAAGAGGCTAGGGACCTCTGTCATTGCACAGAGATTTCATGGCCTCTGTAACAGGCAGCTGGCACATCCCCATGTATGCCACAAATGCTCAATAATATGTGACAAATCCGAAACGGTGTCCTAGGACACAGCTCGGATCACTACTGCAGCAGGAGGTATCTGCTTGTAATAGACGCCTTCTGCTGCATCACCATACAGTGCTATCACTGCGATAGCAACTCCAACCAAATCTGAATGAGCCTCAATCTGTTCAGTATCTTCATGGGCGGATTCGGGGGGGGGGGGGGGGAGGCGGGGGCACCCGGGTACGTGCCCCCCTTGTCATTTCAGACATAGCTCATTTTGGAGCTGAGGACCGGGGATTTCCAATGAGCCCAGCCCCGTGTCGCTAGCCCCCCGGGAACCAGAGATATCGTCAGACAAATCTAGACGTTTTCCCCATAGGATAACATGGGACCCGATAGTTCTGACCCCCACCAGGTTCCAACGGCTGCCATTTCACCCCGCGGCATCACAGAAACTCGTGGTTGATGTCATTCGAACCCAAATCGGGCCTTCAATTTGATACCAGGCTGGTCCATATGGGTCAATTGGTTCCGGAGATACTGTGGGTAAACTGAGTTGTTTGAGAGCAGATTACTCTGGAACCAAGCACCCCAGTTTCACTGGACCAAAATCATTTGAAGCCCACTTAAAAGTTCTTCAATATGATACTGGTCTCAGGTAAATGGGTTCCAAATATATTGCCGGTTAAACGAGATAGCCGGTTAAAGTGAGGGGAGGAGGTGGTTTTCTCTCCCCCTCACACCAGAAAATGCAGGGACTAGGCTGGTGTAAAAGGGGTCAACCCGGGAATGTCCCTGCATGATCCTGCGACAATATTCCCTGGTAAATCCCTGCATTTTCTGGTGTGAAAGGGGTATTATTTCAAATAGTCGGGACCTGCAGTGCTCTGAATACAGCCAGACAGCCCCCCGCTCTGTTCCTGGCTGTCAATGGCTGTCACTTCTGCCTGGCGGTGGCTGTCCCCCAGTTACCGACAGCATGTATTACCCCTTGGCAATGAGCATGTAATTCCACATGGCAACGAGCATGGAACCCCTGGCAATGAGCATGGAACCCCTGGCAATGAGCATGGAACCCTTGGCAATGAGCATGTAGGTAAGCAGCACTTATGTAGCATAATTTTTAATAGGCATTGTGGTGTTTGGCATAATACATAATGGACATAATGCTGTGTGGCTTAACATGTAATGGGCATTATGGTGTACATTTTTAAGGCGCGCCTTTGGCGCGCAATGTCCCTGGTTGTGAAGCATATTGTGAATTTTTATTTAATCTCTGTGGCATTATGTGAATTTTGACTCTATTTGTGTGGCATTATGTGAATTTTGGCTCTATCCATGTGGCATTATGTGAATTTTGGCTTATTCCATTTGGCATCATGTGTAAGGGGCAAGTATAATGGGGTCTAGTATTTTGTTGCATAATGTACTACATTCTTCACTTTTGTCGCCAGGGTGGGCCTGTGTACTTTAAACGCCAGGGCCTATTTTTAATCCCATTCCCGCCCTCTCTCTGCTCTTCTCTCTCTCACCGCTCCCTTAGCATGTACACTGGCACCACTAACCCCCTCCCAAACCCTCTCCTCTCATGGTGCCCCCCTGTCATTTTCTCCTGGATCCGCCCCTGAGTATCCTGATGACATTTACACACTTTACTCTTGTGATGGTCAGTTTGTCTGTTTTAAACCCACTTGGACATAGATTACAACATGTGTGGGCACTCATAGAAATTGTACATTAGTTTATAGAGAACTAGCGACCCGCCCCTGATTCTTACATTTTTCTAATAACGGTGCTGTAGCTGTACAAAAGCAGGGTCACTAGTAAACAAATAAAACCTTCTTGCCCCAGCCACTCTATGCCCCCTACCACCCCCCACATTAACCCTGGCCCAGACACCCCACTCCATGCCCCCTGCTACTCATCACACACTCCCTGCCCCAGGCACCCCACTTCTGTCCCCCTGCTACCCCACACTCCCCCTGTTGCCCATCACACACACCCTCACCCAGCCACCCTCACTCCACACCCCCTTCTAGCCATCACACCCACTCTCCTGCCCCAGCCAATCCACTCCATGGCCCTTGCTCCCCATCACACACCCTAACATTCAGGCCCAGTGGTTACTTGTGTCCCAGAACCCAATGTGCTCATGAGATGGCCCGACCCCAGTCAAACCCTCCTCTGCCTGCTGTTTCAGCACACACACTGCCCTTCACCCACTGCATCCTGATTCCCCCCATGTATGCATCTCCCCACTCCCCTAACACAGCACCGTGCCCTCCTCACCTCTCTCCAATGCTTCCACTGGACATGTCCACGGACCGCCGGAGGTAGCAGAGCGGCATGAAACCCGGGTCCAATCTCCACCACAGTGTCCGGGGGCCATGTTGCTTCCCACACGCAGCTGCATTACTCCCTGCTGGTTCCGAAACTGGATTTGCCTCCACTCACATCCTCCTTCAGCAGACCTTGCAGCCTCCAGCCTCTGTCCGGTCCCATTGCATATTAATATCAACAATAAGAATTATGTTTAAAAGGGGATTGAAATCATAGAAATGTATATTTTTTATTTATTTATTTATGAACAGTTTCTTCTATAGCGCATACATATTCCGCAGTGATTTACAGAGAATATGTGAACATTCACATCAGTTCCTGCCCCAGTGGAGCTTACAATCTATATTACCTAACACATGCACACACACACACAGACATTCTAGGGTTAATTTATTGGGAGCCAATTAACCTGCCAGTATATTTTTGGATTGTGGGAGGAAACAGGAGTACCCGGAGGAAACCCACGCAAGCACAGGGAGAATATACAAACTCTGCACAGTTAGGGCCATGGTGGGAATCAAACAAAACCTGCTGTGAGGCATTTCCCTTCTGAGAAGTAAATAAATGCAAATAGCTGGTTCTTTTATTTATAAATGATTAGTCACTATGATGAGCGCTACGCTTAACCAGAACTTTGTGGGCCCCATAGCAACATATTGAAGGGGCCCCTGTCCCAATGCTTATTGAGACACCTCTCTGCAGCATTTATTCAATTTATGGTCCATTATAGTGCCCTAGTTTATATTATGCAGCATACTGTAGTAGTGCCCTAGTTTATGTTATGTAGCATAGTAGTGCCCTAGTTTATATTATGCAGCATAGTAGTGCCCTAGTTTATATTATGCAGCATAGTAGTGCCCTAGTTTATATTATGCAGCATATTAGTGCCCTAGTTTATATTATGCAGCATAGTAGTGCCATAGTTTATATTATGCAGCATAGTAGTGCCCTAGTTTATATTATGCAGCATAGTAGTGCCCTAGTTTATATTATGCAGCATAGTAGTGCCCTAGTTTATATTATGCAGCATAGTAGTGCCCTAGTTTATATTATGCAGCATAGTAGTGCCCTAGTTTATATTATGCAGCATAGTAGTGCCCTAGTTTATATTATGCAGCATATTAGTGCCCTAGTTTATATTATGCAGCATATTAGTGCCCTAGTTTATATTATGCAGCATAGTAGTGCCCTAGTTTATATTATGCAGCATAGTAGTGCCATAGTTTATATTATGCAGCATAGTAGTGCCCTAGTTTATATTATGCAGCATAGTAGTGCCCTAGTTTATATTATGCAGCATAGTAGTGCCCTAGTTTATATTATGCAGCATAGTAGTGCCCTAGTTAAGATTATGCCGAATTGTAGTGTCCTAGTTTATTTTATAAACCGTAATCGTAGTTCTCTAGTTTACATGATTTCACATTGTAGGGATGCCAATACACATTATGCCACACAGAATCCTCAATTAATTTGATGACATACAGGAGGGAATTTACTAAGATCAAATGGGTACGAATGCATCAAATCGATCTTAATTACAGCTGGGACCCCCGCATTGGCCAATATACAATCAGGGGAATTCAGCTGATTTGCCATATTTATGTATGCCAAGCTCAGGCAAATTCGGGTGTAGGAATAAGTACACCATCAATAGAACTCAGCCATATATGGCCATAGAGTTCTATCTGATCAGCAAATTTACAATCATTCGTACTGATGAATTCTTCCATGAATTCAGCAGTAAATACGACTGGAAAATGGTATAACCAGCCCCGGGCTCTTTGAGCCAATGCTGGTTCCAGAAATTCAGGGGAAAAATTAATAGAGGTCCCATATATTTCTATAACCAGCACTGGGCTCCAACAGTCAGTGGTGTCGTAATGATACAACTAGGCAAAACTTATTACAACAGTTTCTCTGGCCAAAGCATGAACACCCTGGCTTATCAGCCTGGGACAGTGGGAGCTCATCAAGGTGTATAAGGTCCTTTTAAACCTACAGTGGTTGGGATACTGTGCCTGACAGGTCATCACCTCAGTTTCAGGCAGGACAACAGCGAGGAGCACTGGCAGCCTGCTGCACTCCAACATCGACTTCATAGAGAAGAGGTAATGTCCACTGACGGTGCTAACCTCGACCATTTCAAATGCGGTACTGGCTCCTTAACCAATGAGAGTTTGTGTATGGGCAGCTGCAGTGAATGGCTGCCGGGCCACAAGGTCCAATTGGCTTACTAGCCAGTGCCATATTTGAAATATCCATGAGCCACCAAGGGGGTTGAGTAAGCCTGTGCTCCGATCTCCTCCTCGCAGCAGTGGAGGTGGTTGGCCAGGCTGGGAATTGACTCAGCACTACAGGGGGCATTATACAGTGGCATTACAGGGGGCATGCAACTGCACTACAGGGGTCATTATGAATCTGCACTACAGGGGGCATTGCATATAAGCAACACCACCGGAGGCATTATGTATAATCATCACTGCTGGTATCATTATGCATGTAAGCGGCACTTCAGGTGGCATTGTGCCCTAAAATGCCATGAAGAGGGTGCAAAATGTATAATTACACCACTGCATGTATAGCGTTACCCGGAAGTGCTGTGAACACTGGGACTGCCAGGAGAATTTTCAGAAAGCTGCAGCTTTTGCCATGAAACCCCTAGCAGCAATTCATTAGAAGCCTTACTGTGGGAAATATTATTTAATGGGCATTACGGTTAGAGATGAGCAGTTCAGATTCTGGGGAATCCAACCGTTCCGAACATTGCCCCCGAGTCTGCCACAAGCTGCGCTTTCGAGTTTCCGGCTTAGCTCGCGGCCAAAAGGTGAAGTCTTGTGTCTGATTCTCGCGAGATGCCAAGTCTTTAAATGCTCGGCGTCTGGAGAATTCGGCGCCATTTAGCTGCACGCTTCCAAGCTGCGCACAGCTCTGCCGTGTAGTCAGTCTCTTTGGGGTGGGTTACTTGCCTGACAGGGGTCTGAGTCAGTTGGGGGTGTACTGGGCTGGCAGTGGTCTGGGGCAGAGGAGTCTGTGCAGATGCAGAGGGGTGTGTTGTGCAGTGCAGAGGGGTGTATTGTGCAGCAGAGGGGTGTTGTGTTGTGCAGTGCAGACGGGTGTTGTGCAGTGCAGAGGGGTTTGTGCTGGGTATTGTACTGGTCAGTGGCCGTGTGTTAGGTAGGCTGTGTTAGTGTGCAGAGGGCAAAGGCTGTCAGTGTAGTGGGGTACAGTACACAGGCAGGCTGTCATCAGCTTTTCATTTCTTTTTTTTTCATTGTGGTGTACGGTGTGCTGCACTGCAATCCAATATACCATACACTATACTTTTAGACGTTCCGTGTGTGATTGTTCTGCCTCCACGCAGTGTTATACAAGTCCCGTCCTTAAAAAAAAATGCAATAAAAAATAAATTTTGCTTTTCTTAATTTTTTGTGTGTACTGCACCCCAATAGTATACACCATTAGTTCCGTGTGTGATTGTTCTGCCTCCACGCAGCGTTATACAAGCTGCACATTACAAAAAATTAACAAATTTAAATCAATGTTTCTCTTCTTTATTGTTTATGTGCACTGCACCCATACTATACTGTCAGAAGTTCCGAGTGTGATTGTTCGGCCTCCACGCAGTGTTATACAAGCTGTGCATAAAATAAAAATAAAACCTAAAAATAATTTTGCTCTTCTTTATTGTTTGTGTGTACTGCACCCCCAATGCACCATACTGATACTGTCAGAAGTTCTGTGTGTTAATAACATGCCAGCTTGCTGCAGACCTTGGCCTAAATTGAATGAAAACAACATTATGAGCTGTAAAGTGGTAAAAAATGTCTGGAAAGGGCTAGAAATTAATTTTATTAAGGTTAATATTACTCTAGGGACAATAAACCCCGGCGCCCATCTCTTATTATGGTGTGGCATAATGTGGCCACGCCCCTCTTGTCACGTAGTCTCTCTCTTAGTTTCATGTAATTACTCCCCCCTCATGACATGTGGCTACGTCCATTTTTGGCATTCACCTGCGGCGTGAGCACTAAGAAAAAAATTCTACTTGTACCACAGGAGTCAGTTTAGTAAAGGGCCAAACTAGGCACAGGAAGCGTAGGGCAAGCAAAGTAAAAACCCCTAGGATAAGATGCTAAAGGAAAAGTAATTATTTTTGCTGTATCAGAAAAGACCATCAAGGACTCATTTTTCCAAATATATTTTTTTAATTTTATATATTCTTTTAAAGGTGAAACTAAAGTATGCAGTAGTAGGACTACAGAATGGCTATGGCAGTGATTCCCAAATGGTACTCCTAGGCACCCTGGGGTGCCATGAGATATTTGCAGGGGTGCTTTGGGTTTTGCACGTCAGGAACAAAACAAATTATTTATGGTCAAAGTGTTAAGAAAAATGAGTGCTAGTGGCTGCCAATCATAAAATATGTGGACAATTAAAAGCACAACTGTGGGGCTGATTCAGACCTGATCGCTGATCTGCAAATTTGGCAACCGGGTATCTTGTCGCACATCCATACGCAATTTTCTCACCATTGAATGATTTTCCCTGTCTGCGCAAATGTCTGACCCTTTCACAGCTCTGCAATAGATGCGGGTTTATGGAACCCGGCGCTGACGTCACACACCCTCCCTTAAAAAATATGCCCTTTTGTGACACTCCCAGAAAGCAGCAAGTCTCCACCAGGACTCATCATAGATTGACTCTAGGTCGACAGTCATAAGGTCGACCACTCTTGGTCGACAGTCAAAAGGTCGACAGGGTCCAAAGGTCGACAATGAACATGTTGACAGGGTCCAAAAGTCGACAGTCCAGAGGTCGACATGGTCAAAAGCTCAACATGAAAAAGGTTGACATGCATTTATTTAACAACATTTCGAGCCAACATGTGCTGACAGGCGGCATTTCATACCCTACCATGTACTATGGCGTGGAGCATAGCAAGCCATGCGAGGGGACATGGTACACTTAGACAGTGTCCATGTCAACCTATGTCCACATAGACACTAAAAAAAACGTTAGAAACTCATGGGGAGCTTTTCAATGTCAACCTTTTGACCCTGTCAACCTTTTCATTGTCGACCTTTGGACCCTGTTGACCTTGTGACTGTCGACTAGTGATCAACCATATTATTGTAGACCTAGACACTGTAGATCTAATATACCATAATCCTCCACCCCTTAACACAAACTTTCTGTCAAATTGCGAGGGGATTGGCGGGCTACGATCCGTATGCATGCACAGTCATTCAATAATCGAACAGTATGTAAAACAGACCCTGTGTCCTTTATACAGGTGTGCTGTTTTCTGGGTGTGTCGGAAAAAACGTAGACGTGCCCAAGCATTTTACAGTCTGTGATGCCAGGGCCGTCCTCGTTCAGTCTGTCTCACTCACAGGGGTCAAGGGTCAGAGCTACTTGCACAGATTGCATAAACCTTTAGATGGTTCAGGATTTGCGATCCATTCACAATTTACCTGCAAATTTAAACAGGGGTGGCAGTTACCTACTCACAGTTATCTGTAACTTTGCAGATTATAGACCAGTTCTGAATCAGGCTTTTATTACACACTTTTTATGCAAATGTTATTTAGAAGGTGAATTTTGGTGGTTTAGTGCAATGGGGCAAAGTGTGATTGGGCAATGCCGGGCACACTATTTGTCCTTCCACAAGTTACTGCATCACCAGAATATGATATCGCCAAGCTGCACATTACCGAGTACAATGCAGGGAAATAATTTTGCATTGTTTATGTCACTACTATTTGTTCATTTATGTATTTTGCTGCAGGCATTCCTAGTTCTAGTTCCTGAAATATGTGCGGTTTGACAGCAGATCTATGTCCGGCAGAGCTACTTCTAAGTATTATGCTGGTCTATTCCCAGTAGCATATTCACAGTGTGAAATAAGTTATGTTTCCGAGGTAGGATTAGCTGTCAGCTACAGAAGTCATTGCTTTTGATGCTATTTTGGATGCAGTCCACAAGTGGGAAACAGGACAATGCTTATTCAGTTATACGTGTTTCATTGTGGATGTCAGATTGCTGTAGATCTGTTCTGTAGAGCTACATAGACAGAGTTTTATATTTCAACACTGACAAATCATCAAATTTATTGTTGAAATGCCCCAAAGTAGTTATAAAAGGGTTAATGCCTTTGTCAGTTGAGTACAAAGGAAAAAGAAATGCCCCCAGCAGGTATATAGGAGGTCATTCTGGTTCACACGCAAAGCTGTGAAAATTGCAGCTTTGTGTGTGCTTTAAACACCACCCACAGCCCCCCTTGTATGCCGAATATCCCTGCACGCATGCATAAACATCCATTCACAGCTTGCTTGCGGAGAGGAAATCATTTGATGGTCGCCGATCATCGAATGATCTCTACAGCGCACGCAGATCTAAGACACTCTCTGGTGTCCTATATCTGCATGCTCCCTGTATGGGAAGAGGGTTGGGCAGCTGACCTCCGCTGAAGTCAGCTGCCCGCCCACTGCACCTGCATCATTACCAAATTACCATGGGAATGCCCATAGTGTGATCCTTTCTCCCCAAGCTGATAATGTGGCCCATTTACGATGGGGTCGCACACACAATGCGACCACATTGCAATATGCGATCCTACTGTAACAGGCAAATTTATGGTGGGGCAGAGGTAGGGACACAGGCTCTTAAATGAGCCCATCCTTGCAAACTGTTCAGCCGGGTGCTGGAGGGTCTGCAAATGTGCGGTCAGCGCTGCCCCTCCCCTGGCCACAGTGCGGTAAGTCGGCCAAAGGCTACAATGGGCTTCCGCCATCTCAGAAAAGCGGTAGCTACGGGACCAAATGCAATGCTACATCGGTCGGTATCGCATCCCCCATAGAAACCTTTGAGGCGGCATTTACCTGATCGCTAACCACTGCAAATTAGTAGCTGCGAGATCAGGCCTGAATCAGGCCCATAGCGTAGCCATATAGCAGGGACATCATCAAGCTTTCTACCCAGTCCATTTGATATAAAGAAGAAAATCTGGGTAGCATAAGTGATATAGGGATATGATCCTTATTTTAGGCTGCTGGAACACGGGTCAGTAATAGTTTCACATTTTTGGGTATTATTTGGTTCTAGGGAGTATAGTGATTCCAAAACACCCATGATTGTATATTTGTATGTATGGGAGCATCCTTCCAGAATATTTGTAATGAAGGGCAATTCCATATACAATGAGTAATACGTGTGTCTGAATTAGAGCATTTAGAACATACAGTAATTTATATTAAGTATAAGTTATCTGATACCGCAGTAGTATAATAAGCTTGGGCCCTTATTGAGGTTCACTCGCAAAGGCAAATTCCTTCTGAAATGGACAAAACCATGTGCACTGCAGGTGGGGCAGATGTAACATTTGCAGAATTAGATTTGGGTGGGGTTTTACTTCAAACTGATGTCTATATTGCAGTGTAAAAATAAAGCAGTCAGTATTACTTACCCAAATCTAATTCTCTCTGCACATGTAACATCAGCCCCAACTGCAGTGCACATGGTTTTGTCTCTTTGAGAAGGAATTTGCCTTTGCAAGTGAACCAGAATAAGGGTCTTGGTGTAGTATTTTGTAGTGCATTTTCTGAGTATAATGGAGAAACAAGCTTCTTGTTTATTGTAGTGCACCAGCGGATCACCGTTTGTAATGGTGCCCATACACGCACCGATCCCGGTGGTGCGATCTGTGCTTTGAGGTGCGCGCTCCCACGGCACCTCATCGCACAGCACAAAAAGTATGTGCTGCACATACTTTTTGTACTTGCTTTTCATTGCATGCAATGCGATGCTATTTAAGCCAAGAACGCACGCCGGTATCGGTGCGTGTATGGGCACCTTTAGTCTATCTCTTCAAAAGTATCTCACCTTTTGGCCATGCCAGTAGTGATTTTAGTTAGGTCTAATTTACATCTGATATGTACATATATTAAAGAAGTGGAATATGGGTATCCCCGTTGTGTATGTACAATACCATCTAAAGGAAAGGCCTAGTCTTTAGCTTTCAACTGGGGTAAAGTTCGGGTCATATAACTTCATACCTGAAAATATGGGAAATGTATATTTGTATACTTTTCTTTCAACTGTGACAAAGTAAGTATTACGGAATGATCATTATTCAAAGTCTGATATGTGTCATCTTATTTTTTAATATTAATAATACATTAAATTACCACAAATCTACTGCCCAAGGGATGTGGGTAAGGGCTCTAGTGCTATCAGCAGTGCTGGTTCTAAATGGACAAATACTTGTGTTTTAGACCCGAATTCCCTACTTCTACTTAATTTGGGAGGTGTTTATTTTTATAATAATATATAAAAATCTGAACAGATCCTAGGTTTCCAGGCGGTTGGGTACGGGAGACAGTGGTCACCTGACCAACAATGACATTCCGATGCCTAGAATCCTGACACCTAGCGCTCCCTAAAAGAAAACTGTGACAAGGCATGCTGAGACTTGTAGTTTACAACAGCTGGAGTGCCACAGGTACGCCTGTCCTAAACCTAATTATCCCTTCTTGCAGTTTAACCCTATACCCAGGGCTATTTTTGTGCAGGCTCCAGCAGGAACTGTGGCCCTTATTCTAGTTCACTCTTTCTGACAAAATATTTCTTAGATGGACAAAACCATGTGCACTGCAGGTGAGTCAGGTGTTACTTGTGCAGAGATAATTAGATTTGGGTGGGGTATTACACCTGCCTCACCTGCAGTGCACATGGTTTTGTCCATCTAAGAAATATTTTGTCAGAAAGAGTGAACTAGAATAAGGGCCTCAGTTCCTGCTAGAGCCTGCAAAAAATAGCCCTGCCTATACCTCTATTTTTGCAGCCCAAACCGAACCCTCTCCAACGTGCCAAACCCCAGCCCCCCCTCCCTTCCCTGCGACATTTAGATTTGGGATGCTGGCTAACGGGATTGGGATTCGGGCACTGATCAATGACCTCCGACATCCCGTTTGTCCCATTACAAAGAGGGTTCCAGAAGTTTCTGAACCCCATGTTCAAAATACCCAATTCTTCTGGTCAGAACCTGGCTTGTGTTAAATGCTGCACTACCACCGACTGTACGTACAGGCTGCAAGAGGAGCAGAGATGATGATAATAACAAAAATAAGAATACACCCAGGCCAATGTTTTATCTATTGAGTGCTCTGAATTCTGTTCCCAACATCAACCAAAAGTATGGTTCCTTGTACATTTTCTATCATCTATAACAAAAACAAGCATCCACAAGCTCATAGATAGTCACTATTGTATTTGAACAAACATTAATGAAACAGTCACAAAAGCTGTGAATAAAACAAGGCAATTACTTTGACAATTTTATAATTGAAATTATACTCCATTCTCAAAGGGGTGAATTTACTAAGATGGGACTTGTATTGAATATCGGATGTTGCTTATAGCTACCAATCAGATTCTATTATCTTCTAGAAGGTGCGAAATAAATAACAAGTAGAATCTGATTGGTTGCTATGGGCAACAGCCTATCTTTAAAAGAACTCCCATCTTAGTAAATTTACCCCAAAGTGTATGGTGATGGAACATTACTGACGGGTCCCGGGCACACACAGCCTAGTTTGGTAGCAGATAATGGATATATTTTATGTCTATATTACATATATCCATCTATCTAGGGCACAGCAACATTGATATTCCAGCAGTCATAGTTTGCATAATTTGTTAGGCATCTGCAATAAATTATTTGCAATCACTGCAATCTGGTCGATATTCAGGAGACTAAATGCCCCATATACTAGGTCATTTGGGCTCTTTTCCTGCGATTGTAGTGACCAGTTACAGGAGAAGAGTCCAAATTGCATGCGAATGACAGCAGGTCTGATGCAATGCAATGTCCCGTTTGCATTGCACCGGAACCTGTGAGTCGCACCAGCTGCACATGCAATCTCTAGGATTGCTTCTGAGCCGGGCAGGCTTGGCTGGGATCTCATGCAATATATTACGTGCAAAATGACTGCATGAGATACATGGCATGCTATCCTGCGGCCCGGGAAGGTCCCAGGTGGCTCTATGGCATGAGTCTTCAACCTATGGCCCTCCAGATGTTGTGAAACTACATGTTCCAACATGCGTTGCTCCTATAAGAGCATGCCAAAACTGTCAGGGCATGCTGGGAAATGTAGTTCCACAACATCTGGAGGGCCACAGGTTGAAGGCATGTGCTCTAGGGGGACCACTGGTTACTTTTCCAGGTATGGGCGCCTTAAAAGCTGCATTTTCATTGATGATGCTCTTGCTAAAAAATAAAAAATAAAGTTCAGCAAACTAAGGGCCTTATTCTAGTTCACTCTGACAAAATCCTTAGATGGACAAAACCATGTGCACTGCAGGGGGACAGATTTAAAATGTGCAGAGAGATTTAGATTTGGGTGAGTTATTTTTTTTCTGTGCAGGGTAAATACTGACTGCTTTATTTTTACACTGCAATCTAATTCTCTCTGCACAAGTTACATCTGCCCCACCTGCAGTGCACATGGTTTTGTCCATCTAAGAAGGATTTTGTCAGAAAGAGTGAACTAGAATAAACTAGAATAAGGCCCTAAGTGTAGAGCTGAAATGTGAAACAGTGTACAGAAAATACGGCAGTTTATTACAGCAGAACAACTATACAGGTGACAGTCCCAGCAGCAGGGATGTGTACATGTTCTAGATGCAGATATACAATGAGCCTGTATAGCTGTAGTAACACTTTAGCAGCAAGTACTAGAGTGAGCCGCTCTGCGCTGCATCTTCAGTAAGAATGATACAGAGTTTTGGAGCCTCCACATTTTGGTAATAACCCCAGTAGTGTTATCAGTAATAAGAGGGGTATGGAACAGCACTACGTCTGACCCAAAAGTGGCTTGTGGGCCATAGCCTTCATGCTGCAACTCCAGAAGCGAATGCTGAATCTGCCGCAATAGTGAAACGCATCTGCTGGACATTATGAGATTTCATCATAAGACTTCAGGTACAGCGGCTTGGCCTGTTTCCTCAGCCTCTCCTGTGTTCGCATGGATTTACTGTGTGGTATGGCAAGTCCCATAGGAGGTAGATGAGTCTGCAAAGGCAACAAAGGTCAGGTTTAGCGCTCATGTAACCATGACAATGCTATTTATTAAAATGCAATGTATAGTCAAGAAACAGCAAGTAATAAAATACATAAAACACTTATTCACTTAAACGTCTGTTCATTGTCATAGATTTTAAAGCTCTCATATACACTCTGCCCAGATGGTGGCACCCTGCTTATAACATGCTGACCTCAGCAGGTATGTGTTGCGCCCCCCCCCCACACCACCCCCCACCCGGTAAATTGATGCCATGTTTTCCCAGTTCTGTGAGAGCTTGAGGTAGCGCAGCATTTTCTTTATTGATGGGCCTACCCCCTAGAGTGATGGTAAGGGGTGTGCTATTAGGCCACACCCCCTGACCCTCTCCACGCCCTGCAGAGAATACCATTATCACCGACATCTGCAATCATTTTACCTTAAATCAAATCTGAGTTTAGCAGCTGATTAAACTAGGTTCCGCTACACAGAAATACTTACAGGCCTGGGATACGGGATTCCATAATGTAAACCTATTTCAACTCGAGCCTTGCATTCTTCTATACATTGATGGATTGTTTCTATATGTGTTACCTGGCATACAAAAAAAAAATGAAAATGGTTAAGGGGCGTATACGACAAATGTGAGTAAAACCAGGGAGAGGCTTTCCTATTACACCTACATTTATAAAATCTATGACTGGTGCTCAGAAAGATGGAAGGGACATTTACCAGCAGTTTTTTTATTTGAAATTAAATTACCAAGGATTTTTATGGCTTATAGAAGTTCTCCACTAAAAATGTACCATGAAGTAGTGTGTGTGTGTTAGCATCACTATGGGTGTCCCGCCATGACAACAGTCACCCATCGAGGGGTAACACCAAAATGGCGACTCCTATCAAAGCATAGGAGCCGGAACTGTAGCCACACTTGCTAAACCATGCCATGACACCTCCTCTACCCTACCTTTTCATGTTGACCTTGTTGACTCATTACGTGCTGAGCTTTTTGTCGACCTTTTCACCATGTCAATCTTTTGGGGTAGACCTATTGACTGTCTACCTAAACACTGTAGACCTATCAGACGGAACCAGTCACAGGTGAACAAAGGAAAAGAAGTGGTTGACTGTGCTAAACAATGAAAAATGATCTAAACATTTGTAATATAATAATCGATTTGAGATGGTCAGATGTATGGTGAAAAAAGATTGTACAATTTATTAAAAAACTCTTACAGGAATAAAAATAGAGACAAATAAAAATAACAATAAAAAATGACACTGATGATATAGTCACCCTTAGATTGGTAAGAAAAGTCCAGTCCAATTGGTAGGTCCTGTATTTAGAATCCGTTAGTGGAATTGGATGGGTGGATCCACACCTGGAGATTTGGGTTCTCCTATGATGTTGTGGCAAAGGGCCTTATTCGAGTTCACTCTTTCTGACAAAATCCTTCTTAGATGGACAAAACCATGTGCACTGCAGGGGGGCAGATGTAACATGTACAGATAGAAATAGATTTGGTGATTTTTTGGTGATTCTTTGCAGAGTAAATACTGGCTGCTTTATTTTAACACTGCAATATAGATCTCACTTTGAAGTAAAACCCCACCCAAATGTAATTAGATCTGCACAAGTTACATCTGTCCCCCTGCAGTGCACATGGTTTTGTCCATCTAAGAAGGATTTTGTCTGAAAGAGTGAACTCGAATAAGGCCCAAAGTGAGGGGCCAATTCACTTTGTCTGGGAATGATTTGCTCACAGCTGGATGGGTTGTGGTACCAAGTTGGTATTGGAGATGGCACCTGTGGGGAGCACTGGAACCTCTGCAATCTGAGCCGGGCTTTTTTAAGGGGGTGGCGTACCTCCAGATGTAGCGGAGCCTCGGATAGATGTGTAGGTAACCAGAGTATTTCACCCACTGTTGGTGTGAGGATGGTTAGTAATTGCAGCAATTCCGCTGGGAGTAAAATTCTCCTGGTAAAAACGGTGCTGGATCCAAATGAAGTAGCAAGGACCGTGGGTGCCAAATCTGTGGGGTGATCAGGTCATCTGTACTGCACCTACGCGTTTCGCCGCTCACAGCAGCTTTTTCAAGGTGACTTGTATGGTATACTGGCAGGGTTTAAATACCCTGTATAATGGAGCTAATCACATACACCTGACCGTAATGATTAGAAAGACATATTGATAATACTAATAAAACATATATATATTAAATGGAAGGAGACAGACCTATTGCTGGCAAACTTTACAGACACTAAGAATATAAGAAATTACCTTTAAAAACAGATGAAAAGTATCTCCGATGTGGGGATCGCAAAGACGGAAGTACAGTGTTAACCGTACTTCCGGTGTTTGACACGCAAGCTGCCGGAAGTCATTTGGCGCTTGTTTCGGTGTCTGTTGTTCTGCATGGCGCGTCATAGCCAGGGGTTACAGATTCCGTCTCGGACTTGTCCGAGGCGGAAGGTATTGCCATGTGGAACGCATGAGATGCGGAAACGATTACTTTATATATGGAACGCATGTTCCGGTTTCCATTATTTGTTTACATTGGTAGCAATCCCCATATTGGTTTTACTTTATGTAAACAAGTACATCTGGAGCATATGCTTATTGTGTACATATTATAGAAAATTATTTTATTTTTATATTTTATTTTATATTTGAGGTTATGGTTTCCATAGTAACCTGAAAATAAAGTACATATAGCTACAGAAAAAAGGACTACATATATAATAAGCTCAATGCATTTAAAAACTATACATTGTACACAGAATTGTTTCTTATATAAACAAATGTTACAAAAAAATGACGGTATTTAGAAATGTTGTTCAAACAGTACATGTAAATATATATACATATAGGGAATTTTTTGGATTACATGAAAATATCTATAATGTATAACTATATGGGAGGGTACAGTTAGATTGTTCTACGTGAATATATGTACATAATTGTTGTTTAGTCTTCTCAGAATGAGGGATACTAAAATTAATGGGTTAGAGAGCGGCGAAACACGTAGGTGCAGTACAGGAGAGCAGCGAAACGCGTAGGTGCAGTACAGATAACATACAAGTCACCTTGAAAAAGCTGCTGAGAGCGGCGAGACGCGTAGGTGCAGTACAGATGACCTGATCACCCCACAGATTTGGCACCCACGGTCCTTGCTACTTCATTTGGATCCAGCACCGTTTTTACCAGGAGAATTTTACCCCCAGCGGAGTTGCTGCAATTACTAACCATCCTCACACCAACAGTGGGTGAAATACTCTGGTTACCTACACATCTATCCGAGGCTCCGCTACATCTGGAGGTACGCCACCCCCTTAAGAAAGCCCGGCTCAGATTGCAGAGGTTCCAGTGCTCCCCACAAGTGCCATCTCCAATACCAACTTGGTACCACAACCCATCCAGCTGTGAGCAAATCATTCCCAGACAAAGTGAATTGGCCCCTCACTTTGCCACAACATCATAGGAGAACCCAAATCTCCAGGTGTGGATCCACCCATCCAATTCCACTAACGGATTCTAAATACAGGACCTACCAATTGGACTGGACTTTTCTTACCAATCTAAGGGTGACTATATCATCAGTGTCATTTTTTATTGTTATTTTTATTTGTCTCTATTTTTATTCCTGTAAGAGTTTTTTAATAAATTGTACAATCTTTTTCACCATACACCTGACCATCTCAAATCGATTATTATATTACAAATTTTTAGATCATTTTTCATTGTTTAGCGCAGTCAACCACTTCTTTTCCTTTGTTCACCATTGTATTGGGGTTGACTCCCCCTTTTTCTAGACTGCTGCTCTATTAGCCAAACCAACTCACACACCAGCGCCTTTTTGTAGATATCCGTATCCCTTTTTCTTTGGAACCAGTCACAGGCTGTGAGAACCATTATTATTGTGGCTGGTATATTATTCTATGGATCGATTACCCTATGGGGCAAATGTGGCCAGAGGACTAGGAATCTGTGTGTTCGCGAAGATCCTGCCTAACATTTTAAAGTATTTATTTATCATTTATCAACAGTTTCTTATATAGCACAAACATATTCCGCATTGCTTTACAGAGAATATATGAACACTCACATCAGTCCCTGCCCCAATGGAGCTTACAATCTATATTCCCTACCACATGTACACGCACACAGACATTCTAGGGTGAATTTGATGGGGCCAATTAACCTACCAGTATATTTTTGGAATGTGGGAGGAAGCCGGAGTAAACCCAAACAAGCATGGGGAGAATATACAAACTCCACACAGTTAGGACCATGGTGGGAATCAAACCAATGACCTCAGTGCTGTGAGGCAGTAATGCTAACCATTACACCATCTGTGCTGCAATGATTTAAAGAAGCAAACAAACCAGGTTCTGTCTTTTTAATGATTGCTACTGTACTTTAAAGCATCACGCAACCAACCAATGCCTGCAGTTCACAAGCTACATTTACCCTTATACACTGCTCAAAAAATAAATAAAGGGAACACTTAAACAACACAATGTAACTCCAAGTCAATCACACTTCTGTGAAATCACACTGTCCGCTTAGGAAGCAACACTGACTGACAATCAATTTTGCATGCTGTTGTGCAAATGGAATAAACAGGTGGAAATTATAGGCAATTAGCTAGACACCCCCAATAAAGGAGTTGTACTGCAGGTGGTGACCACAGACCACTTCTCAGCTCCTATGCTTTCTGGCTGATGTTTTGGTCACTTTTGAAAGCTGGCGGTGCTTTCACTCTAGTGGTAGCATGAGACGGAGTCTACAATCCACACAAGTGGCTCGGATAGTGCAGCTCATCCAGGATGGCACATCAATGTGAGCTGTGGCAAGGTGGTTTGCTGTGTCTGTCAGCGTAGTGTCCAGAGCATGGAGGCACTACCAAAAGAAAGGTCAGTACATCAGGAGGCCATCAACCCAGCAGCAGGACCGCTACCTCCGCCTTTGTGCAAGGAGGAACACTGGCAGAGTCCTGCAAAATTACCTCCAGTAGGCTACAACTGTACACATGTGTCTACTCAAACGGTCAGAAACAGACTCCATGAGGGTGGTATGAGGGCCCGACAGCCACACGTGGGGGTTGTGCTTAGAGCCTAACACTGTGCAGGACATTTGGAAAATTTGCCACTGGCGCCCTGTGCTCTTCAGAGATAAAAGAAGGTTTACATTGAGCACATGTGACAGACGTGACAGAGTCTGTAGACGCCAAGGAGAATGTTCTGCTGCCTGCAACATCCTCCAGCATGACCGGTTTGGCAGTGGGTCAGCAATGGTGTGGGTGGCATTTCTTTGGGGGGCCGCACAGCCCTCCATGTGCTCGCCAGAGGTAGCCTGACTGCCATTAGGTATTGAGATAAGATCCTCAGACCCCTTGAGAGATCATAAGCTGGTGCGGTTGGCCCTGGGTTCCTCCTATGCAAGACAATGCTAGACCTTATGTGGCTGGAGTGTGTCAGCAGTTCCTGCAAGACTAAGGCATTGATGCTATGGACGGGTCAGCCCGTTCCCCAGACCTGAATTCAATTGAGCACATCTGGGACATCATGTCTCGCTCCATCCACCAATGCCACGTTGCACCACAGACTGTCCAGGAGTTAGCGGATGCTTTAGTCCATGTCTGGGAGAAGATCCCTCAGGAGACCATCTGCCACCTCATCAGGAGCATGCCCAGGCATTGTAGGGAGGTCATACAGGCACGTGGAGGCCACACGCAGTACAGAGCCTCATTTTGACTTGTTTAAGGACATTACATCAAAGTTGGATCAGCCTGTAGTGTGTTTTTCCACTTAAATTTTGAGTGAGACTCCAAATCCAGACCTCCATGGGTTAATAAATTTGATTTACATTGATCATTTTTGTGTGATTTTGTTGTCAGCACATTCAACTATGTAAAGAACAAAGTATTTAATAAGAACATTTCATTCATTCAGATCTAAGATGTGTTATGTTAGTATTCCCTTTATTTTTTGAGCAGTGTACATTCTTTTATATGTCACCTTGCGGTCAGTATTTCACATTGCTCTAGCTTCAATATTTAAAAAAGAACATTCAGGAACGCAGTATTAAGCTTCCATACTTGTCCCGTCTTAGCTCTACATATAAAACTCAAAGGGGTATAATTCAATGACTTTTGCGAGCTGGGACAGTTAAATTGGCATCCGAGAATCGCACCGTGTGCCTGGGCAACTTAAGGGACAGATTCAGTCCCAATTGATGATTTTGGAGTAAACAATTTTTAACAAGTATGCCAATGAGTAATGCTGAATCGCAAGATGCTAACCTGTCAGGTACATACATTTTTATTTTTATGAAACAATTTCCTAGCTTCATCCACTATATACTGCTTCTCCATTGCAGTCTCCTCCTCCAGTTCAGTCAAGGACTTCCATTGCCTTGCAATACGGAAAATTTGGCGATAAAGGCCAAGCACTTCTTGACGCGTCCCTGCTGTCATCTTGGACGCATTTATATATCTGAAAGAAACAAAGTAATATAAGAATCCTACTATTTAATAGTGTGCATTCTAGCACCCTGCAACTTTCAAAATCCGTGCAGTTTCTCTTCGCTGCCTGTGGTGTCACTATCTGCTGTGGTGCTTCCAGCACATTAGTGGTTGGCATATCAGTGCTGAAATACTAACAAAGCGCAATATCCCAGGCCGGGAAGAGGAACTGCATGAGTTTTGAGGATGCAGGGGGATAGAACGAACACGATTTAGATCATACTTGTTGCATGCAAATAAAATATAGAATCTTCTAAAATCTATATGAAATCACCAGTGCCATAGCCAGCCTCTGTTACATAGCAGATGACAGGTTTATTCAGACTCTAAGGGGTTGAATGAAATCTGCATGTTGACCATGATGAACAATTCACATACACATAGTAGGCTTCCTCATTGGAAGTCCTTCATCACACTCGACAGAGAAAATCAGCAATGTCCTATTTATCATCAATGGAAAATATTCCTGCATCTTGTGAGTCAAAGTTACAGAAATGCTGGGACCCATGCCAAGCCGTGGTAATAGCTTACCCGACACACCCAATGGTACTGACAAGGGATGCCAACCCCAGGGCATATTTTGGGATTGAAAAATACTCAATCCTGGGATCCCCGGTATTGGCTACCCTAATAAAAAGTACAGCCTTGGCTGCCCCACACATTTACTTACATGCATACCTCCCAAGTGTCACGATTTCAGCGGGACAGTCTCGATTTTCGGGTCCTGTCCCGCTGTCCCACCCGCGGCCAGCATTGTCCCGTTGCGGGGGGTGGCAGTTAGGAGCCCCCCAAGCTGATGGAATAGACGCTGTGCGCATGCGCACAACGTCTATTCGCAGTCGAAATTTGTATAAACGTGCCCTCATTTGCATAGGCCCCGCCCCTTCCCGGGAGGTATGTACATGGGTGGGTGCGGCAGGAAGCGAGGCAGTCGGGAGCAGGGTTGCAGTGGTGCAGCCTTGCAGTGTGACCTCTGACTGTGCCACAATGCACAGGGGTGGTCCCGCGGGTGGGTCTAATTCCAAAATTGAAATTCAATCAATTTTGGCCACCCTAGTACTGACCCCTATGTGGGAAGTCCAGGAGCAAAGGTGGGCACAGCAGCTGGGGTGGTGGAGTCATTGGCAACACCTTACGGCCATACAGATTACTGGTATAAGCACAGACTACATTACATTTTGTAGTACATCTGGATACACAGTAATATATTATCACACCGGTAATTGTTCATTTGGCCCAACACCTGCACATAGTACACACTATCTGGTCAGGTCAGCATCTTCCAGCATAAAGAAGCAATAAATGCTGTGCCTGTGATGGGTGCGGACATGGTGACATATAACGTGTGTGCCAGCATTGTAGCAGGTGTGATGGGTTCCGACATAATAGAGTAGGGGCAGATGTATTAAGCCTGGTGAAGAGAAAGTGGAGATAAAGTGTAAGGAGATAATGCACCAGCCAATCAACTACCAACTGTACATTTTCAAACACAGCTGATTGGCTGGTGCGTTATCGCCTTACACTTTATCTCTTCACCAGGCTTAATACATCTGGCCCATGGGGTAACATATAACATGTGTGCAGTTGCTGTAATGTAGGGTGCCCAAAGGTCCAAGTCTGCCCAGGACTGTCTCGGTTTTCACTAGTAAATCCCGCTTTCCAGCCAAACCCATCCCGGGACGCAGAAAGTCCCGGTTTTAATTGACAGTGAATACTGATAATAGTGACTGATACCACCCTAGTGTTTCTGAAGACCAATGGCTCTGTGCAGCTATGTGCATATTTAAGGTAACCACCAAAATGGCCTCCGCCGCTGCCGTCAGTCAGACACAGTGCTGAGGCTGAGTTTCTCGTCACGCTTGTACAACACTGATGGGCAGCACCCTGTTCCTCCATGCTGATGAGATTCTCTGCGCACGCCAAGTAGCAGTCACTCACGTGGCGGCGGCGCCCAACTCTCCCGGGCCACGGCGATTACAGCAGGACGCAGCTAGCCCGTCAGGTGATGGCAATCATACATCAAGTTGAAAGTCCAGGAAAAGAGTATTGTGTCCCTCCTGGAATGGGTCATGTTGGGAGGTATGGCACTGTAATGTGTGCCAACACAGTAATTGCTGCTGACATATTATCACAATGTGAGCACAGGTAATCTGTGCAGTGTGTAAATTGACAAAATATTCCAGATAACAATACATGTGGCCAGTGTCGGACTGGGGCATGAAGGGCCCACCAGGGAAATCACTCACAGGGGCCCACCAAGGGGCGTGTTGCGCGCCGCAGGCGCGCCGATTTTTTGGGGGGCGTGGCCTAGCAATATGGGGGTGTGGCCTATTTCAATTAGACCACACCCCCATTTTTGACGCTGTGGGGCATGGCTAGTGGCTCTGAGCTGCTGGCTATGTCTCCGGCAAGGACAGAGAGAGTGACAGCAGACAGAGAGTGACAGCGAGGACACAGAGAGAGCCACATATGTATATTGAGGTCCCCCCACTTAGATAATAGTACAGCACATAGGCCCCCATACAATACATAGGTCCCCCCACTCATATAATAGTACAGCACAGCACGTAGGCCCCCAATAAAATACACTACATATGCCCCCACTCAGATAATTGTACAGCACAGCACATAGGCCCCCAATAAAATACATTACATAGGTCCCCCACTCAAATAGTACAACACATAGCCCCCCCCCCATATAGTACATTACATAGGTCCCCCACTCAAATAGTACAGCACATAGGCCCCCATATAGTACAGCACATAGGCCCCCCATATAGTACAGCACATAGGCCCCCCATATAGTACAGCACATATACTTCTCCCTATACAGTACACAGAGCCTTCCAATGACAAAAACACAATACACAGAGCATTCAAATGAGATATACAAATACAATGCAAAGAGCATAGCAATTACAGATAAACAATAGACAGCATTACAGTGACAGATGAACAGTACAATGAGTATTCTAGTTACAGATATAGAGTACACAGAGCATTCCAGTAACATATATATATATATATATATATATATATATATATGTGTGTATATATATATATGTATATATATATATATATATATATATATATATATATATATATACTGCCCCCACAGTGCCAGAAGCCTCACCTGCTGCAGTGCAATGGTTGGGAATGGGTTCAAATGGGTTCGATTTCACTATTTCAGCAGACTTCAGCAGTGCCAGTGCGCAACCAAAAACGGCGCTGGCAGGGGATTCAATCATTCTGCGCCCACCCTCTCCCCCCATGAGTGACAGGCTGCCTGCGCTGCGCGCCCAAACAAGGTGCCTCCCTCCGTCCCCTGGGGTGGCCAATCCCCACACAGGAGGGGGAGGCACCCGCTCTACGCCGCCGCCAGCCGCCCAGCCTCCCTCCCTTTGCGTCATTAAGCCACACACCCTCCCGACAGAGGCGCAAATCCCGGTATTTGAGAGGGAGAGGGTGTGAAGGCGATGCCCCACTAAATGCACTAGACTTGCCCTCCCTTCTGGGGGGAGGGTGTTTCGTAAGGGGGACCCTATTTCAGGACCCTCCCGGCCAATTCGGGAGGGTAAATAACCCCTGGAGGAAGCAGGCAGTGAAAGCATAAGAGGCACAAACTAATCTACAACAATAATTCTACTTAGTCAGTGGCAGTGCTGACTTACTTACCAGTTACTCATCACTGCTGTTACTGGTACTCTTCTGCTGCTGCACTGCAGCATGACCGCACAACACTGTGTATTCAGGAGAGGAGCAGGCAGGGCCGTGACTCCGGCCGCCAGGCGCTCAGGCATTTTCTGCTGATTGCTGTATAACAACAGGGGCAGGGCTGCTGCAGAACAATCTCTCCCCCAAATCTCCTCCCTAAATCTACTGTTACACATCACCTCCCCCCATCTCCTCCCGTATCTCCTGTCACACATCCCCCCCATCTCCTGTCACACATGTCCTCCCACCATCTCCTGTCACACATGTCCTCCCACCATCTCCTGTCACACATCTCCCCCCATCTCCTGTCACACATGTCCTCCCCCCATCTCCTGTCACACATGTCCTCCACCCATCTCCTGTCACACATCTCTCCCCATCTCCTGTCACACATGTCCTCCACCCATCCCCTGGCACACATCTCACCCCATCTCATGTCACACATCTCCTCCCCCCATCTGCTGTCACACATCACCTCCCCCCATCTCCTGTCACACATCTCCTCAGCACCCCCACCCATCTCCTGTCACACATCCCCACATCTCCTGTCACAAATCACTTCCCCCCCCCACCTCCTGTCACAAATCACTTCCCCCCACCTCCTGTCAGACATCTCCTGTCACATATCTCCCCCATCTCCTGTCACAAATCACCTCCCCCCATCTCCTGTCACACATCTCCTGTCATATATCTCCCTCATCTCCTGAGGCTGTCACACATCACCTCCTCACTTCCCATCCGTCCTCTGTCACCTGTCCCGACTCCCCTCCATTTGCCTGGATACACTCACCCGGCCGCTACAGCAGCAATATAGCCACGCAGTTTGGCGGACCCTCGTCCTGCCCCAGCACAGTTTGCGCATATGGTAATGTGCGCGGTGACGTCATGACGCCCCGTCGCACATTACATATGCACGAGAGGGAGGGCTTAGGGATAGCAGTGGGGTGTAGTGATGGGAAATCTAGTTCGTTTTGGTGACTAGTTCATTATGATCTAGTTCACCCAAAAGATTAGATCAGAAGATTAGTTCATCTAGTTCATTTAGTTCATTATTCCATCACTGACTCAGAGACTGGGAGGAGTGCATGGATCTAGATGAACTAGACTAGATTATTACACACAGAGCAGGCATTGTAATACCAGCTCATTGTAGGAGTTATAGTCTTGTTAGAATGATCATATACAGTACTGTATGTTTAATAAATCAGATTATTTTCTAGTTTAGAAAAGCAATAAATTATACAGCACCCTTCTAGTGACATGCTTATTGTTTAGCTCTGCAATATTAATCCCATTGTGCTGGTTATTTTACCTTCCATAATATGCAAGTAAAATACCCAAATTCAGAGTAATTTAATAAGTCAATTTTTTTCTGCTTTTAAAATACAGTAATTAGAAAAAAACATGTCCCCTTGCCCCAATTTAGCTGACCTTAGAGAGAGATAAAGTAGAGACTTTGCAAAGTAACCAGTTGCTGATTGGTTGCTAGGGGCAACTGCTCCACTGTATGCATCATGAAGGTTCATACATATCCATCTCTGACTGTAATGTGGAGTAAACAGAGCTACTACAGTATACTGTATAACATGCAGCAGCCAGCACTGTGTCTGTGGCTGCATACACACAATACATGTGCCTGAGCACAGCAGTGCCACACATGGTAGCTCACAGGTACTGTACAGTCTCATTATGGTGTATAGTCAGAGATTAGTTCAGGGATCTGTATGATCAGTGAACTAAATGAACTACTGAACTATTTGCAGGACTCATGAGTCATCAGGACAATGTAGTTCATTTGGATCCGCAGAGTCCAGACCATGTGTGAGCTCAGCACTGCCATCTTTGGCAGCTAACATGTACTGCCTCCTGTGTATTGCATGAGAGCTGATAACATGGCTGCTGCAGAAGCACCTACACAGATCCCAGCAGAAGATTTAGCACAGCAGTATGCTCAGGACCCAGTACCAGAAGCAGCAGCAAGTGTTTGGACATCTGAACTAATCATATAATGATAGTATCACATAAAGGTGAGCAGCATGAGCACACATGCTCACTCACAGACACACCACACAACTTTGTCTAGGCAGTGCATATTTATATTTTATTAGATCTGTATTTGCTGGGCTTTGTTGTACTTTTAACTTTAGATTCAGTAAGTAAAGATCCAGTAAATGAGCCTTATGGATCTGCTGGGCTCTGTCTGTCTGTGTGTTACACTTCCCACTTGCTTTACTTCCTGGTGAACTAAATGAACTAATCTTTGCCAGAGCAGTGATCTGAACGATTTAGTTCACTTTGAAGATTAGTTCATTTTGAACTAATCATTCACGAACTACCCATCACTAGTGGGGTGCTGATAAACGGCGGGGACAGGGACTCGGAGAGTGTTATTATGGAGAGGAGGAGGTGGGGCCACACGGGGACAACATGTACACAGATAAGGAGGCGAGGCGGCTGAGGTCAGAGCGCACGCGGATATAGGGTCAATGTGAGGTGCCGCTGCATAGAGCAAGCCCGTTTAGCCCGACCACCTCCTTTCCATAATTACAAGCTGAGTCCCCAATCCAAATCCCGGCAGTGTATCAGCGCCGCACAGTACCCCGGCGCTGGTGGCTGGCTGGATGCTGCTGCTGCATACAGTCTGAGACGCAGTTGGAGGCAGCGCAGTCCGGGATATTGCTACTGATGTACTGTGGCGGCGGGGGAATAAAGAGCAATAGCCCCGCCCCCCTAAACAAGTGGGCGGGGCTAGAAATCACCGGGGCCCACCGGGGGATTCCCCGGTTCCCCGCCAGGCCAGTCCGAGCCTGCATGTGGCAGTGGTAGAACCCAGCAAGTCTTGCCAGCACCAGGAGTACACCAAACCACGTTCTATAACATACGTTGATAACGTGGGAGTGCGCCCCTCATGTACTCGGCGCTGTGCATCCCCCCAACTCACCTGTCACCTCTATCACCCACCTAAGTATCTCCCACTACTGACCTTCTGCGAGTGCGACGTCACGACGTCATTGCGCCCTCCCAGCTGCAGCACGAAGTCCGCCCTTACATTTGACGTCACAGCGCCAGCAGGCGGAACTGCAGAGAAGATGATGTCACTTGCAATCTCCTCCCCCCGTACTGTAGCTCTGATGTCATGAGGAGTGCGCGGGTCGCGCTGGTGTCGTCACGTCGGGCGGAGAAGAGGAGGGAGAGGTCTGGACGTCGCAGGAAGACAGCTGACTGGGAGCCCCGGCCCCCGATACCCCCGGCACAATGCGGGAGAGCAGGAAGTGATGCGGCAGACATGGTGAGCGGTGTCCTTTACCATAAATTATCCGGTGTGTGTGTGGGGTTACATCTGCTGAGAGCCAGACCCCATACATTCTTTCATCACCCCACCAGGGCTGACCCCACCATTATTATGGATTCTGTATATCCATTCATGCATGTAATGCCATGACTCCCTTGTGCATTCCTAGTGCCTCCCTTGCCCTCCTCCTCGCTTGCATTCCTGGTGCCTCCCCTGCCCCATCCTCACTGCGTTCCTGGAGCCTCCCTGAACACCCCCACCCCCCTCACTATGTTCCTGGTGCCAATCTTGGCACCCTTCTTGTGCATTCCTGGTGCCTCCCCTGCCTTCTTGCTGCCTTCCCAGTGCCTCCCTGCCCCCCTTGCTGCCTTCCCAGTGCCTCCCCTGCCCCCCTCGCTGCCTTCCCGGTGCCGCCCTCCTTTACCGGTGCCAACCCTGCCACCCTCCTCATTACTTTCCTGGTGCCTCCCTTGCCGCTCTCCTCGCTGCGTTCCCGGTGCCTCCCCTGTCCCCCTCCTCGCTGCGTTCCTGGTGCCTCCCCTGCTGCCCTCCTTGTGTGTTCCTGGTACCTCCCCTGCCCCCCTCCTCACTGCGTTCCCGGTGCCTTTCCTTGCCACCCTCCTTGTGCGTTCCCAGTGCCTCCCCTGCCCCTCTACTCACTGCGTTCCTGGTGCCTTCCTTGTGAGTTCCCATGCCTCCCCCGCCCCTTCCTCCTCCCCGTGTTCCTAATGCCTCCCTTGCCGTCCTCCTTGTGCGTTCCCGGTGCCTCCCCTGCCCCTTTCCTTGCTGCATTCCTGAAGCCTCCCTTGCCCCTCATCTCCTTGCTGCATTCCTGGTGCCTCATCTCCCCCCCCCCCCCTCGCTTCATTCCCGGTGTCTCAACGTCCCCCTCCTCGCTATTTTCCCAGTGGCTCAATGCCCCCCCTCCTCGCTGCGTACCCAGTGTCTCAAGCCCACTCCCCCTCCCTTGCTGTGCTCCCAGTGTCTCAATGCACCCCCCTGCTCCTCCTGGCTGCTTTCCCAGTGTATCTCCCCCTCCCATTTGCTGCATTCCCGATGTCTCGTCTGCCTCCCCCGCCTGCATTCCCTCACTGTGTCCCTGGTGCCTCCCAGTCTCCCATCCCCTGCATGTTCCCGGTGCCTCCCCTGTCTCCCGTCCCCTGCATGTTCCCGGTGCCTCCCCTGTCTCCCGTCCCCTGCATGTTCCCGGTGCCTCCCCTGCATGTTCCCGGTGCCTCCCCTGTCTCCCGTCCCCTGCATGTTCCCGGTGCCTCCCCTGTCTCCCGTCCCCTGCATGTTTCAGGTGCCTCCCCTGTCTCCCGTTCCCGGTATCTTCCTTCCCCTTTTGCATTCCCAGAGCCTCCATTGCTCCCTCAGTATTACTGTTCATACAAATTAAATGTGTGTAAATAAATTAGGTACTAGGTTGACACAGAAATCAGCACTAGAGTGTCTGCTGACATGTCCTGACTTGTTCTCTATATATAATCTGATGTAATCCTTGCTGCCAGAATGGACCTTTTTAATAGAACAAAGTTCTGTAATTTTCAATTACTATAGTGATGAGAAAATTGGTCAAAATAGTGAATGTTAAAACCAGGGCTGTGGAGTCGGGAGTCGGAGGAAATTTCGCGTACCTGGAGTCAGCAAACAATGCACCGACTCCGAAAATTATAATTAATGACTTCTCTACTGTAAGAATAAAGACCAATGCATACAGTGCCTCACGTAACCGCAAAACGAACACGTTAAGTGACCGTGAAAAAGCATGCTTTTCATGTGCTTCACTATATGGCACGCAACGCACAATTCGGAGCACCAATACTTATAAATGTATTCTCCCTTGTAGTTTACAACTTATTTCCAACGTTCAATAAGGTTTTCAATACCTCGTTGGTAGAAATCACCTGGTGTAGACTCGAAAAATTCATTCAACCAAGCTCTCCCACCATACGCACAACATCTTTTTACGCGGATGAAGATCTTGTTTTATGCGCGGGTTTGTTTGTTTACCTTGGCTAAGCCATTCCTTACGCTGGTTCATATTGATGTACAGGCACCATTTTTCGTCGCCAGTAACGATTCGGTAAAGAAATCGTTCCTTGTGTCCATGAATTGAACGGTGACGAGCAAGCAAACCAGCTGAGATTGTGGCTCGTTGATTTTTGTTGTCGTCACAAAGCATGCGGAACTCATGCTCCACACTTCTGAACCTTTCCTATTGAGTGAAGATTCTTTTCTATAGCTAGAAGAGCTTAGAAGGACTTGATGGAACAGCTTCTTGGATTCAACTGTTAGTGTTTATATTTATTTTAAAACCTGCATGCCTGCTTGTCTGTGTGAGGGTAGACATGTGTACATGTTTCTGGAAGTAACTGTCTATCCTACATTTTTAAGTGTGGTGCAAGGAATGTATCAAATATATTCGCATATTAATACAGAGAAGTCGGGGTCGGGACATTTATCTACCGACTCCACAGCCCTGGTTAAAACAATGACTACTATTAGCATTTATTTATATAGCAACATCGTATTCGGTAGTGCTTTACGGTTTTGAACAAAGCAGTAATAAGCTAGACTGGGGAATAACCAACAAACTGAAAATTAAGAAGAAGGGAATTCAATTGTTTTATCACAGTTTCAAGTAAAGGGTTTCCGATGTAGAAATTCAATTGCTTTTGGGCACATATTATTTATTGTGCATGTCAGACCCAAAAGCAGAGCACCCAAACCATGGACTTTATGGCCTATCTCTGCTTTCAGCTTTAAGGGGGTGTATTCACATATGACCGCCTTCAGAATTCCCCCCCATTGTGTCTACACTGTTAGGCCATTAATTATGGGTAAATAAACCCCTCCCACAAATACTAGTATTTTCCAGTATTCACAGAAAAAAATCATCATAAACATTTTATGAATATGTTGCAAATGAGTTAAACCAGTTTGAAGGATTCCATTACAATATTTGCTAGCTACAGCTTCATTTATGAATGCCCTACAGTAATATTAGGTACTTATGTATTATCTGGGCTCCCATGTTAAATGCACCCCATTTTATTCATACCCCTACTATCCAACTACGCATGGAGTTGATTTTATATAGTGTGGCGAGCGTAGCAAGCCACCGCGCCCGAAGCGTGGCGAGCGCAGCGAGCCCCGCAAGGGGACGCGGTCTCATAAGAAAAATGGGAGCCCAGATATTACATAAGTACCTAATATTATGTAAGTTAGTAAATGCACAGTTTATATGCAATATTTGCATGTACAGGTCAACGGAATAAGATTAGAATCAATGTAGTGTGCAAGCAGGCACTGATACAATCTGCATAAGATCCAGATAAGATTTTGACTATATAGTCAAAATCTTATCTGGATCTCATGCAGATTGTATGGGTTTTATCCCAAGCGATCCAGATGCGTTCAAGATGCGCGCTCCCATATCTTAACCAGAAAGTCTTGGCTGCCCTGTCTATATAGTGCAGATCTGCACTATATAGTCTAAATTGAATGCAGATAGTGTAAATTGTATGCAGATAGTCTAAATTGTAATCGCATCTGGATCTTATGCAGATTGTACTAGTGTGTACACAGCATAAGATATCAACTGTCTGTTGCCACAAAGCAAGATTTGAGCACATATGAGGGAAATCTCTGTGGGATAACGGTGGCCCTTAACTTTGAATTTTCATCCTATTCAACTACAATCCAAAGTTTTTTGGGTATTCAGATATTTATTTTATCCTTTTATAATCTGACATTCTAATCCGTTGCTGACGCCACCATGTATGCGTCAGACATACTTGCCAACCTGACCCTTTTCATGAGGGAGGAAATGCTCTGTTCCTAGACTTAAATGGTAATGTATGATTGCCATCAGCTGTGGTGAGGCACCTTTCTTATCAATTACCTAGCTCCCCACAGGTGATGGCAATCATACATTACCAGGGAAGTCCAGGAACAGAGCATTTTCTCCCTCATGGAGAGGGTGAGGTAGGAAAGTATGATGGCAAACTATGGGCTGGATGTAATGTGGTGTCATTCTGGTGGATATGTGGGATACCAGCTGAAGTCAGAGGTTCGATTTTAAAAGGTAGTGATTGCAAATATGCACTATAGCACATATTTTATGCTGATTGGAGGAAGGGGTGCTCAAAAGCATAATTTGTGATGGGACCCAGAAACAGTGGAGGAGGACCCCAACTGTATAAAGTGAGGTGACTCCGGACCCACCGATTATTTCACTGAGCATGATCACTAAAGTGGCAATCATTTTACTAGCCAAAACAGCCGTAAAATTTCCTTAAATTTGTCTCTTGTACTCAGAGGGAGAGACAAACAATAAACTTTTTAGCTAGTATTTGCCCTGTAATAAAATACATTGCTTTCAATAAAAAAAATGAGTACTTATTTCCTAGCGCGCCGCCCAGATTTCCTATGTACGGCACCGTAGGGAAATTGCATCGCATCGCATGGGCCATTATAACGGCATGCAAAGCGATTTTTTTCATTAAATTTTTTACACTATATATAATCAACTCCATGCCGACGTGGATAGTGGGGGAATGAAAAAGTTGGAGGACGCGTTCTGCCGCCCCTTGCTGCGGGGTGGTGTGGATAGTAGGGGGGGTGCGTTAAACCTATTTTGGGGACATACAATCATATTATTGTATACCTAATGTCATGGCATCGCACACCCTATAAAAATTGCTTGCAATTTTGCAGCAGATGCGATGGCCTGGGGCAGAGAGAGCAGTGAATAAATTGCATCGCACATCGCATGGGCCTAAAATGGCCCATGCGATGCGATTTTCCGGCGCCGTTCTAGGAAACAAGTGCCAAAAAATGTCCCTCTAATATGTTAATAGAATACTATTCCCCAATAATAGTTCTCATTATCTGCCATTATTGTTATTTTTAATGCGTAATGGTTGCCCTCATTACAAGTGCATTGTGATTCCTTTCCTGCTGTTTGAGCCATCTTTCTTGCCACAGCCACCTGGTTGTTTGTCTGGGCATTGGAAGTTGTAATGGGATAAACATTAGTGGTGCTTTGTTTTATGAAGCCTGGGTACTTGGCGAGTTTTAGTAAATCAGCGTGATGCAATACTATTGGTAAACTGCTAAAAACACTCCAAAATGGCAAAACCAGCAGTGAGTTAATACACTGTGACACACATACCCCTTCCACACCCTGAGCATAGGTTGAAAACAGGGTTTTCTGTCCTTATCCACATTCACACATGGATGATGACATGGGTTATTTCCTGGCTGTTACCCTGCACTGTCTTCTGTCCCCTGCCAATTAATTTCTTTTAGGCATCACTCTGGTCATTCCTTTCACACACAAGCCATGGCACTGGAATAAACCTGGTTGATGGAATGGGCTTCAACCCAGGACTGTTAACCTGGGCCATTCCTTTCAGATCTAGGACCAGATGTATTGTGATAAACAGCCAGCCAATCAGCTCCTAACTGCAATGTTACAGGCTGGATTTGAAAAATGACGGGTAGAAGCTGGTTATTTATCACTTTGCACTTTATCATTTTTTGATGCTTGATACATCTGGCCCCCGAGCCGGTCAATGCTCATGCACCTTAAAAAAAAAAAAAAAAACTGGGGTTTTGTCTTATGCTGAAGGAGGATCGCAAAACAAATTCCTGCATCTAAAGGGAACATTAGCAACTGAAACTCATCGGCAACTTTTGAGCTGTACGGTGATGGCATCATGTCACGGAAACAGGATTTGGTTGGTGCACTGCAGATATTGAAGCAAAGCTGCAAACCATTTGGTCAAGCACGTCCACCACAGGCAGTGCACCAAACCTGTATCTGTGGCATAGCACCAAACCTGTATCTGTGACATAGCGTTATCCCCATACACCTCGACGATGAATTTCATCCCTTTAGACGTAGGTTCACAAACTTCTTCTAACACTATGCACCTCAATGTTTGAACAGAACACCAGCCCTTTCACCTTATGGCTGATAATGGCGCAGTCTAATGGCTGTGAGGGAATGCAGTAGTCTACCTTCTCTGGCCCAGCAGGAAATTACAATGTAACCAAGAACATTGCACACATGAGGTCTTGTTACTTTATATTATCCCTATACTTACAACACTGGCACTAGCTTCCTCTTTCAGTTGTGTGTAAGTGACTGATGTATTAAATTCTGGTTATGTGATCTTCCTGGTTATAAGATACATACTGTACAGTTGTGTGTGTGTGTGTGTGTGTGTGTGTGTGTGTGTGTGTGTGTGTGTATTTCTTTTAATTGCAGCAATTGTTTACTCTTCCTGACCTTGCAAAGCTACAAATGGGCACTGAAAACCCACCTGTTCATCAAAGCGTACCCTTCTGCATAACCTAGTACTGAGGCCGTTGTCCCTACTTGCCACCTCATGTCCTGGCCATCCCTGCCATGCTCACTTCCAGCCTCGTGTCATCTGTCTGTTTCCCTGGGGGTGCCTTATGACTCATTGACAGTCGGGATTCTGACTGTTTTTTCTCCAACAACGGAATCCTGACTGTTAGGAGCCATAAAGTCTGATTCCCAACACAGAGCTATTTTCCCTTGTGGGTATCAACGACCCTTATAGTGGGAGAATAGAATAGGTGGCAAATGCAGTGAGCCACTGAGACCGCAGCATCGCGAGCGCAGCGATCCCCTAAGGGGCTGTCGGGCTCCTGAGATTCCGATGTTGGAGAAATGACTGTCAGTTTGTTAAACCATACCAGTTTCCACAGCCTATAGACTGTAAGCTTCATGAAGTAAGGCCATGTTGTCATAGCCCTCTTTTTTATCGCACTTCAATAACCGCTCTCTGGACAACTCCACTGTCTCTTCTCACTTGTTATCATTCATCTCTTCTTAGTACACCGCCTCTGCTTCCCTACATCTCTGATGTATTGTGTACTGAAAATTGTGCTGCTAATGGTTACCTGTGCTCTGGTTTAGTTTTTCAGTTACTGTTACATCTATTTCTGTGTACCCTGTGGCTCGTTCTAATGTGTGCCCTGTGTATGGTGCTGCGAACCACTTGTGGCCCTTTAGAAATAGTAAATAGTTTATTTCAGTTTGAACACACCCCACCTAAAGGCCGATACACACTGAGCTGAAATACGTTCAGTTTAGTCGTTTGAGCGGCCTTCAGCTTGAAAGCCGCCCAGTGCATACGGGGCAGCGATGAGCGCTGATGCACGCTCCCGCATCATCGGCAGCCTGGCCGCTCGTCTGCTGGTATTACCAGCAGATAAGTGAGGGAGTGGATGGCTTTTCATAGCATCCTTCTATGGAAAGCCGTCCAACCCTAGGAAAATCGCTGAAATGGGCAAAAACCGCCTAGTGTGGCCCTCAACTCTCTGCACATGTGACATCAGCCCCACCTTCAGTGCAGCATGTGCTTTGCCCAGTTGTGCTGACAAAACTAAATCAGGCCCAGAGCGTGCATTGATGTAGTCCTCCGCTGTCGAAGGTATATGGCACAATTTTCGTTATTTTGTACCTATTCTCACGCTGCTGGATTGTAAATTATATTGAAAATATTTGTAACCAATATTTCCGGTGCGAATGATCTCCATGTCAGCGAAGTAATTTGTTCCAGCAGCCTTTAGCCCTAAAAACTGCAGGCCTTATATGTTGCCATGGGGCTGTGTTAAAATCAGGATGCAGACATGCTGACAGGCTCACTGTGCTTTTTAGATATCTCAATAAAGGCGATTAAACGATTACCTCTTTTGTCCTGAATGCATTCACAACTGTAGGCTGCTTGCTGGTATTGTTGCCTCTGCCAAGAGTACAGTGCGAATCCTGTGTCCTATAATCAGGTGACCCATTGCCTCTGCTGTTCTATGAATGCAGCTTGCTTTCCTTAGGACAAAGCTGTCACATTTTGTCATGCTCGTTCTCTTAATTGCAGCTTAGTTTATGCTGGTTGCTAGGGAATGTTTGCTTCCAAGTCCCGACAGTCTGCCTTTTGCATGTAACTGGATCGTCGTCCCCCCTCAGCCTAATCCCTCAATTAATACATTAAATGGTGAACATGTGTATTGCATTTCCAGAATTGTCGTGTCCGGCTCTTCATATTCGTGCAGCAGTTTAGACGGTGGTTTTGGTCATTAATCTGCGTTGGGCCATAAATGATTGGTAATCCTGGCCAACCAGATGTTGACAGATTGTGCGGAATCTGGCATTCAGTACTGATGCATGATCTGTCCGTGATGTCTTTGGGATCTGTGCGCCAGTATATTGCTCTAGCAAAGGTGACCGGTCTGTATGAAACTTCCCAGAGTGAGATGCGTTTGGGCTGAGCGATAAAATGACCTCTGTAAGAATAGCAAAATTAGGCAAAAAATTTTACACACTTGTACTAATGACACACTAATTGTTATAATTCCTGAACAAGTATAGATATTTTTTCCTGTTCAAATAATGAGATGTTTTATTTAAAAGTTGTAAGTGATCACATCATCGTGCAAGTCAAAACCTAGGGCACAGGTTCTCAAAGTCAGTCCTCAGGACCCCACTTGGTGTGTGTTTTGCAGGTCTCCTCCTCACAGAATCACAAGAGTAATGAATGCACCTGCTGGATGGCGTGGAAAGGGTGAACGGTGGGGGGTCCTGAGGACCGAGGTAGGAGAACCTCTGATCTAAACAGAATGTTTACATGGATAGTATGCATTATTCCTGACAGAAAGAGAGAGAGCAATTCCTGCAGAGTCACTGATCGGTTTCAAACTTGCTGGCTCTGTGAAGACATATTGGAGGGGATATGGTTCATAGTGTCGACATGGGATGAGGTCGACAGGGTCATTAGGTTGACATGGGCTAAGGCAACAGTAAAAAGGTTGACATGGGATTTTTTATACTAAATGTTGCCACAGTCGACATGGACACTAAAAAGGTGCACGCGTCCCCATGCTGCGCTCACCATGCTTCGGGCACACTTTTATTCTCCCACCACACCCTATTTCCACGGTAGGGCATGAAATACCGCGTGTTGGCTCAAAAAAATAAATGTAAAATATCCTTTTGTTGACAACATAACGTAAGTAAATGCTTCTGAATGGAAAGCCCTTGGAGAACCGATCTGGGATTATGCTTCAGGTGCCTCAAGTGCTCATCTCTGATCTGCACAACTCCCTGATACAGTACTATCAAATAAGGGAAATATACAGCCTCCCCAAACTGTGACCACTTACCCAAAGGATTCAATTGTGCTGCTAGTTGGCAGCCAGCTCTCTGGCTGGGTTTTATCCTTATTGTAAGCGATATTATTAATCTCTATAACATTTACCCCTTAAAAACTATATATTGCATTTATTCCTCTATTGGACATATCCTTGGTATTACCCGGTCATTGAGATTCTCCACCTCTAATACTAAATATTTCACCTAGTGCTCACTCTAGCAATCAGTGACTAGGGCATATTTAAAAAATTTTAAGGACAGACAAACGATTATACATGACGTATCGCTTCAGCACTTAGCCCTGTGTATATGTGCACCTTTAACATTGTTATAGAGTGGTATTCAATGTGGCCGGCGAGGGGGTTTGTACAGGCGAGTATGGAATTTCCTCGCCGATAACAAGCCATCCTCACCTTATTCAATGTAAGGGCCAAATCATCACTGAGAGGACTGCGAGGATCCCCTTAAACGATGCGGTTTGACGCAAATGCAGCGAGTCTGTCGCATTTTGTGGCGACCCCTGTCACTTTAATGGCCACACTTGACATTTCCACCTCACCTCAAGGAACAGACGAGGTGGAAACAGTGAGTGAAGGGCAGTGAGTTGAATACTGTGACAGCGAGTTATCAGCACTTCTCGCCGTCAGATCATTGAATATACCTAATAAAACATTTCAGTTTATTTTGTTGTTCCTGTGTGTCGGTTGATCTTGCAATGCATTTAGGTTAAGTTATTATAGTACGTGTACATAGTTTACCTGAAATCCGCCCCTATAGTGCGTTGTACAGTATATTTACTGCATGTAACTTTATAACATATTTGCACACCTGCATCGCATCAACCTTGAAATTGTAACTTGAAAATCTCCCTACAGATTCCTCGCAGGCAAATAAAATGCTTAGTGAGAAATAGTTTAGACTATAAGAAGTTTCACACAAATCACCAGATGAAAGAATCAGGACAGCTTCAGCAGCAACGAGTGGACATTTTGTTGGCAGTACATTACTTCTGTCATAACTGGGGCCTACTGGTGCAATGAGATGATCACACTTACTGGCCATGGGCTGTCATTGTTCCACACATTCAGCAATGCCAGTGTAGAGTATTGTGTTGACAATCAATTGGTCGACCACTATTGGTCCATAGGCAATAGGTCGACACAGACAAAGGTTGACACAAGTCTTTCACATGTTTATTGGGGTGTCTGTCAACATGGACACCTTATTAGTGTGCCGTGTCCCCTCACATGGCTCACTGCACTCGCCATGCAGTGCAGTAGGCATACCTGGAGCCAATAAATCACTAGCTCCCTACCCCACTAACTATTATTAGTTAGTTCCAGACCATGCCCCGACTCTATGCATATTAAGGTCAGTTGTTATGTACAGTATGTGCTCAGAAGTTTACATACCCTAGCAGAATTTGTGATTTATGGCCATTTGTCAGAGAATATGAATGATAACTCACAAACTTTTCTTTCACTCATGGTTAGTGATTGGGTGAAGCCATTTATTGTCAAACATTGGTGTTTACTCTTTTTAAATCCTAATGACAATAGAAACTACCCACATGACCCTGATCAAAAGTTTACACACCCCAGTTCTTAATACCGTGTATTCCCCCCCATAACATCACTGACAGCTTGAAGTCTTTTGTGGTAGTTGTGGATGAGGCTCTTTATTTTCTCAGAGGGTAAAGCTGCCCATTCTTCTTGTCAAAAAGCCTCCAGTTCCTGTAAATTCTTGGGCTGTCTTGCATAAACTGCACGTTTGACATCTCCCCAGAGTGACTCAATGATATTGAGGTCAGGAGACTGAGATGGCCACTCCAGAACCTTCACTTTATTCTGCTGTGTCCAATGACAGGTTGACTTGGCCTTGTGTTTTGGATCATTGTCATGTTGATCAGGGTCATATGGGTAGTTTCTGTTGTCATTATGATTTAAAAAGAGTAAACACAATTGTTTGACAATAAATGGCTTCACCCGACCACTAACCATGAGTGAAAGAAAAGTTTGTGAGTTATCATTCCTATTCTCTGACAAATGGCCAGAAAATCCCAAATTCTGCTAGGGTATGTAAACTTATGAGCAAAAATGTATGTATGCCAGAGGTTCCCAAACTTTTTTGAATCACGGCACCCCTAGGATAAAAAAGTTTCGGTACTTATGTATTATCTGGGCTCCCATGTTAAATGCACCCCATTTTTTCATACCCCTACTATCCAACTATGCATGGAGTTGATTTTATATAGTGTGGCGAGCGCAGCGAGCCACCGTGCCCGAAGCGTGGCGAGCGGACGCGGTCTCATAAGAAAAATGGGAGCCCAGATATTACATAAGTACCAAAGTTTCTTATTGAGAAATTTAGAAAACAATATTCAATTATATAAATTGTATTTGTCATCCTTAGGTGTAATTATGAGATGAGGGACATGATTCACTTATGTTTGTTCACATAGTTTATGATTTACGGCCACCAGCACTGGTTTCAATGACTATAAATAATTAGCATTGCTCCTGAACCACTAACTCGAGGCAGCCCTGCAAGGGTCCCGAGGCACCCCAGGGTGCCTAGGCACACAGTTTGGGAACCACTGATGTATGCTGTATCTGAGAATAGAATGGGGTTACCTACATTATGCACTTGGGGCACATTGAGATGATGTTGCCTTGTATTGTGAATGCAGCACAAATGTGACTTTACAACTCCCAGCGCATGATTCAGGAGCTCGTGAACGGTCACAATGAAATGGAGAAGGAAGGCAGAGTGGGAAGTGAGGTTACTCAGCTGCCTATGTTCTTTTCTTCCTGTGACAGTCTATATGAGGAGACTTCATCACATTTGGTGCTTTGCGATGATTTGTAGCAGCCAGCGTGAGACTGTTGTGTTGTAAAAACCCAGCGGACGCTCTGGCTGCTTTCTGGTAGTCTAAGGTGGCGGCATCCAGCACTCATGTGCTGTCAGGATGTGGCAGGAAATATACACAAACCTTGTCAGGGCCAAGAAAACTTATTTGGTGCTAAAGGTAAAATTTTAGTGAAGGGCTAGAAGTTATACCTAGACTATGGAGGGGAGAGAACAGATGTGGCTCATGGCATCCAATCAGATTCCAGCTATGTTTTATCTGGTGCATTATATCAAATGATTGCTAGAATATGATTGGCTGCAATGGCAATACTTCCGTGTCTCCTCTTTAAATGGTTGGAGAATTCCCCCAATATATTTAAAATGATACCACTTGCATGAGTGAACAAACGATATCACAGTAGCCATTGTTTCCTTTATAGGTTGTTTGAAGAATAGGCCACACAAATATATAGTAATAGAAATTATTTGGAAATTGCTAGTAAAATGTTTTATGGTTTCTAAATTGTCTGTAGGCTTACTGTTCTGTGCCCAGTCTCCCTCAGATGTCTGTCTTATGACCGAATGATGTAATACCTGGTGCGTGGCAGGGAGATTGTACACTATTATTCTGTAGAGTCACTAACTGAAGGCTCTCCACAAATATGCTTCTGTATAACGTATATTTATGTAAAAGTGATGGCTATTGTACTCTAGTATATATTGGCATTTTTATTTTTGACCAAAGAATTGTATGTGACCAGCAGAATGCAAATGTGGGTTTACTTTTAGCATTGTCCTCTCCTTTAACTCTCATGTATGAAGTGTTTGGGTATGTTTATATTAGCAAACAAGAATTGCACAATTTTGTAAAGGTAAAATGATTGTATAGTGGTTAGCATTACCGCTGACTTGAATTAATTGGCAGCACAGACGGCGTAATAGTTAGCATTGCTACCTTTACAGTACTGAGGTCATGGGTTCGATTCCCTTCATGGCCCTAACTGTGTGGAGTTTGTATATTCTCCCCGTGCTTGCGTGGGTTTCCTCCGGTTACTCCGGTTTCCTGCCACATTTCAAAAATATACTGGTAGGTTAATTGGCTCCCAACAACGTCTATGTCTGCGTATACATGTGGTAGGGAATCTAGATTTTAAGCTCCACTGGGTCAGTGACTGATAAATAATATTCTCTGTAAAGCGTTGCGGAATATGTGTGCGCTGTGTAATTAACTGGTAATAAATAAATACATATTCCTCAGTTTGGTAGAGAATTTAGACTTATCCTGGTTTGGTAATTGCTGCGAATGCTCTTTATTGAATTTGAGCATAGTAGCCTATACCTGCAAACTTCATAGATCTTCCTGGCTATGTCTATAGAGCGACAGAACGTGTTTTGGGCCCACTTGGGTGTAAATAAAGTATTACAGCTATCTTACGAATAGGTAGACTCCGAACGGTTGATGCATAGTTGTAAATAGTTTGACTATAGTACAGGAAGTCTGGTGTTTGTATCCTCTGCATTTTGTATTTTAATACAGGGGGATTAAATAGTTATTAATATGGTATAAATGTGATACACTATTATAGTTAGCTGTTAAGTGCCTAACTATTATACTTTGTCTAGCGTTCAATCCCCATAAGAAATGCTAGACATTTTTATTTTCTTCTAATTTCAATACAGCCACATGTTTAATAACAGGATATGCAGTTAAACGTCTGAATATGGTACAGGTGGTTGCGTTTCAATTCCTTTTTATTGCATTGAGGTCTTGAATGGTCCTGCCTTAGCAGCCTTCAGTTGCAGGTGGGCATTACAAGAATCCAGAAATAGCCAACGGCTAATGAAAACTAGCTTGGTGAGCAAGAGCGCAAAGAGCGGCCTGTCCTGCTATTGTCCTATAACTGTCCCAGCAGTTCATGGCATATGGAGCCTGTAAGTCAGGCATGTTCAAACTATGGCCCTCCAGCTGTTTTAAAACTACACGTCCCATCATGCCTTACTACAGTTTTGCTATTAGGGAATGCTAAAACTATGGCAAGGCATGCTGGGTTGCATAGTTTCACAACAGCTGGAGAGACACAGTTTGGACATGCCTGCTGTAGGTATTCATGGCTTGCCAATGAAGTGGTCTTACTCTTAGGTGGGTATTCAATCCCCTGCAACTATTTCCGACAGGGGAAATAGCGGTCGGCTGCCTATTCAATGCGTTCTTACCCCACAGCATTGAACAGGCATCTCTGCAGAACAGTGAAGAAAGAAAGCGTTAATAAAGAGTTATGGATCCGCTCATATAAATACCGCCATTGGAATATTGCAGGATGGAGAAGAACAATTTTTGTCACATTAACATGATTTCAAACAGAGTTCAGGATGTTTAGAGTATGGTATATAGTGGACTGTGGAGCTCCCGGCCGTATCTCGATGATCCATGGCTGTATCTCGCAGCCTCGCCCCCGGTTTGGCAGGCAGGACATTAAATACCGCTCTGTGCTTGTAGACTGGACAGGCATTCATGGGTAGAGTACAAGGCAATGTTTCCAACAAAAAGCTTAACACACATATATATGAGATATAAAATAAAAACATCCTTTCAGAAACCCCTTTTCAAGATCGTTTTGCCATGATTCAATAGTTTGGGAACCTCTGGTCTAAAGGTCCATACACACTGGGCAGTTTTGGCCAGAGTGTATGGACAGCGATGAAGGGGAAAATCGCATACGCACTGAATGATTTTTGCCCATTATAGCTATTTATTTCCCCAGGTTGGGGTGACATTCCGGGAGCTACAGAAAGCTGTCCAGACCATCGCTCATCTGCATCGGCAAAACTAATGTATACCCAGTTTAAGAGATTTATACTGCCTGGCTTGAGAATTTTTTTACTGACACACAATTCTCTTGATTAAGGTTTATAAATTGATTTATGTGTTTTACTTTTAATACATCTAATGTTAAATATGTACTAATTAAAATAATTTTACATGTGCGCTCTCTTGTGGTGTACTGATATTGTCTTTAGCTATTTTTGGTAACAATCCAGGATGGTATTTTGGGAGCTGCTTGTATTTTATGTGATAAGTAATTTCATTTATTTTTCTCATTTCATTTGCACATAATTTGTTAATATTCTAATGTATACAACCAGTATCTCCAAGCTGTGAAACAACAACTCCCAGCCCACTCTGTCAGTGACAACCCTACATGTTCTGGAACTACAAGCACTAGCCCCTTCCTGACAGAGCTAGTTTTTGCGTTCCTGACAGAGCCATTTTTTTCAAATCTGACATGTCTCACTTAAGTGGGGATAACTTTTTTTTGCTTTTACTTATCCCAGTGGTTTTGAGATTGTTTTTTCGTGACACCTTGTACTTCAAATTAGTGGTAAATTTGGGTCGATACAGTCTGTGTTTTTTTGTGAAAAATACCAAAATATCGTGAAAAAATGGAAAATTTAGCGATTTGCAAAATGTTAAATTTTCTGCTTGTGAGACAAATAATCTTACCACTCAAAATAGTGAATAACTAACATAGACCATATGTCTACTTTATGTTGACATCATTATTTC